>NC_142066.1:106212448-106522848 GCF_059756535.1 Pantherophis guttatus
CATCGAGATAGGCCCTCGATAAAGAAGAGGGCCAGACCTGCGAGAGGGGGGCATCTCACAGTTTGAGGAGTTCTCCCAATGAGTACATTTTGTAGCTAGATAGTCTATAGCTGGTAGGCATGTCCTAGTTATCCAGGGTCCTGTGGAGAGAGTATCAATTAGAGGTACAAGTCATTTTAGTCCTGCTGAACTCTCATATCAGCGGTAGAAAGAGCCATCTTGAACTCAGATGTAAACATCGATCACCCTCTCACGGCAACCAGATATAAGGGAGAAAAACAGCAGCTATAGTCCTGTTCTTTCAATGTTGTACCTAGGCATAGATGGAATTAGCCAATCCTTGAGATTAGAGATACGGATAGTCTGTGGGAAATATATATAGTAGGCGAAAATCCAGGGAGACTTAGATGAAATAAAAGTAAGGAAATTCTCATCCTGATATACAGGAAACAACAAACCTGGATAGCAAATGATTCACAAAAAGCCGAATATCCGGTCATAAAAGGGCGACAGGAGATAAAAATACAGGAGGGGAGATGGAATAAGGCAGTCACTTTGTAGAAGCAAAGCCCCATGATAGACATAACAATCATTTCTAATCTCCTTAGCTTTCTTTAGGTCTTTTATGCATGAAGGTTTAACCCCCCCCCCTATAGAAAGAGAGGGGGGAGGCCTCTGGGAGGTAATCCAGAGCTGGCCCGACAATGGAAGGATCGGCATCTTTCCATTGCCCAGGAGATCAGTTGAAAATAAATAAGAAAGGTCCCTATTCTCCTTTCTGAGGCCTCTTTGGTCTCCAAATTGCTTCGGTTTTTGCTGCCTGTAACCGCCAACTGTAACTGCTATTTCGGGCGCCATTTTGGAATTTTAAACTGCCACCACCATCGGCCTCCTCCGCGCTGATTTCGCCCACCGCCGGCCTCTGCAGGCAACCTCCAATCTTGCCAAGGGTCTAACGAAGTCAGCCCAGGGTGCCAGACAGTCATCGCAGCCGTATATCGCCATCCATCCGGCAGCCTCTGATGAATGTAGGGCCGGCTGTCACGAAGCTATCGGCCCAAATTCGCTGACTCAAATCCCGCCAGCACCGCCCGTCTCATTATAAGCTGTTTCAGAGAGCTAAGCCACAAAACCGCTCTCCTAGAAGGTCTTCCGGAGCCGAAAACACTCCCATCGGATCGGCAAATCAGCCCTCTCAACACACCATGGGCCATAGATGGGTAATTGGCCCTAAGGACCCCCAACTGTCAGGACATTACCCCCGTAAAACCGGAGCTCCATCGGGAGTCGCCATCTTGGGCATGCATGAGGGTTCCAATTACATAACATCCCCTGACAGACAGTATTACATTATATGTTTTCTAATGTTAATCTCCTTATTTAAAAAAAAAAAAAAACCTGCCAAAACTCTCAGAAGAGTCTTATTTTCCGATGAGTGCATATTCTGATAGATTTTGACTGGGGGAAAGATGAACATTAATTGACTTGGTTTACTGATGCTGCTGCAAAATCTGGTGACAAGAATACTGAAATTTGTTTCTCTGAGTGAAATTATTTACCATTCTCTTAAACAGAGTTAAAAGTCAGGGAACAAGATTGAAGTCCCAGTACTCTGATGTCAAAAATTAAGAATTGATTGTTCTTATATTTGGATACATTACCCATTGGTCTCTTATGTATGATCAGAAAGAACATACTCTATAAGTTGCATCAAATATGTATGTTTAGAAAAAAATATGCTGCTATCCTAAAATTATACAGATTATTTCTGAATTTACATCTTCCTGCAAGATTAAAATTTAGAAATATTTCAATTATTTTAAATAGACCACACAGAAAAATTGGGATGGCATGTGGCTCAGTGATTAAGACATCATCATCATCATCATCATCATCATCATTTTATTTCTATACCGCCCTTCTCCTGAAGGACTCAGAGAATGAAGAAATGATAAAGGCAGTAAAATCAGAAGAAGGCTACAAGTATTTGGGGATTTTAGAAGTCTCTGACTTAATGCATAATAAAGTCAAGGAATTAACTTCAGCCAAGTACATTCGGCGAATTCGTAAGATATTAATGTCCAAATTGAGTGGAGGAAACATCATAAAAGCCATAAATACCTGGGCTATACCTGTGATTAGATACTCTGCAGGAATAATTGACTGGACCCAGATGGAGTTAGACAATTTGGACAGAAAAACAAGGAAGCTTATGACAATGAATCATGCCTTTCACCCTAAAAGTGATGTTGACCGATTATATTTACCAAGAGCAGAGGGTGGTCGAGGACTCCTACAAGTAAAGCAGACTGTGGAAGAAGAAAAATGCAGCTTGAATGATTACATCCAGAAAAGTGAAGAACCAATGATTAAGGAAGTAAATAAAGGAGGCCTTTTAATGACAACTAAAACAAAAGCAGAATATAAGAAAGAAGTAATTGAGCAGCGAGCTGAAAATTGGAAACACAAAGCTCTGCATGGCCAATACTTGAAAAGTATTGAAGGCAAAGCTGACCAGAAACTAACTTGGAACTGGTTAAGATCAGGAGTACTGAAAAAAGAAACAGAAAGCTTTATTTTGGCAGCTCAAGAACAAGCCCTAGCCACAAACTGCATGAAGGCAAAAATTCAACATGTTACCACCAACAGCAAATGCCGCCTCTGCAATGAGAAAGATGAGACAGTCAACCACCTGATCAGTGGGTGAAGCAAAATTTCACAAACTGACTACCTACAACGCCATGACCGTGTTGCTAAGATCATTCACTGGAAATTGTGCCAGAAGTTTGGATTTGAGTACAGCAAAAACCACTTGGAACATCAGGTTGAGAAAGTTTTAGAGAATGAAAAACTCAAGATCTTGTGGGACTTTAGGATTCAGACTGACAGGCACTTGGTCCACAACACACCTGACATAACAATAGTTGAAAAGAAAAAAGTATGTTTCATTGACATTGCAATATCTGGTGATGCACGGATTGAAGATAAGCAACAAGAAAAAATCACAAAGTACTGGGATTTGCAAATTGAAGTTGAGCGACTGTGGAAAAAGAAATCGTGTGTTGTCCCAATTGTAATTGGAGCCCTTGGAGCAATACCCAAAGGGCTACCCTGCTATTTAGAAATTCTAAATTTGCCGGACTTGAACATTTTGACTCTACAAAAAAACCACCTTACTCGGAACAGCTTACATCCTCCGACGATACCTTAACAGTTCCTAGGTCCTTGGTTAGGACTCGAGTTGCTGAGCTATTAACCAGCCTCAAAGGCTGTGAATCTCACTAAAGATTAAATAATAATAATAATAATAATAATAATAATAATAATAATAATAATAATAATAATAATAATTTTATTTCTATACCACCCTTCTCCCGAAGGACTCAGGGCAGTGTACAGCCTATTTAAAACACAAGACAAAACAGCGATTAAAATTTAAAATAATTAAATAGATTTGGCTCAAATTTAAAACCCCAGAAATTTAAATACCCAATTTAAAACTATTATGTTGATAGCCCGGCCTGGCGGAACAACAGGGTCTTCAGTGCGCAGCGAAACACCCGGAGGTCGGAGATCTTACGTATTTCCGGGGGCAGTTCGTTCCACAGGGCTGGGGCTCCCACAGAGAAGGCCCTCCCCCTGGGTGTCGCCAGCCGACATAACTTGGCCGATGGCACCCGGAGGATACCCTCTCTGTGGGAGCGAACTGGTCGGTGGGAGGCTATTGGTGGCAGAAGAAGCACATTAGGGCACTGGGCTTGTCAGTTGGAAAGCTGGCAGCCCAGGTTTGAGACCTGAGCTCCATGCAATGGGGTGAACTCCCGTCCTTGCCCCAGCTCCTGCCAACCTAGCATCTTAAAAGTATATAAATGCAAGTAGATAAATAGGTATGTCTTTGGCGGGAAGGCAGCAGTGCTCTATGGCATCATGCTGGCCACATGATTATGGAAATGTCTTCAGACAGTGTTGGCTCAATGGCCTTGAAAGATAAGCACCACCTCCTATAGAAAGCAACAATTAGTGGAGTAAAATCCACAGGAACCCCTTTATCTTTACTTTTTACACAGAAAAATAATGCATTTTGCCCTACCTGTTTTCCTGCAATCTACTGACATAGAATTTGCTTTTGAGACTTCTTTTAAGAAGGAATAATTTCAGTGAAATTCTGCTGGTTGTATTTTTAGCATTTGTGTAATTACAAGGAAGAAAAGGGATCTAAAATTTCATTACACAATAATCTTTCCCATTCTTTGGTTCTCACAATCAGTTAAATCCCAAGGGAAAACCTTATGAATAAAGTTAATTCTTCCCCACCCCCAACTGGGAAGTCTTGCAGCTAGGATAGCTTTAGAGCAAAAAGAAAAAAAGAAAGAAAGAAAAAAGTGCAGGTAAAATCCTCCAGCAATAAGGAAGCTCAAAGGAGCTGTCTAGAGAAATCTGGAAGAAGTTCTCAAATACTTCTAGAAGAAAGGTATTCATAGTGGTATAAAATGTTCAAAATATTGCAAAGCAGATTTTGATCCAGTGATATGTTGGAATTGCAATAAATTGCCAATGTAAGTAAATTGGAAACATTGTGTCCAGATGATTTGTGTTTAGTTAATGTGATGTCTAAGGCCTATTGACTTCCAACTTCTACCGATAGTTTATATTCTCCCATTTTTAGAAATCTTTTTAAAGTGAGTTTTGGACTGAATTGCCTTTCTTAAGATGGACCTTTTGTTCCATCTTAGAAGACAAACATTGAATAATATGGCAGAGTAATGTTTATTCATTTTTTATTCACAACATCAAAAATAGAAAGAGAAAGCAGTGCATGCTCTTTTATTTAGTTTATTGGAAGTATATAGATATGGATATATGTTATGTTTTAATGAAGTTATAAAACTGGATTTTTTAAAAATCCAAAATCAATGTTGATATGCATTTCAAGTAGATAATTTATACCTGGTATATTTATGGGAGAATGACTGATTATTGTTTTAACTGCTGTATTTGCTGGTATTTTTAAGTACTGTATTTTTTATTTTCATTTTATGCTTTGTCTGCTTTGTATGAATGGGGATTCTAACATAGGTAATATTTATATATGTTAATGCAGAAGAACCAAGTCACACGTCTTGGTGTTAGATGGGGAACCTATAATCTCCCAGATGTTGTTGAATAGAAGTCTCAATATCTCTTGTGGTGAGCCATGAAAGTTGGAATTGCTTGTAATTATAGCTTTAGCTATATCTAGAAAGTCAGTGTTTTTCTAAGCTTGCTGTTAAATTTACAATGACAGGGTTTATGTGTGTATCTCTTTTCTTCATCTTCTTAGGTTTATTTCTTTCTCAGACAACTACTGAAAAACAGATTCTTTCTCTTAGATTAAAATAGCCCATTAGGGCAATAGTAAAAAGACAATATATTTTATTAGCCACTGTCAATGGCCATGGTTGATTAGTTGTTTCTGTTTGTTTATACCCATGCTGTTTTAATGTCCTCTCTATTGGATGTTCTTTTTTAGATCATTTAGTATTCAAATTATTTTCCATAACTTTTATAACATTTTCCAATATCCATTTGTTCCAATATTCTTCTCCCGCTGCCATGACCACAAACAAATGTGTATAAATGGACACATACACACATACATACATACATACATACACACACACATACAAGAATAAAAGAACCTTGTATTCTTCATAGAAGAACCATTAAAAACAGGACCAATATTAATAAGAGAGATAGAGGAATTTGAAAAGGTAGCAGTCTTAAAAATTAATAAAGATAATACCAAAATGTTAACAAAAAATATAACAGGAAAACAAATAGAGGAATTAGTTAAAGAATTAGGATTACAGGTAGTAAAAAAAATGAAATATCTAGGTATAAATTTGACAGCTAGATGTGCAACCATAAAGGAGAATAACTATGGAATCTTAGTTCAACAAATAAAAGAAGATTTAGAAAAATGGGGGGAAATTGAAATTATTACTATTAGGGAGGATAGCAGCAATAAAGATGAATGTTCTGCCGAGACTGCTTTATTTATTTCAAACAATCCCGGTAAAATTGGATAAAAAATTCTTTACTAATTTGAATAAAATAACTACAAAATTTGTGTGGGAAGGGAAAAAACTAAGAATCAAATTAAGTATTTTGCAGGACGATAGAGCCAGAGGTGGATTTGGACTGCCAGCATGGGAAACATACTATAAAGCAACAAGTCTGACATGGATTAGAGAATGGGTGAACTTGGAAAATCAAAGACTACTAAATTTAGAAGGATATGATTTGTTGATGGGGCGGCACACCTTCTTATGGAACACCAGAAACAAAACTTATAAATATTTTAGTAATCACATACTAAGAGACTCATTAATTTGTACATGGCGAGAAATCAAAAACAAACATTATATGAAAGTTCCTGGACGGTTATTCACAATGGAGGCGATAATACACCCCAACATGCTAGCAATCCAAAAAATGGTAAGATACAATGAAATATTGGACTCCCAGGGAATACTAAAAACACAAGAAGAACTTAGAGAACAAGGAATACAAATAGACTGGTGGCCCTACTTACAGATAAAAACAAGATACAAAAAGGACCAAGAGGAAGGAGGAATTGAATTAAAACTGAACCGATTAGATAAACTTTTAGAAGCCAAGGAAGAAAAATTAATTTCAAAAATTTATAAATACTTATTGGAATTCGACTTAGCAGAGGAATGAGTAAAAGAGCAAATGATAGCATGGGCAAGAAATATTGGACATAACATACAATTGGAGGACTGGGAAAAAGTGTGGGAAAATAATTATATCATGACAAAATCAGTGGTTTATAAAGAGAATCAGTATAAAATGTGGTATAGATGGTATCTGGCCCCTTCGAGATTAGCAAAGATGTATCCGAATTTAAGTCCAATTTGCTGGAAATGCAAACAGGCACAGGGCACTTTCTTCCACATCTGGTAGCTTTGCCCCAAAATTAGGAAATACTGGGAAAAAATAAGAATTTGGCTAACAGAAATAACAGCAGAGGAAATAGAGCTTAAACCAGAAATTTTTCTATTAGGCATGATCAAAGAAAACCATAGGAAAGAAACAAAATATTTAATATTACATGTAATCACAGCAGCCAGACTGGCACTAGCTCAATATTATAAAACGGATCAATTGCCAACAGATCAACTAATAATCCAAAAAATTTACAATTGTGCGGAAATGGATAAATTAACATTTGAGTTAAAAGATAAGATAGACTCAAAATATTACATGGCATGGAATAGATGGTACGATTGGATAATTCAAAGAAATCAGAGAAAATGTAAAATTCTGTAAGACAATAAAATTAACAAACAGGCATCCTCATTAAGATAAAGGATGTGATAAACATTTTTTTGGTTTTTTGGTTTTGTTTTTTGTTTTTTTTTCTTTCTGTTTTTTGTTTTGAGTAAGTAATGTTGTTTAGATTAACATAAATGTATTCTATGTGTACTTGATATGGTATTTTATCTTTTTATGCTTAATAAAGTTTGTTTTTTTTAAAAAAAGAATAAAAGGTACACAAAACTAGATTTTGTTACAAGAGTTATACAACATGAATGAAAAACTATACAAAACTATACAAGTTCTGTTGCCATTTCATTCTGTTAAGGGCTATTGGGAGAGCCTTCTCTGTGGGGGCACCTACCGTCTGGAATGAGCTCCCCCCAGAGATACGGAGGATCCCGGATCTGCGCACCTTCCGCCGCGCTGTGAAGACCTTTTTATTCCATCAGGCGGGCTTGGCCTAATCTCTTCCCTTTTTTAAATATGTAAATTTTAATCTGTTTTTAAATTATTGGGGTGTTTTAATCTGTCTGGGCCAAAATGATTTAATTTGATTTTATCTGGTTTTTAAATTTTTTGTATCTATGTATTTTATTGTTTGGCTGTTCACCGCCCTGAGTCCTTCGGGAGTAGGGCGGTATACAAATCAAATAAACTAAACTAAATAAACTAAACTATTGGGGGAAAAAAAAGTTTGGACTCAATTGTGATTGTAAATTGAGGATTAACTGTACATGTGAGACAGCGACTTTCCAAAAAACAGTGGGCACACCCCCCTACAAGGATTCCCCCATCCGGACCTTTTGTAATCCCAAAAGTGTCAAAGGAAACCAGATTCCATATAGCTCTGAACCCTTAAGGCAAACCAAATACAAGTGGTCCTCACTTAATGGCTGGTTGCTTAGCAAGTGTTCTAATTTATAACTGACATCCCCAGAGTTACTTGACCTGTTTTTGGAGTTTTGACAGCCATGCATGCGCCCGCACGCACACACACACATTTATGACCAGTTACAACATCCCACACAGTCATGTGACTGAGGTTTTCTATATTTTTTGCCAGTTTCCAACAATTCCTTCTGGTTTCCAGTTAAAAATGTCCGTTGGGGAAAATGGACTTGTTTAACAATGTTTGTTTAATGACAAGGTTCACTTAACAACCATGGTGTTTGCCTAACCGCTGTGAATTCTCCATGCCTAGCTGGGAAATTCTGGGAATTGAAGCCCACCCATTTTCAAGTTGCCAAGTTGAAAATCACTGGATAGACTCTCGTTCCTTGCTAATGTGAGACTGGGTCTTGCAGTCTTTCAAATCAAGGTGTACTACAAGAGGAGAGACTGTCTTATGCTGGGGTCCCCAGGGTCCTATCTTGTCCTGATGCTGCTTAACATCTGCACAGAAGTGTTGGTGGAAGTCACTGGTGTCCTTCAACTCCACAACTGGTGTCCTTCAACTCCACAAGCTAATTCAGATAAAAATATTTTTTCATTATTCAGATTTATAGTTGGAATTAACTTGTAGATCATTTAGTCCAACCCCCCTCCCAAGCAGGAAACCCTACACTATTTCTGGCAGATGGCAGTCCAGTCTCTCCTTGAAAGCTTCCAGTACTCCCACCTCCCACCACTTCTGAAGACAAGCTACCTGTTGATTAATTGTCCTCACTATCAGAACATTTCTCCTTATTTCCAGGTTGAACCTATCCTTGTTCAGTTTCCATCCATAATTCCTTGTCTATTTTTCAGGTGCTTTAGAAAATAGCTTGACCCCCCCCTGCCCCCCACTCTGTGTGGCAGCCCCTCAAATATTGGAAGACTGCTATCATGTTTCCCCTGGTTCTTCTCTTCACTAGGCTAGCCATGCCAAGTTCCTGTAACCATTCATCGTATGTTTTAGCCTCCAGCTCCTTAGGATTCACCATGAAGCATGATGCAATAAATTCTGGAGCAATTTCATCCAATATATAAAACTGCCTTTATATGACTCCTTCAGAGATCCTATTCTTCATTTTGTAGTGATCTGTTTCACAATTCAAAGGCTTCCATGGTATTTCATACATTATATTCATAATTATCCTTTAAAGCAGTTCATTCATTCTATGTTGTAGCTATATGTTATAAGGCTAATTGTAGCAGATCAGGGGTGAAATACTTCCAGTTTGGACCGGATCGGGCGATCCGTTAGCAATGGCAGTGGGTAGTTCGGAGAACCAGTAGCAAAAATCCCTGTCCCTCCCCCAATGCCCATCCAATCACCTGGTCCCCACATGCCTACTTGGCAGCTTGCTGCTTCTTTCTGGCTCGTTTGCTTTTCCTGCCTTGCTTTGGCTGCTGCAATCCATTGCATCCACTAGCAACTAAATCTGCCTGCCTGCAATCAATGCAATCAGTGAGCAACTCAATCTTTCTGCCTGCCTGCCTGCCTTGTGCCTGCAATTTGGTTAGTAACTGGGAGCTTTACAAAAAAAATAGTTAATTGGGGGTTATTTTAGGAGTTTTATTTTTTATTTTTTAGACATAGTAATTTAAAGTTAAGAAAGTTTTAAATTTAGCTGCTTTTATCTAAAAATATAAATAATAAAATAAAATAAAATAAAATAATAAAATAAAATAAAATAAAATAATAAAATAATAAAATAAAATAAAATATTTGTGCAGCTTTCTGAGATTTGGTGTGTTTCTGTAGTGTTTCACTCTAACTACACAAACACACAAAATCTCACAAAGCTGTATGTGGCATTTTGTGTGTGTAAAGTGTGAAAGTTGGTTTTTGAGCTTTTTGTGGCTGTGTGAGGTTCCTGCTTGTTGCAGGGGCTATTTTGGGTCAATTGCAGCTGCTTTTACATAGTGTGTGAGTCAGTTGTGTTGTGTTGTGTTGTGTGTGTGTGTGTGTGTGTGTAAAGTGTGAAAGTTGGTTTTTGGTACCTCTTATTGTTTTGTGTACTTTGTTTATTATTTTTATTATTTATTATTATTGGCCATGCACACCGGGTCACCTGACCATCAAGCCACGCCCACAGAACCAGTAGGGAAAATTTTTAGATTTCACCCCTGTAGCAGATGCTTTTATTTTTTCTTAGGATTGTTTGAAATTTAAAATCAGGTTTCTCAGTTCATTAGTTCCACTTTTTTAATACTTAATCAGAGATCCAAAGCTATATAAATGCATTCTTAATTAAATGAGTATTCAGTCTTCCTAAGCTTTGTATTTTAGTGTTTATAAAGTATAAAAAGAAAATTAAGTTCATTTTTAGTTATTTTCATTTAATAATTAAGATGTGTGTTTCAATACTTTAAATGAAATAATTTAAGGAAATCTTTGTCCTTGTTTAATTTGTGCATAACAAACATCCTGTTTGTTATGAACAAATTCTTCCTGAATCAGCTGAGATAAATAATATTTTAAACCTCCCTCTATCTCAAGGCTTGTTTTGCTGCTGAAGTGGCCAAGATGAGCAGGAGGCTGATATTGGAATTTCTGCCCCCCTCTGACCCATATGTACCTTGGCAACAGGACTGTTTCTATGTATCCTCTTTTCCTGTTTTGTCTGCTGGATTGGCGCAGGGGGACGAACCTAGCTTTGCTGTCCATTGCAGCTAGGAATCTCAAAGCCGAGAATGAATGTTTGTGCTACAACCAGCACCTAGATCGGCCTCCTGCAAACTCAGTCTCTCGAGGAGCCTGGCCAAAGTTTTGCACGCCACTCACTGAGGCGGAGGGAGGGGCTGGAGCTACCAGGTGGCCAAGCTAGGTCCCTGAAGGACCCCATCCCATCGTCAGGAGTTCTGGTGCCTCAGCAAGAGAAACTTCAGCCGGGTAGATGATGGAGTTTGCAGGGGGCCTGTGCCCGCCTATCTAGTGCCCGGATAGCACAAGCGTTCATTCTCAGCTTTATTTGAGATTCCTAGCTGCGATAGACAGCAAAGCTAGGACTGACCCTTGCCATGGCTTCCAGCTCCAAACCGAAGCGGTGGGAACCAAGGGCTGCTTTGGGTGCCACCAGCTGGCGCAAATGTACTGTGACAAAGGCAGAATGGGCAGCACAAAGGCATGTTGCGCTTTGCTCCTGCACACTAAGGCTTTGACCATCGCTAATGTCACTTTGGCCTGCCTGTGCCGCCGTCCCCCTTGCTGCCCCAGCACCATTACTTTTAGGGAGCCGCAATCTCAAAGATTGCATGGCAAGTGAAAAGCTATTCCAGATGGCTGCCTTGGGAATGAGGGGGAATAAAGAGGCCAGTCGGCAGGCAAAGGCTCATTTGCTTGCTTTGGGCTCCTGCCTCCACTACCTTATCTCTTCCTGACTCCCCTCGTCTTGCAGCCAGCTTTCTTATTTAGGGAGCAGCTGCAGTCTCAAAGATCAGGAGGGCTATGCAGCAAAAGAAAAGGCAGTGAAAAGTGCAAGAGCGGAGGTTGGACAGCAAAGCAAGTGAGGCGTCAGGCTGCCAACTGCCTCTTTATTCCCCCTCATTCCCAAAGCAGCCGAGTAGCACAACATGAGGCTGTGGAGGCTTTATAGTGTTTCTGAGACAAGGGGAGTTGCTGCTGTTGCCATTCCAGAGGCGAGGGCAACTGGGAGGCCAGGCACTCCCACAACCTGACCCAGGGCAGGCTTGGGCTGGCTGGTGGAGGGCGATCTTTCCTTCACTTGTAGTCCTTGGGGGACTGGCCAGGAGTGCTTGGCAGGCTCAGGCTAGGCTAGATGGCTCACGCGGTGGTGGCAGAGATCACTGCTTGGGGGGTGCTGTCGGGCCTGGAGGCAGTGGGCTCTCCTCGCTCAGGAGGCTCCAAAATTAAATGTGGAAAGCAGCATACCGTGGGAGGGAGACCCGCTGTGGACCTGCCCATTTGGCCAAAAGACTGCCTCAGGAGCAATATGGCAAGGCTTGGCCTTCTTTCAGGCCTGGCTCTCGGGCCTCCTCCCAGAGCCGGGCCCAAAAGATGGCTGAGCCTCATTGTGTCTGTTACAATATTTTCAGGATCAGACTCAATAAAGATAATAGGAGTTAGAGCTTTAAATATATTTCTTTTTAATTATGATAGGCATTCTATATTCACTGAATATTCAAGGTAGAAGCGACGAGAATGGTGAGGGTGGCTCCTTATATATACAAGGGGTGGAGCTAGGAATGGGAGTGGTAAGTTATGAATACATTAAAGTCCAAAGAATAAGTTAACCTCTGATGTTCCATATATACATTATTTACACATTGGAGAATAAGGCATTTACATCTGACAAATCCCCCTCTAAATGCCGGTTCGTTACACAACACCAATTACATTCTGATTCAGGACAATATAATACATATAATTTAGAAGTTAAATATTTGTGTTGTTTAGAAGGTAAGGGTTTTGTTAATATGTCAGCTAATTGTTCAGAAGTATCGCAATGTATTGCTTTAATGAATCCGTCTTGAGACAGTTGTCTCACATGCTTAAACTTTATATCAATATGCCTGGACCTTTGTCCAATTGCATCGGATCTGGATATTTCAATGGCCGCTTTATTGTCTTCATGCATAATAAATGGTAAGGTGGGTTTCTTCCAAACATCAGTGATCAGATCATTGAACCATACAAGGTTATTTGCAGCTTTGGACAAACAAACATATTCCGCTTCTGTAGTAGAAGTGGCTACTAGTTCTTGTTTACCAGTATACCAGTAAACTGGACAATCATTCAATAGAAAAACATAACCAGAAGTACTCTTTCTGCATGATGTATCACCAGCCCAATCTGCATCAGCATAACAAGTAATTTTTGGTTCTCTGTCATTATTGGGTTCCAACATTAAACAAAAATCTAATGTACCCTTCAGATATCTTAGAATTCTTTTGACAGCTTCCCAATGATACAAGGTTGGTTTACTAACATATCTTGACAATAGATTGAGAGGTAATGCAATATCTGGCCTAGTCCAATTAGATATATAAAGGAGTGAACCTATAACTGATCTGTAAAATGTGTTGTCTTTAAACTCAGGGGAAGATTCATCAGTGTTTCTAAGAAAATCAGTTTGCATAGGGGTGTCACAGGTTTTAGCATTATTTAAGTTACATTTGTTTAGGAGTTCGATGATTTTATCTTTCTGTGTAAGTTTGAATCCCCTTTTAGTTTTGTTAATTTGCACACCAAGGTATTTATTCACTTTACCCAGAGATTTCAGTGAGAAGTGTTCATTTAACTTATTTACAAAGATTTCCCTGCTCTCTTTATGCTTTCCAATGTATAAAATATCGTCCACGTAAATTAATACAAATTCAATATGATCATTACTCTTTTTTACAAAGAAACAGTTATCAGCAGTGGTGGCGTTGAAATCCATGGTCTTAAGTACTTTTACCAAGCAATCGTACCATCTTTTGCCGGATTGCTTTAATCCGTACAGACTCTTATTTAATAACCAAATTTCGTTCTTATTAGTGTATTGACTGTGTGGTGCTCTTACATATATTTCCTTATCTAATTTTGCATGTAAGTATGCGGTCTGTATGTCATATTGGAATACGTCCAGATTGAGTGCAGATGCTACTACAAGGGCTGTTTTGACACTCTCTGTTCTCACTGTGGGTGAATATGTATCAGTATAGTCTTCTGGATATTTTTGTGCATAGCCTTGTGCAACTAGTCTAGCCTTGTATAAGGTATTGCCTCCTTCTAAGTTCTTAATTTTATAAATCCACCTGGTACCTATAATTGTTTTATCCTTAGGTGCGATCGCAGGTGTGAATACATTTAATCCTTGTAAACTTTCCATCTCTTTTTCCATAGCTAGTTCCCATTTTTCTCTTTCTTCATGTGGAAGTTTCAATACTTCTTCATATGTATTAGGTGTTATTTGTTCTCCATTCATATGCATTATGTAATCTTTGTATTTATTTGGTATTTGGTTTCTATTGTTTCTAATAGTTCTTTCAGGCTTGCTATGGTTATCATGCAAATATCTAGCTTCCTTTTTTGTTAATGTGTCTGTCTTTATTTTATGCTGACTATTAGTCCAAGTTTTGGTTTTGTTCTTACTTTTGTTAATATTTTGATTTTTTGTTGTTCCTTCCTCGCAAGATATCGTATCTTTACATTTATTAGGAAATATTTCATTAAGGTGCAATTTTGACCAATTGGCCTGTTCATGGAACACAGCTGTTCTGGATACTATAAATTTGTTATTACTATCAATAAATCTGTACCCCTTGGTTCCAGTTTCGTATCCCATGAATCTTAATCTCCTGGATACGTTTTCTCCCTTTCTCCTCAATTGTTTAGGTATGTGTACGTCTGCAGTGACTCCAAATATGTGCATGTGTGATAATTTGGGTTTTCTATTGTACATCACCTCATATGGTGTCTTATTCACAATACTGGACCAGGTTCTATTTTGAGTGTAATTCGAATAATGTAATGCCTCTGACCAAAATTGTTTGCCTAAACCAGCATCCTCTAATGTGCACCTAATCATGGTTTGTAGTGTGGAATTTTTCCTCTCTGCAACTCCATTTTGAAATGCAGAAAAAGGATTGGACGTGAAATGTAACATTCCTCTATCCTTTAACCATTGGGAGAATTCTTTAGACATGAACTCACATCCCCTATCTGTCATAATTTGCTTTATTCTGATATTATGTTGTGTTTCTATACGTTTGTAGAATTCCTTAAATTTCTGAAATGTTTCATCCTTGTGCTTTAATGTGTAAACAAAACCATATCGGCTGTAGTCATCCACTATTGTTAGGAAGTAACGTTTTCTATAGGTAATTGAGGGACTTAATGGACCAACTAAGTCCATATGTACCAAATCAAAAATATTGTTAGTTGATCTGTTAGATTTTTTTGGTCTGGGACTGGTTTTTAGTTTGGTGGACTTACATACTGAGCATTCCAAATAATTTTCACAATTTTTTATTTTGACACCTTCTGCGTGTTCAGTCATTTTTTGTACTACAGGAAAGCTTGCATGTCCTAACTTCCTGTGTAAGATGTGAGCGCACTCATCATGAATTGGTTTACCTATTTTTGGTTTCTTTTCCTTGTATGTGTTTTTGTGATCATGAGTTATTCTACACTCATCATTGTCACTGTTACTGACATTTTCATCATCTGCTTCAATACAATCTTCCATATTTGAATCAATGTTATGTAAACATCTTTCTTTAGTTATCAGATAGGGTAGACCTCCTTTTATCATTACAGTACCTACATTTGTTTTGTTCTTTTCTATAGTTGCTTTCCCCTTTGAGAAAACTATATTGATATCAGATTCTCTGCTTAATTTTATGGCACTTAGTATGTTGTGAGGTATTTCTGGGATTAATAATACCCCCTCTATTTTCCCTAGACCAGGCAAGGTCACATTTCCTTTGCCTAGTACTTGAACCTTTTCTTGATTAGCTACCTTTATCACAAACTTATCTTCTATAAATGAAGATAATATACTTTTGTTGTTGGTGGTGTGATTTGTTGCACCAGAATCAATAAGCCAATTGTTATTCTCATCCTGCTGTGTTCTGGTGCTGTCTTGTTTATTTAGCCCATTCAGTGACCCAGATTTCCTCTCTTTTGAATTTTCTCTACCCCCTCTACCTTCTTTGTAATTTGGTGGGCTTCTATATTTGTGTCTATCTGTGGAAGATTGTCTGTAATTATATTTGCTCCTATATTCTGGTCTATGTCTCTCTCTTGAGACTTTGGGGCAGTCTCTTCTACTATGTTCCCTGGATCCACAATTGTAGCATCTAAAGGCCTCATTATGTTTATCTTGAAAGACTACTTTCCTAAAAGGTTTGTGGTCTGTTTGGTTACTGGATCGATTTTTTCTTGAATTGTCTTCTGCTATCAATTTGTTAGATAGACTTTCTATGGATAAATATCCCAAATTAATGGTATCTAAGTGTGACATAAAGCTATCCCATGATGGATCAAGTGAATTGATAATAACACTTTTCATTGTTTGATCTGAAATCACTTCCCCCCTCAATTGTAGCTCAGCTCTTATTTTGTTTAGATTTATCAAATGCTCACTTATAGAAACCCCTGGTTTTACTCTAGAGGAAAAGAAATCCTTAGACATTCTTGTGGTTGTAGCTACGCTATCGCTGTGAAATAGATTAAACATGCATTGAATTATTTCTGATACAGTTAGGTTTGGTTTGATGCTATGATACATTGCAGGAGACACGCTAGATATTATTATGAAAAATGCTCTATGATGTAAACAATCTATTTTTAAAGTCCAAGGTCTTCTTGGAGGGCTAGTTATAAAGAATAGTAAATTTTCTTTCATGAAAATAACCTGAAGCTGTTGATACCACTCTTGTAAATTAATGCAATCAATTCTAAGTTTTGGGAAGTCACTGGGTAAGTTACCTACATTATTCTGTCCATTACTTACAACCTGGGGCAGTCCGTGATCTCTCAAGTGCAGGAAATTACAGAACGGCATTGGGATGCTTGCAATGAGTCTGCGCGGTTCTCTGGCCAGTTCAAGTCCTTCTGGGTCGTCTACGTAGTTTCGCACATGCGCGTTGTTCATTTCTTCTTTGGTGGCGTCGTGGAAGGTTCTCTCCCTTTCAGCTCTCTCGATCCGCTCCTCCTCAGATGAGTCGGTCTCTGGCTCGGTTTTTGGGGTTCTGGTGGTGGTGACGGTTCTTTTCTTCTTTTTGTGTGCGTTGGTATTCGATTTTGTCTGTGGTGTAGGGCGAAATCGGCATGGCTCTCTGGGCTCGGGCGTCGTCGCTTTCGAAGTCAGGATGGGAGCGTGCAGGTCTTGAGTCGCCGGTTTGATTTCTTGCTTCTTCGTAGACGTCTTGGTAATTTTCAGTCTTGGCCCAAAAGCAGCAAAAAGCGTTTTCATTGCTGATTTTACTTGAGATTTTGTTAAATCGTCTTCACTTTCTGATTTTGGCTCATCTGAAGAGTTTGAGACTTCTTTCTCACTTTCTTCGTCTGATAGTGTTTTTCGCGCCAGAAATTTTGAACTGAGCGTTTTGATTGGCTCTGCTCCATTCTCTTTTGAAGTTCGTTGAAACCAAGATGGCTGCCATTCAAAATTTCGCGCGGGATCACATCTTTTCTTTTTAACAACTATTTTCTCAGTAGTCATCTCACTTACGATTTTTTGATCTTTGGGTTTTTCTTTAATGACGTTTTTCTCTCTCGCTGCTCCGCTGTTCTTCAGCATCTCCTGGAGGTCCGCGATGAGACTTTCATCATTCTTTTGGCTTTTTAGTATCTTTAATATCTCTGACCTGAGTTCGTTATTTTCTATTTCGATTTCTTTCTGGTCATTATTTTCACTCATTAGTTCTTCTTCTTCAGTGGTGTATTCTTCGGATTCTCTCGAAATCGCATTGGTGGATTCGTTGATCATCTCTTGATCAGTTTCTATTTCTTTGCTGTAGGCCCTGGTGTTGGGCCTATCTTTCTTGGACATTTTTAATTACTTATTGAGTCAATTAACCATCCTCTGCTACCAGCTTGTTACAATATTTTCAGGATCAGACTCAATAAAGATAATAGGAGTTAGAGCTTTAAATATATTTCTTTTTAATTATGATAGGCATTCTATATTCACTGAATATTCAAGGTAGAAGCGACGAGAATGGTGAGGGTGGCTCCTTATATATACAAGGGGTGGAGCTAGGAATGGGAGTGGTAAGTTATGAATACATTAAAGTCCAAAGAATAAGTTAACCTCTGATGTTCCATATATACATTATTTACACATTGGAGAATAAGGCATTTACATCTGACAGTGTCATCCCCCCCCCCGCAGCCCTTTGGATAAGGTCGTCAGCCTTATTTTCTCAGGCCAGGTGAAGAGTGGCTGCATGGGAGGCAGCTGGGTGAGGAGCAGAGATCGGCTAAGGAAGGCTCGCCACCAGGCAGAAATTAACTGGGCTGCATGGTCGAGGGAACCAGAGAGCAGCAATAGCTATGCAGCGGTGTGACTCTAGACATTGCCCAAGGTGGGCGAGGTGCGATAAGGAGTGAGTGGGAGGGGAAGGGAGGGGTGGGTGGGGAAGGGCGGGGCCAGCCAAATTTAACAACTGGTTTGCCCAAACTGGGCTGCACAGCTGAATCCCACCACTGTGTGTGTGTGTGTGTGTGTGCATATGTATATGTATCTCCTTCAACATGATGCTGGAAAATGAGCTTCCTAAAATCAGAAGATTAGTGGCTTGGGGCTTACAATGAAGCTGATTAAAGCCAAAAAGTCATAAAGCTGCTGATATGGACAAACAAAATCCAGTAATAGAAAGTTAGATAAATCATTGATACTGGGATATCAAAACCATTAATTAAGATAAATGTCATGTTTTCACAACAGAAATATTTAAGACTGAACATTGATATTCTGGGAGTCAGTGAGCTAAAAGACTGAAATGGGTTACTTCATGTTAGAGGAGCATCAGATCTTCCACTATGAGAAGAACAAAAGAAAAAAATATTATTCTATTAACAAAAAAGTATCAAAGTCAGTACTCAGATATAACCCCCCCCCCCATGGTAGAATAATCTTAATTTAAATGCAAGGCAAGTCAATCAGTAAGATGCTGATTTTAATATGTAAGTAAATCAGAGATGCAGAAGTGTAAGTTCAACTTGTAACACCTCGCAAACAAAATAAAACAAAAGAAGACACCATGTTAATAATATAATACTTGAATGTTAAAGTTGGGGGTAAAATAAGAATTTTTGTTCATGGTGTACAAAATGAAGACATGCTATGGAATGCTGAATCTATTGAATAGTTCCCTTGTCTCCTATGTTTGCAATCTTTATTATTGAAGACATTGCAATCAACAATACATGGAACAAAATACACAGGCAAGATGATGTCAAGAGGCAAAATAAATCCAATGAAAATAGATGAAGAAAATGTCTATGGAGATTCTCAGTCATCTAGGTCATAGTTGTCCCAAAGATGATTTTTCAAGATGCAACTGGACATTCTGGTTTTTCTTTGAAGACATTCCGCTTCTTATCCAAGAAGCTTCTTTAGTTGTCTAAAGGGCTTTATAAGTTAACACCAGCACCTTGAATCTCACCCGGAGGGCAACCGGCAACCAATGCAAGCCGCGCAGGACTGGTGTAATATGGGAGTATCGGGTCCCTCCTGCAACAACCCACGCAGCCACATTCTGCACCAGCTGAAGCCTCCGGGTGGTCTTCACAGGCAGTCCCAGGTAGACAGCATTGCAGTAGTCGATCCGGGAGGTGACTAGCACATGAGTGACTGTGTGTAGGGCATCTCGGTCCAAGTATGGGCGCCACTGGCGCACCAGGCGAACCTGGGCAAACGCCCCCCTGGTCACGGCTGTGATATGATCCTCCAGACTCAGCCATGAGTCCAAGAGGATGCCCAAGTTGCGCGCCCTGTCTACGGGGGGCAACACCTCACCCCCAATAGACAGCGTTGGAACTTCTTGCTCGGCCCGAGATGCCGGTATCCACAGCCACTCGGTCTTGGCTGGGTTAAGTCGATGCCTGTTACTCCCCATCCAGATCCATACCGCTTCCAGGCACCAGGACATCACATCAAGGGCAACACTGGGCTGGTTCAGGGTGGATATAAAAAGCTGGGTATCATCAGCATGCTGATGATACCCCACCCCCAAACCATGGATGATCTCTCCCAGTGGCTTCATGTAAATGTTGAACAGAAGGGGCTAGAGGACCGACCCCTGGGGCACCCCACAAGTGACGGGCCTCATGGCCGACCTCTGCCCCCCTGCCAACACCGCTTGCATACAACCCAAGAGGTAGGAGGCAAACCACCGTAAAACGGTGCCACCCACTCCCAACCCCTCGAGGCGTTGCAGCATGATACCATGGTCGATGGTATCAAAAGCCACTGAGAGATCTAATAGGACCAGGACTGAAGAATGACCCCTGTCCCGAGCCCTCCAGAGAGCATCCACCAGTGCGACCAATGCCGTTTCTGTGCTGTAACCAGGCATCATTAGGTATCAGCAAGGATACAGTGCTTGAAAGTGTATATGTAAAGAAAGCGGGACAACTCACAAGTGATCTATGGGGAAAAAATAACAACAAAGACTTTCCACGATCTATGTCATTTGAGGGATCCCTTTCCCACACCTGTGATGGCTGAGGAACTCTGGGGCACAGTTTCCATGTTCTCATGGGGATAACATTTCATAGTAAGATCCATGATGAAAACAATTAAGGGCAGAGAAAGCCTGTTGTAATAAAAACTAAAAGCCTTTTGCATGTTACTATCTCATCTTTCCTCTTATTTTTTGTAAGTCAACAAAAAAGAAAGACAGGTTAACAAAACTCCAGAATTAGGTGGACAATAGATTATAAAGCAAATTATGAAAAGAGTCAGTAGACACTTTCATGAAAAATAAAAGGACATGTAAAGTTCTAACACTGTTGCTTATAATAATAAAAATATTTCTACAAATGTGTAATTTCTGGTAGTTCTTTTCAGGAATGATGCAAAACAATAGACATGCATCATTATTCTGATTGTGAATTGGGATCAGATTTTTTTGTAGGTTTTGCAGGATCCAGAAATACACTACTGTCAATAATTTAGTTTTGTAGCATGAGACAGGAATAGGAGACAAAGTCACTTTGGATACCAGCATCCACAAAGAAGCGATACAGTGTCAACAGACAGTGCAGCATATAATACACTGCCTTCTCTATTCTTCCTTGTTACTATTGGAACTGATGGCTGAAGGGACTGGTGGCTGTTATCACTTGTTCCAATTATTTGAGTAGTTATTGCTTTGCATCCTCTGATATCCAGTGAAAGTCATCTTACCTTTAGTTCACTCTCCCCATATGTCTTTTTAAATGTTCACATCCTGCTTGATGATCTCGCAATTTCATTTTCATTTCATTTATTAAATTTTTATACCGCCCTTCTCCCGAAGGACTCAGGGCAGTGTACAGCCATATTAAAACAACATATACCCACAAAATTTAAAAACAATTTAAAATATATTAAAAATTTGACCCTTATATTAAAAACTACAAACACCCAATTAAAATTCATTTTCTAAGCCAGCCCGGCCTGTCGAAACAAAAGAGTCTTAAGGGCACGATGAAAGGTACGTAGGTCGGGGATCATGTGGATCTCGGGGGGCAATTCATTCCAGAGGGCAGGTGCCCCCACAGAGAAGGGTCTCCCCCTGGGTGTTGCCAGTTGACATTGTTTGGCCGACGGCACCCTGAGGAGTCCCTCTCTGTGGGAGCGTATTGGCCAGTGGGAGGCTATCAGTGGCAGAAGGCGATCTCGTACATACCCAGGTCCTAAGCCATGGAGTGCTTTAAAGGTGGTAACCAACACCTTGAATCGCACCCAGAAGACCACTGGGAGCCAGTGCAGTTCGCGCAGGACAGGTGTTACATGGGTGCAACGAGTCGCCCCCATAATCACCCGTGCGGCCGTATTCTGAACCAGTTGGAGCCTCTGAGTGCTCTTCAAGAGAAGCCCCATGTAGAGAACGTTACAGTAGTCCAGACGTGCTGTGATGAGGGCATGAGTGACAGTGCGCAAGGCATCCCAGTCCAGAAAGGGACGCAACTGGTGGATCAGGCAAACCTGATAAAAAGCTCCCCTGGCCACAACCGTCATATGATCTTCTAAAGACAGCTGTGCATCCAGAACACCCAAGTTACGAGCCCTCTCTTAGGGGGCCAAGATCTCACCCCCAATAGTCAGCGATGGAGCCAGCTGGCTATACCGGGACGCCGGAAACCACAGCCACTCAGTCTTGGAAGGGTTGAGTCTGAGCTTGTTTCTCCCCATCCAGATCCACACAGCCTCCAGGCACCAGGATATCATGTCAAGGGCATCATTGGGGTGGTCCCAATTACCCTGATATTTGTTTCAATATTTTTAAAGGCATGTTCTTTCTGGCCTGCTACCATCTGAGATCAGAAAATAGACCAGAAAGCACATTTGGAAAAGCTACAATCTAGAAGGCTTACACTATAATTCTGCTATGCACATTGTAGGGTTAGCATTCTTAATGGGCTCCTGAATTAGTATGAATGATTGAATTCATTAGTGGAACCAACCCATGCTGAAGTTACAGAGACATCTGAACTATTGCAACTAAAATTATCTTCTTGGTTTGCCAAATTTGTGATCAGCTTTTTTTTTTTTATCTAGACTCAGGTTTTTGGGATTTCTAATGTAACTGTACTATTTAGTATTTAGTATACTAAATAAGAATTGAACGTTGAAATAAGAATGTTTGTCTGTTTAATTTGATTAATAACCAAAGGAAATGGATCATCTATGTTTGGGAAATAAAATGGTCTATTGCATAGCTATAGTTGTCTTCTAGTTTCTTTCCAGACAGCAAATTATCCAATAAAATAAGGCTTAATGTTTGCTTTATTATTTTTTTCTTGGTCAATGGCATTATTCATAGCCAGTGTAAATGGAAAGAGATAACTAGCATAATTAAAATTAATTCACAGTTCAGTTCCTTCTTCATTTAAGACTTCAATTCAAAGCAGAAGCAGCATTGATTTAGCTAACTTGTTTCTGCCTGATTTTTTTTCTTGCACATCATTGATGGTGTGGGACTTTCTGTTCTCATTTTACCCTGGACCAGGGGTGAAATCCAGCAGGTTCTGACAGGTTCTGGAGAATCAGTAGCAGAAATTTTGAGCAGTTCAGAGAACTGGCAAATACCACCTCTGGCTGGCCCCAGAGTGGAGTGGGAATGGAGATTTTGCAATATCCTTCCCCCAGGAATGGGGAGGGAATTGGGATTTGCAGTATCCTTACCCTGGAGTGGGGTGGGAATGGAGATTTTGCGGTATCCTTCCCCTGCCACGCCCACCAAGCCATGCCCACCAAGCCACAGCACACCCACCAAGCCACGCCCACAGAACTGGTAGTAAAAAAATTTGGATTTCACTACTGCCCTGGACATCATGTAAATACAGGGATAAGCTCACCAAACTCATTTGAAGATGGTTTACAGATTTAACAAATTTAAACTAAGGTGCCGGATATTAAAATGTACTTATTTAGCCCCTAAGCCTTCTACCAGAGGGGAAAAAATAATCAATAATATCTCAAACTTAATGACTTGTAAGACAAGTAAATTAGAGCTGAGTGTGAATGATATTGATGTAGTTATTCTCCAAGGTGGAACATATAATTTTCTTCCTGTAATTAAATATTACATATACAGTCCAGAAAACGACCACTGTTAGCAATATCTTTTTACTTTAAATTTTCAAATAATCATTTTGCTTCCTTCAATTCCATAGCTACCAGTTTCTTATCTGAAAAGACTTTGATGAACTAAACTTTCATTTTAATATCTAACTTTATAGCCACAGTTTGAAAATCTATTTCAGCTGAAACAGGACAGAGTTAGAGATAATTTTCCAAAGGATCATTGTCATATAGTGGCTGGATGGGGCAAGGTGGATTTGACAATCCTGATTCAGATGTGAGATTCAAGATAGGGACGAGTTCATCTCTGGCTTCAATCATTAATTCAGCAAGTAGAGTCAGTATAAAATATATACTACAGTTTTATAATCACTTTTATGATGATTGTTAAGTAAATCACATGGTTATAGGTGTGAATACTTTCACCCTGAATGGGCGTGCTGGAAACTGGCAAAAAACATTGCAAATCATGGTAATGTGACTGTAAGATGCTGTAACCAGTCATAAATGTGAACCAATTGCAAAACACCCAAAATGTGGTCATGTTACTGTAGGAGGGGAACACATACATTTCACAACAGCAGAAATGCTGACCTACCACTCCTGGAGAATATCAAGTGCGGATCTAGGACAACTTGATGCAGACAGCTTGTACAGCCTGCTCACCACCACCACATTGCCTCTGTCAACTCAACGCTGCAGGACAACTCAACATGGCTAATTTGCCTTGGGAACAACTCACCATGGGCAGCCGGTTAATTCTGTCAACTGCTGATTGCTGGCATTTCAAGTCTCACCAACCCAAGACTGACTCAGGCTTCCATCCTTCCCAAGGTCGGTAAAGTGATGACTCAGATTGTTGAGGACAATATGCTGACACTGTGAACTGCTTATACAGGAGAGAGAGGGCTGTAAACAGTGGTGGGATTCAGTCGGTCCTGGGCAGTTCGGGTGAACCGGTAGTAAAAATTCTGGCTGGCACCACCCTGCCATCACTCCTCATCTCGCCTGCTCACCCGACATAGCTGCTGCTGCTCTCTTTCTGACTTCCTCACTTGCCTCGACCACATGGTCTCTGTGGGCCAGCCAGCTTGCCTGTCTTCACCCTGGCCTCCCATGTAGCCCAGATCCTTGCTGAGCCTTCCTTTGCCATTCTCCGCTGCCTCCGACACAGCCCAGCTACCTACCTGTCTGGTGAGCCTTCCTTCGCCGCTTTTCCAGCATGAACGGCCTGTTACAGGCCAAAATGGAGTGTCCCTGGTCCTGATCCACCTGCCTGGGGCCTGCCTGGGCCTTCCTAGAGATCCCCCAGCCTCTTTCAGGCAGAAATGGAGAGTTCCTGGGCCTGATCCACCCTCCCAACCCCATTTCCTATGGCTTTACTGTAATTACTTTTTGGAGAGCTGCAGAAGAGGCTGAGCCACATGGTAGAGAAGCCAAAGTCTTTTATTCAGAAGCCAGTGAAGCTATAAGAACATGAGATGTAAGTAAAACTGCTTTCCCCATCTGAATAAAAGACTTCGGCTTCTCTGCCATGAAGACCTACAGGCTTAGTTTTTACACAGTCTGGTCAGGCTTAGTTTGGGCCTGCTTGCTGCTGACTGGCTAGTTTGACTGAGCAGCTTCAGGGATTGAGGCACGGCAGCCAATCAACAAGGGCCTTGCATTTCAGCCCAATGAGACAAAGGAAGCTCCTCTTTCATTGGCTGCTGCTATTGCAGGAATTGCTATTGCTATTGGTCACATGGCCCAAGCCAAAGTGTTTTACTCAGAAGCTGGTGAAAATGTTTTCTTTAGATTTCACAGTTCTTACAGCTTCACCATCATCTGACTAAAACACTTTGGCTTCTCTGCCAGTGGGTACCCTCTTCTGGACCTCTGGAGATCTTCAAAAAAGTAAGATCTTCAAAAAGTAAGTAATAAAATAAATGGCATGATTAACATTTCCATTATTTTCAGTGGGAAGTAAAGGTAATGTCAGCATCCCAGCACTGACATATAATAAAGGGAGGAGAAGCCTGAACTTTTGCCTACTAAATCCCTTTGAAGATTCTGTCTCCTCGGAGATGGGAGAGGGGGGAGACATTCCTGTGATCTGACGAGGAAGGGATCAGGAAAGTGACTTGGAAGATAGCCAATGAGAAGCAGAGAATTGGGGATCGGAAAGGGAGGGATTGGGGGGCAAAGGTCAGTACTGACCGCGAAAGAGCCAGGATCAGATTGCTGTGCTCGAATAAAGTGAAAATTTTCTTAAAGATTGGCAATTTGGAAATTCATTTATTTTGAGATAGCATCGAAACCTGACAGGTAATTAAGTTAGCATGAATGTAACCTATTAAGATTATGTCTAAAAATATAAAAGAACTATATGTTAAAAATGTCCCTGATTTGCAACTAAATCATTTATGTCCTTCCTTTGATTTTTTTGTAGCAAATTTACATTTTTTGTTTTGATAAAAGAAAAGTGAATATTCATTGAGAATCAATCTGTTTCTTCAGAGTAGTTCCTCTTTTATCATCCTCTAAAGCTCTATTCCTTAACTGATTTTTCTTAATAATTTGTCTATTTAGAATAACATAAAGGAAGCAGAAAAAAAGGCAACAGAATTCCTAAGGGAGCAAAATCCCTACAGCTATGTGGAGACCGTTCAGTGGTCTCTAAAGGGGTCTTATTACCACAGTAAAAAGTTAGTACAATGACTTTAAAATACAGCTATTACTGTTTCCAAAAAATATATACCGGTACTTGCTAAAATTTTAGAAGGTACCTATTGTTAGGATATGGTTTGAGCCTAACAAGTTGTCCAGGCAATATATGTGTTCTGTGACTTTAATATGAATATGTATTGTGTGACTTTAAAGTTTTACTGCTGATTCATTGTAATGCTGAGTCATGCTGTAATTAGATAATCACTAGTTGTAAACGTATTTAAGAAAGGTACTGTAAAGTATTCAGTTGATGATAAGCTACCATTGTGTGTGGAGTTGCAACCATTGTGCTATCATCGTTGGATGGATCTGCTACCATTGTGGTTTGTGAACCAGAGTGAGTTTGTTATTCTAACCAACTACTGTTTGTGTGGTAAGAAGCTTTTTGTATCACTGGACTGATTTAACTGGCAAAGACTTGGATTGATTTAAAGACTACGAGATTGTTTTTTCACTATAAAGTAAACTTTTGATAAACCAGTTTGCACATCTCTTATTCATTGCTCTCAGCAACGTTTCTCTATGCTCTACTCTCTGCTGGTTGGTAACACAACAACAATATCCTTAACACCTATGTTAACAAATAGCTGCTTCCATTAGCAGAAGAACAGCTTCCAATATAGGGGGGAATAATCACAAATCCAACAACTTTTTATATTTGCTTGAGAGTTTGTGAGAAACCTTTTGCTAATATTAGAATGAGACTTCACTGAACAACTAATGTAGTTTTGTCTTCTTGTAGTTCTTGAAATCCATGTCACAGAATTCAATGTTTCAAATGTATTCATATCATTTTAGCCATTTTTGACATAAGATTGCCAGATTTAAAAATTCTCGGTGTTTAAACATTTCATAGAAGTCTTTTTATAATGCTACTATCAAGCATTGTATATTAGGCTTGTTGAATTTCTTGTTTCTGATCAGATTGTATTTCACAATGCTTCAAGTGTATCATCGTGCCAATCATTAAGTGGGTCGTCATATTGACTGTACCTGATTTTTCAACCTTCTTGTGGTGGTCGTAAAGCAAACGTCACTGTTGTTAAGCAAACCCATTGACTGCATTGGATTCCCCCCCCCCAGAAACCAAAAGTAAATACCACTAATACCAGTCTATAAAACCTTAGTAAGACCACACCTAGCGTATTGCTTCCAGTTTTGGCCACCACATGAGAAAAAAGACATTGAGACTCTAGAAAGAGTGCAGAGAAGAGCAACCAGGATGATTAGGGGACTGGAGGCTAAAACATACTGAGAACGGTTTCAGGAATGGGCATGGTTAGTCTAGTGAAGAAAAGGACCAGAGAAGACATGATAGCAGTGTTCCAAAATTTGAGGGGCTGCCACAGAGAGGAGGGGTTCAAGCTATTTTCCAAAGCACCTGAAGGCCAGACAAAGAATAATGGATGGAAACTGACCAAGAAGAGATTCAACCTGGAAATAAGGAGGAAGTTCCTGACAGTGAGGACAATCAACCAATGGAACAGAAGTTGCCTTCAGAGTTGTGGGAGCTTCATCACAGGAGGCTTTCAAGAAGAGACTGGACTGCCATCTGTCAGAAATGGTGTAGGGTCTCCTGCTTGGGTAGGAGGTTGGACTAGATGACTTACCAGGTCCCTTCCAACTCTGTTAATCTGTTTTTGACTAGCCATTATAATTCTACATTCCTTATTTACAGAAATCGTATCAAAATTTAGAATGAAATCCACTGGGAGCCATCTCATATAAGGCAGGCTCTGAGCCCCTCTAGCCAAAAAGTTTATTGATAGAAGAGAATATTTGTAGCTCAGGGTTGAACTTTGGGGTCCTTGGTGCTCTCTGAGCTTGATGGTTTTCTTGTAGATCTTTCATTACCAAATTAGGTAACATCTTCAGTATTAGAAGGGAGTGGAGTTTACTCTTATTTTCATATACTAATGGCTTCCCCTGTCAGTTTTGATAAGTTGCTTCACAAATAGTATTTTGATTGGTGCCAGGTCTCTAGAGCCTCAGGCAGAGAAGGGCTATTCTGCACCCCTCCCTCAAATGTTATTTAAAATACAGAGTTTTCCAACATTCCTTTAGGAACCTCCAACATGCAAACTGTGGTTACTCATCCTAAAATGAATCTTCTTTATCTGAAGCTTCAAAATTTGCTGTTTGCTAGGAAGAGGTGTAGCTAAAAGTCAGTCTACATTTAGTATACATCTGACTTTGGGGATATTTCTTCATAACCAAACAAAAGTGTATTTTCTGTGCAATTCACACCCCTTGCTCACTGGGTCTAGACATCTAGATGTCACAAAGCAAAACCCACATTTTGTAATTAACTCCCGCACCCTGTTTTGACTGGCAGAGTGCTGCAGGAGGCTGAGTGCTGTCACACCAGTGGTGGGTTGGTCCCACTTCTGTCCGGTTCTTTAGAACCAGTAGTAGGAGCGGCGGGAGGCTCCCCCCACCTGCCCGGATGGCATAATTCACAATCTGCATGGGCGCTCCCATTGCGAACCGGTAGTAAAGGTAAGTAGAACCCACCCCTGTGTCACACCCCCTGCTCACACCCGCCCAGCCAATCATTAGGGCACAGAACTGGTTGTTAAAAAATCTGCAGCCCAC
Organism: Pantherophis guttatus; assembly: GCF_059756535.1. NCBI lineage: Eukaryota > Metazoa > Chordata > Lepidosauria > Squamata > Colubridae > Pantherophis > Pantherophis guttatus. The sequence continues at coordinate 106,241,248 of NC_142066.1, forward strand.
CACTGCTCCAAGGTACCTTCTGATTCTAAAGTCTCCAAAACAAGGGAATATGTTTAAATTGTCTCTCTGTGTGTGTATATGTGTGTGTGTTTCTCAGGAATAATGGAATAACAGAGTTGAAAGGGCCTTCTGAGGTCTTCTAGTCCAACCCCCTGCTCAGGCAGGAAAACTGAGGATGCCAAAATCTGAATGGAGGGCCTGGAATGGTGTCAGAATAACACTTAGAAGGGACTTTTGGGGGGGACCCTATATCATTTCAGAGAAATGGCTGTCCAGTCTTTTCTTAAAAACTTCAAGTGATCGAGCACCCAGAACGTCTGGAGACAAGTATTTATTTATTTATTTATTTATTTATTTATTTATTTATTTATTTATTTATTTATTTTTTTATTGGTTTGATTTATATGCTGCCCTTCTCCGGAGACTCAGGGCGGCTTACAATGCGTTAAGCAGTAGCCTTCATACTTTTGTATATACCTGCTTAGTAGGGCTTTCGGCCCCCCCAAGCAGTGTTCTTTTTTTATACAAAGTCATCTTATTGCCCCCACAATCCGGGTCCTCATTTTACCTACCTCGAAAGGATGGAAGGCTGAGTCAACCTTGAGCCTGGTGAGATTTGAACTTGTAGTAATTGCAGGCAGCTGGTGTTACTTAACAGCACTTTAGTCTGCTGTGCCACCAAGTAGTTCCACTGGTTAATTGTTCTCACTGTCAGGAAGTTTCTCCTTAGTTTTAGGTTGCTTCTCTGTTTGTTCATTTCCATCTATTGCTTCTTGTTTTGCCTTCTGTCTCTTCGGAAAATACATTCTTTGGAAAATATATCCTTCTTTGTGGCAGCCCCTCAAAAGCCTCTTTTGTGACCTGCCTGTCACACTCTTGGGCAAAGCATGTGAGCCATTTCCTCCTTTCAGTGGTCCATGAAAGTACATCTATAGTATGTAGATGCAGATTGTTAGGATATGGTTTGAGCCTAACAAGTTATCCAGGCAATATATGTGTTCTGTGACTTTAATATGAATATGTATTGTGTGACTTTAAGGCTTTACTGCTGAATCATTATAATGCTGAATCATGCTGTAACTAGATAATCATTGGTTGTGAACGTATTTAAGAAAGGTATTGTAACATATTCGTTGTAACGTTGCTGCTATGATATGCTGCCATTGTGAGGAGTTGCTAACATTCTGCTAATCATCGTTGGATGGATCTGTTACCATCGTGGTTTGTGAACCAGAGTGAGTTTGTTATTCTAACCAACTACTGTCTGTTTGGTAAGAAGATATCTGTAACTACTGGACTGATTTAACTGGCAAAGACTTGGAATTTGTTTAAAGACTATGAGACTGTTTTTCTACTATAAAGTAAGCTTTTGATAAATCAGTTTGCATAACTCTTATTCATTGCTCTCAGCAATGTTTCCTTGTGCATTTACTCTGCTGGTTGGTAACATAATACCAATATCCTTAACACAGATAATAAAGTTGACAAAAGGTGAACAACATTTTTACAGAACTATAGATACGCTGAGGCCGGGCATGAGAAGGAGTGGCTGGGAGGGGAGGGGCTGGGTGAGGCACCCCTTGATGTGAGTGATGTTGAGTTGGCCATGACTACCCAGTCACATGACCACCCAGTCACGCCCACCCAGTCACATGACCACCTAGCCACGCCCAGTCACATGAACACCAACCCATGCCCACCAACCCATGCCCACAGAACCGGTATAAAAAAAATTGAATTCCACCACTGGCTGTAAAGCACCGTGAAGTGGTATATAAGTCTAAGTTCTCTTGCTCTTGCCAAGTGTTATTGCTAACATTCCAAAGTAGCATATCAAATGCTATATAATATAATATTGGGTTTAATTTAATTTATTTAGCAACTTTTGTTAAATTACTCATCAAAGATCCATCTCAGGTTTTTATCCACAACAAAAATAAAATCAATTTGACCCAGAATTCAACTTTGATAGGGAAATATATGTGTATGTATAATCTTTTGGCCAGTGATGATGTTGTAAATGAAATCTTCAATATAACTGATGTGCCTGTCTATTCTCATTTGGCCATACTATAGATATTAAAAAAGTAACGTTAGCAAAACTGTAATCATCACTTATTCTAATCACTCATCACTTACTGCGGTTAGAAAAAAGGAGTGCTTTAGGTATGTAAAAATGAAAAATGATGCCTTATATCCATAATTCAAGAAAATTTCTGATTAAAACGGTAGTCAGGAGCAAGAAAATCGTTTTACATTTGGCAGCAGTTGAATAGCCTTGTGCATCTATTCAGGGAATGAATAATGAGGACCAACTGGGCAGAAGATTCTGGTCTGAAAACAGCAAGAAATGGAATGAAGCCCAGAGAAGGCTCAAAGAAAAGGCTTTACATAGTTGTATAACCTGTTGCTTTCCTTCATCCTTTATGATCAATATAGAGTTTTGGCTTGTGGATGGAGGTACACAACACCAGATGATTAGGTAAGCAGAAAGGACAAACAAACAAACAAACAAACAGCAAGAAATTGAAGCATTGTGAGGCAGAGAAATAGATCTCAAATAGAGGACTCAAAATGCTTCTGTTCTTCTTCAGAACCATGACATAAAAAATCTTAGTTCACCAAGAAAACTGCATAACCATTTTGGCCTCTGAGTTAATTTCCCTGAAGAGAAATCTATGAGAACTTCCAATTATCTAACGTAACTAATTTATTTGGGTGGTGTGTATTAGTGTAAAACTATGTCAGGTCAGCTTCATTCCCCCCCTCCCAAAACATTATTTCACAGCTATTATGGTAAATTCATATATTCAACATATTTCAGGGCACCAGACTGAAAGAGACAATGCCAGCTATGTAATTCACATTGCTGGTTTCTCATATGAATGAAAATTTTCGGAAAAAAGTATTTTTGGTTTTAATGGAATGTTCCCTATCCCATAAAGCAGGGGTGTCAAACTCATGGTGTCACAGCAGCCTGTAACGTATTGCAACTTTTTTTCCATTTGGTAAACTGGGCATGGGCGTGGCCAGCACATGATGCATCTGGCCTCTGGAGTGCGACTTTGACAGCCCTGCCATAAAGAGTAAGCAAATTTTACAGAAAAGTAAAAGTACATGGCTTTAGACCAGTGGTTCTCAACCTGTGGGTCAGGACCCCTTTGGGGGTCGAATGACCCTTTCACAGGGGTCGCCTAAGACCATCGGAAAACAAATATTTTCTTTTTTAAATTTTTTTTTTTAATACACATACACATACAAATAAGACAAATACAACATTAATAACATAAATGACATCTAAACGTAATGTCAAGTTTCCTCCTCCATCAATAACCTATGTTCCTCGATATATGTTTGGAAAACAAATATTTTCAATGGTTTTAGGAATAATTTTATTGTTGGGGGTCACCACAACATGAGGAACTGTATTAAAGGGTCGCAGCATTAGGAAAGTTAGGAACCACTGCTTTAGAGCAAAAAGCAAGAACACAAAACTGGATACAAAGTAATATTTAATGACAAATCGATAAATAAATTTTCTTTCTCCAGAAGAAGTGGCTAGTCAGCATTCCTAGATACTCTGAAGAAAAGTATTCTGTCTGTATTTTTTAATTATTATTGAAAATAATTTACTCAGAATAATTCCTGTTACTAAATGAAAAACATAGGAAAAGATGTAGTTTAAAATGTAAAGATTATTCCCAAAAATATGTATTTTTGGACTTGTTATTATATTGTGACTGTCTGGTGGTATTAAGTTTTATTGTCTATCATTATATTATTCTGTTTTAGCAATTATTGCTCAATACTCCTCAAAGTGATATCCTTATGTGATTCATACCACTTTTCTATCACACTTGCAACAAGCATTTCATGACCAAATTTGGTCTACAAGGAAAAGAGACATTTTGAAAGCAGATGATTTCTAGGAAAGCAAAAATAAAATATGGAATATAATAGGAAAGGATAACACAAAGTTAAGAAACTTGGTAAGGAAAATATTTAAAATGATAAATATTTAAAACATTTCTATACCTTCTGTCATGTATAATGTATAGTAATGGAATAATATATAATATAACAAGTAATATAACAAAACCAGCTTCATTAGAATACCATTATAACTTCATGATGAATGGGAATGTATACCTACACCAGGGGTGTCAAACTCGATTTCATTGAGGGCCGCATCAGGGTTGTGTTTGATCTTGGGGAGCCGGAGTGGGTGTGGGCATGGTCACCTCAACGTCAGTTGTGTCAGGGCATCTATGGTGGCCCAAGGGCTTTGCCAGAGAAAACGGGCTCCCAAACTCCATTTTTGTTGGCAGAGGCAAGACGGGCCAGTCCTTCGCTGTTTCCAGGGCTGCTCCACGGGCCAGATAAAAGGGCCTCACGAGCCAGATATGGCCCCCAGGCATTGAGTTTGATACCCCTGGCCTACACTGAAAGAATTGGCATGCCTACTTTATTTCAGGAGTTGTAAAGAATGGATACCCCAAAAGAAAATATTATTTCCCCACATCAATAGATTGTGGCATGAACAGGTCACATATTGATTGTAGTGGTTAAACTGATCTGTATGGGAGAGATTGCATATGTGAACAGGGTAAGTCTCAGCTCTCTCACCGTGAAACCGAGGACGGTAATAAGCCACGCTGCAGTAAAGGTTTGTTAAAGCAGGAAACGGTTTATTCAACGTCCAGAGGTGCTGAAAAAACTTGCTCAGGTAAAGATAATACAAAGTCGGCGTTGGGCGTCGCCGTCACCCAACGCGGCTTAAATAAGTGCCTCCATTAGCCATATTTCCGGGCTCCTCCTTAGCTGGCCCATCCCATTAATCAAGAGCGGCAATGCGCAGCAGCTGCCTACCACCCTATCGCAGCCGCAAGGTGACTGTCCACCTGCTTACCCTAACACCCACCTCCACCAGTTTGTGCTCAGAAACATATTAGCTAATCCCCACCCCCACTGCCCCCTTCGTGGTGCTTCCATGACTGCAGGAGACTTCATCGTTGGAGTGTCGAGCGTGGGGGTCTCGACAGGCGGCTCCCCCTACCAGGGGTCCACCTGTAAGACATAAGGTAAAAAATGAACATGGAATCATGTATTTGTCCGTACAGTGTTCCCGGGCTTGTGGGGGTATTTCCTGTGATACCGTTTAAGTAGTCTCTCAGCCCGAAGGCCTTCAACTGGTACCCACGAGGCATCCTCCAGAGGATAGCCTTTCCATCTCACTAGATATTTCAACCTTCCTCTGCTTAGTTTGGAATCTAGGATTTCGACAATCTCGTAATGGGAGCCCACCAAAGGTCCTGGACGATCTGCGGGGTTGCACACACCATCTGCTGGCTTTAACAAGCTGCTATGAAAAACCGGATGGACCTTTCCTAGTAACGGTGGCAACTTAACTTCAACAGTTACCGGATTTATAAGCCTTACAACAGTAAAGGGGCCGAGGTATTTTGGACCTAGTTTTTTACTGGGTATTTTCAACTTGATATATTTAGTGGACATGTAAACCTGGTCCCCTACCTGAAACGGTTTGTGGTCATTCATTTTCTGTCAGCGAACGTTTTATACTCTCTTGCCGCTGTCTGCAACGCCTCCTTGATCTTTGGCCACTGAACTCCGATTCGGATCCCCCACTCCCTAGGAGACACCCTTTCCTGCTCTCCTGATTCAAGTTCAGGGATTGCAGTAAAGTCTCGACTATACACAATCTGGAATGGGGTAGCACCAGTACTCCGGTGTACTGCATTGTTATACGCTACCTCAGCGAGTGGTATGAGCTCTGACCAGTCGGTCTGTTGATACGAGACATAACAACGCAAATATCTCTCTATCATAGCGTTGGCTCTTTCTGCAGCCCCATTTGTACTTGGGTGAAAAGCAGAGCTCAACCCTTGGGATGAACCTATCAGACTGACAAACTCATGCCAAAATCACACTGTGAATTGTACACCCCTGTCCGATATAATCCGTCGGGGTGCACCATGCAACCGGTATATATGCCGAACGAACAACCAAGCCAATTGTCTCGCAGACGGAAAGCCCTTACATGGAATGAAATGCGCCTGTTTAGAGAAAAGATCAACTACAGTCCATATAACTGTGTGGCTTTTACTGTCAGGCAGGTCTACAATGAAATCCATCCCTATCTCTTCCCACGGTCTACTGGGACTAGCGACTGGTTGTAATAAACCAAGTGGCTTACCAGGTCTTGTCTTCATTACAGCACACACGGGACACCCTTTCACATATTTTTCTACTTCCTTACACATACGAGGCCACCAGAACTGTTGTCTAACGAGATGGAGTGTTTTCAAAAACCCGAAATGTCCAGCAGTTTTGGAATCATGACACCTATTCAACACTGTTGACCGTAGAGACTGTGGTATATACAATTTAGACCCCATCCAAGCTAACCCATCACGCATTGTTACCAACATTCTATGCTCGGCTACCCGGGGGTCGCACTGCACTGCCTTTTGCAGCTCTATCTTCCATGTGAGTTTGGTTGGTTTATCACCTGCCCGAGCTATTTGTTGGGGTTCTGGAATTATCGCCTGCACTACATCTTCCCATTTGCTATCAAACTGAGGCATCCGGGACAACGCATCGGCTAGGAAGTTTCTGCCACCAGGGACATACTTCAGGTCGAAATTAAACCGCCGAAAGTACTGTGCCTAATGAACCTGTTTCGGTGATAGTTTCTTAGGGGTTTGTAAGGTCTCCAAGTTCTTATGGTCTGTCCAGACCTCGAACTTTTTGTTGGTCCCTTCTAGCAAATGCCACCAGGTCACTAAAGCCCATCTCACCGCAAACGCCTCTTTCTCCCAAACAGCCCAACCTCGCTCTGTGGGTGTTAATTTGCGTGACGTGTACGCACAAGGACATAGGGTTCCATCTGTAGTCCGCTGCAATAGCACAGCCCCTACGGCTATGTTGCTAGCATCTGCCTGTACCACAAACTCCAATGAGGGATCTGGGTGTTTCAGTACGGGTTCCCTAGCGAACAATTCCTTCAATCGCTCGAACGACTGCTGACACTCCACAGTCCATGGTAACAGCTGTCCCGATTTTACCTTACCAACTCCTAAATGCTTCATTTTTAACAGATCTGTTAATGGCAGAGCCACCTGTGCGAACAATGGGATAAATTGCCGATAGAAATTGGCAAAACCAAGGAAGCTCTGTAATTGCTTTCTGGTTTTGGGTGCCTGCCACTCCAATACTGTCGACACCTTTTTCGGATCCATCTCTACCCCTCGTGCTGAAATACGATATCCAAGATAGTCTAACGTGGTGCGATGGAACTCGCACTTTGACAACTTTACAAAGAGCTTTGCATCTAGTAACTTGGACAGAACTTTCCTCACTAGCTGAATATGTTCCTCCATCGTGTCGGAATATATCAAAATGTCGTCCAAATATACAAGGACGCCCCGGTATAGATGTTCATGTAACACCTCATTAATAACCTGCATAAACACGGCCGGGGCGCCCTGCAACCCAAAGGGCATGACACGAAACTTATAACTCCCTAACAGGCAATTAAAGGTTGTTTTCCACTCGTCTCCCGCCCGTATCCTTATTCTGTAATAAGCCTCCCGCAAATCCAGCTTCGTGAACACCTTCCCTGTCACCAATGTAGCTAATAAGTCCTTCATCAACGGTAAAGGGTACAGGTGTTCGACACAAACAGCGTTTAATCCTCTGAAATCAACGCAGAGACGGAGACCACCGTCTTTCTTTTCGCGAAATAGAACCAGGGCCGCCATATGCGCCCGACTGGGCTGAATAAATCCCCTAGCCAGATTCTTATCAATGTAGCACCGTAGCTCTTCTAACTCAGGTTTTGTCATGGCGTACATACGCGGTTTTGGAAGCCTCGCACCCGGTATCAGTTCTATTGCACAGTCTGTCGCTCTGTGGGGCGGTAACGTCTCACATTCACTTTCGTCAAACACAGCTGCTAAGTCCCTATATACTTCCGGATATCCTGGCTTGGCATTTCCCACTCCATTGCACCGCTGGGTCTGTGGTTGGGACTCGGGGATCGGGTCTGGTCCTAAACTGATTTGTAACCTCCGATAACCCCCCTCCCACCATATAGTGGGACGCCACTTATCCAACCAGGCCAGTCCTAATATGATCGACTCGACCATACGGTCTACTATGATGAACCGGATCTGCTCTTTATGTTCCCCGATCTCTAAGTAGACGGGCTCTGTAATATGAGAGGCCGGTGAACCCCCTAGCAAAGACCCATCCATCTGTTCGAAACGAATAGGGGTGTTTAGTTTCACCTGGTGTAGCCCCAAAGCATCCACCACTGTACTCCGGATAAGACAACGAGTACACCCCGAGTCTATGAGCGCTCCCTGTTGAACCCTCTGTGAGGTGCGTATATTTCGTAGCACCACTGGTATCACAAACGGGTGTATAGGATCACTTACCATAGGGTCCTCCGATCCACTGTCATCGCTGCCATCCAACAATGCTGGCAGACCCTCCTCCCCCGAAGGGCTTTTCACACCGGTTAGTGTGGACCGAGAACAACTAGTGGGCATCGGTGTGGATATGGCTGTTCGCTCTGATGTAGATCTCACCCTCTCCCTAACCTTGGCCCCGGATGGTGGAGTTCGCGCAGGTGTAGCTTGCAAGGGGGGTATGGGACACTCGGCAGCCCGATGTCCTAGTTGGTTGCAACGGAAGCAACGGAAAACCCCTCGTCCTCCGCCTGCTGCTGGTCTGATGGGTGCGGGGCTTGCCCCATAATCCTTCGGGGCTATCGGTTTAGCTGGCACAAAACGTTGTGGTTGACTTACGCGGCCTCGGAACTCTCGCAATCCGACCTCTAGCTCCACTGCCGCCTTAAACCATTCGGACAGTTTCGGTGGTAAACCACGGTATACACATGCTTGTTTCACTTCCCTATCCAGGCCGGACCGAAATTGGTGTACTAGCAACCGCTCTGGCCATGACCAAAGTCTTCCCGCCAATGTCCGGAACTCCTTGACATATTCTTTAGCCGGCCGTCCTCTTTGTCTTAGTGCCAGCAATTCCCCCTCTGTGACTTGGACTCTTGCACTATCTTCGAAACATCCTCGTAGTGCATCCAAGAACAGTCCCACGTCAGCTAGTTCCCTAGCATGCTCACTATGTAGGTCCGCAACCCAATTAGCGGCCTCCCCCTGGAGAACTGCAGTTATGGCCATGACCACAGCCCACTGTGAGGGATACAGATGACCATAAAGATCAGTGTGGCTAAGCACTTGTCTTAAGAAAATAGATACCCGATCAGGGCTCCCATCGAAGGAGGCTTGTATAGGGGGAGGACCCCATAAAGCTTGTGGTTGTTGTGGCCATACTCCAGGCGGTCCCGGCCCGAGTGGCCACATCACGGGTGGGTGGTGGCTGCTGGTCCTAATACCCTGCGCAGCGGGGCCCGACCGACGCTGACCTGTCCGTCGCCCTACACCAGTCTGGTCCGTCTTCCTCCTCGCCGTCCTCTGTTGTCTTTCCTGGTCTGTTTCGTGGGACGCCTCGCCTAGTGAAGAAACTCAGGGGTCCAGCCGGGACTGTCCCATTGGCTGGCCTCTGCTTCTTTCCCCTTTCTCCACACGCAATTTTGGGCTTGCTAAATGGAAACGGGAATCATGACCACCCCCACCTCTTTGCCACGACTCAGCAGCCTCTGTTCCTATCCAGGGTTGCCAGGACGCTGCATCTCTAAAGCTCCCTTCCCCGAACTTCTCCTTCAAGACATCCAGGGTAGACGCTCCAAGACCGGTAGACTGACTCCAGTCGCATTCATCATCATCCAGCCACTTCCTCTCCCTCCAGCCATGGAAGGAGGAGTCCCCCGAATAACCCCCAGGGGTTGGGGTTTTATGGGTACTGGAACCCACAAGAGCGGAGCTCTGCCACCACTCCCCAGCTGAGCTCTTCATTCGCCGCAACTCGGTCGAGTCCTGGGTTTCAATGGCACCTTCTACTTGCTGGGGCTTCTTCTCCTTAGACCTAACCACTGGAAGGTCTTTGGGGCTCTGTACCTCCAACATCTCCAACATGGTGGTGTCCTCCTCTGCCCCTTCGGAACTCGCCGCCCCAGCCATCACTCCCTCCGCCATCCCTTCTTGCTCGGCGGTACTCACGGTGGAAAGAACAACGCCGACTTTCTCTCAGCTCTCTCGCTGCAAAACCAAGGACGGTAATAAGCCACGCTGCAGTCAAGGTTCGTTAAAGCAGGAAATGGTTTATTCAATGTCCAGAGGTGCTGAAAAAACTTGCTGAGTTCAGGTAAAGATAATACAAAGTCAGCGTTGGGCGTCGCTGTCGCCCAACGCTGCTTAAATAAGCGCCCCCATTAGCCATACTTCCGGGCTCCTCCTTAGCCGGCCCGTCCCATTAATCAAGAGTGGCAACGCGCAGCAGCTGCCTACCACCCTATCGCGGCCGCAAGGTGACCGTCTGCCTGCTTACCCTAACACCCACCTCCACCAGATTGTGCTCAGAAACATATTAGCCAATCCCCACCCCCACCACCCCCTTCGTGGTGCTTCCGCGACTGCAGGAGACTTCATCGTCGGAGTGTCGAGCGTGGGGGTCTCGACAGTAAGTATGTAGAACAGGTAGAAATGTAAAAGGGATAAAGGCAATACATTTACTTTTCTAGTGTTTCTTTAAATTGGCCAATTTATTTAAACAAATGTAGCAATTCTCCATTATGCTGGGATTTTTCCCATCAGAATCCTTGTCTACACCTTTTCTCATAGAACATGAAGCATCAATTCATTTTTTCCTCTCTGGTTATTTCTGTAGATACTTGTATTTTTTATCTAAGTATTGTTATTTAAAATAAAATCAAAACAAAAGCAGAGCATTTGCTTTAGACTTTGTCTTGTGCTAACAAGATGCAGTCTATTTGCAATATCTCTGTTTTGGCAATTTATTTCTATTATCCCCCATCTCTGTGCAGAGTCTTTTTGTGCCTCCTCAGATTTGAAGTGTAGCAGTAAAAACTGCTAGCATGCACCCAGGATTACAGCAATGTTTTTAAGAATTTGTTATAGATAAGAGATGGGATATGTGAAGGGTTTTTTTTTTGTTTGTTTTTTGCATTTTAAGAGAAGCAATAAGTTTCTGTCATTATTTATACTTGTAGTGAAGGGAGAAGCAATTTCTTTATATATTTCTTTTCTTTCTCTTTACTATATTCTTATTTTTTCTTTTCTATTTTTCCTTTTTCTTTTCCTTTTTCCTTTTCTTTCCCTATTTTTCTTTTTATTCTTTTATTAGTTTGCATTAGTTTTTATTATTGTAGTTGCAACTTTTAATAAAATTACTATGAGAATAATGATTATATACAAGTGAAACTCGAAAAATTAGAATATCATGCAAAAGTTCATTTATTTCAGTAAAGCAACTTAAAAGGTGAAACTAATCTATGAGATAGACTCATTACATGCAAAGCGAGATAGTTCAAGCCTTGATTTATCATAATTTTGATGATTATGGCTTACAGTTCATGAAAACCCCAAATTCATAATCTCAGAAAATTAGAATATTACATGAAATTAATAAAACAAGGATTGTACATAGAACAATATCGGACCCCTGAAAAGTATAAGCATGCATATGTACTCAGTATTTGGTTTGGGGTCTTTTTGCATCAATTACTGCCTCAATGCGGCATGGCATGGATGCTATCAGCCTGTGGCACTGCTGAGGTGTTATGGAAGACCAGGATGCTTCAATAGCGGCCTTCAGCTCTTCTGCTTTGTTCGGTCTCATGTCTCTTATCTTTCTCTTGGCAATGCCCCATAGATTCTCTATGGAGTTCAGGTCAGGCGAGTTTGCTGACCAATCAAGCACAGTGTTCCCATGGTCATTGAACCAGGTTTTGGTACTTTTGGCAGTGTGGGCAGGTGCCAAGTCCTGCTGGAAAATGAAGTCAGCATCCCCATAAAGCTCGTCTGCGGAAGGAAGCATGAAGTGCTCCAAAATCTCCTGGTAGATGGCTGCATTGACCTTGGACTTAATGAAGCACAGTGGACCAACACCAGCAGATGACATGGCTCCCCAAATCAACACAGACTGTGGAAACTTCACACTGGACTTCAAGCATCTTGAAGTGTGTGCCTCTCCATTCTTCCTCCAGAGTCTGGGTCCCTGGTTTCCAAATGAGATGCAAAAGTTGCTCTCATCAGAAAAGTGGACTTTGGACCACTGAGCAACAGACCAGTTCTTTTTTTCTTTAGCCCAGGTAAGACACTTCTGACATTGTTTGTTGTTCAGGAGCGGCTTGACAAGAGGAATACGAAATTTGAAGCCCATGTCCAGGATCCGTCTGTGTGTGGTGGCTCTTGATGCACTGACTCCAGCCTCAGTCCACTCCTTGTGAAAGTCCCCAACACTTTTGAATGGCCTTTTCCTGACAATCCTCTCCAGGCTGCAATCATCCCTGCTGCTTGTGCACCTTTTTCTTCCACACTTTTCCCTTCCACATAACTTTCTATTAATGTGCTTTGATACAGCACTTTGGGAATACCCAACTTCTTTTGCAATTACCTTTTGAGTCTTTTCCTCCTTATGGAGGGTGTCAGTGATGGTTTTCTGCACAACTGTCAGGTCAGCAGTCTTTCCCATGATTGTGATTCCTACTGAACCAGACTGAGAGACCATTTAAAGGCTCAGGAACCCTTTGCAGGTATTATGGCTTAATTAGCTGATTAGAGTGGGACACTTTGAGCCTAGAATATTGAACCTTTTCACAATATTCTAATTTTCTGAGATTGTGAATTTGGGGTTTTCCTGAGCTGTAAGCCATAATCATCAAAAGTGTGATAAATCAAGGCTTGAACTATCTCGCTTTGCATGTAATGAGTCTATCTCATAGATTAGTTTCACCTTTTAAGTTGCATTACTGAAATAAATGAACTTTTGCATGATATTCTAATTTTTCAAGTTTCACCTGTAATCATAATATATGAAAGAAATGGCTTTCCCCTTCACCATGTATAAATAATGACAGTAAGTTATTGCTTCGTTTAAAATGCAACAACAACAACAAAAATCCTCTTTTCTTTCCACAGCAAGATTTGTGCATACTCAGTGCCTTATTGGAATGGGACTCTTTTTGCCTTGATTGATGGACCTTTATCCATATGACCCTTTGGGAGAAGGTGACTAATGAGAAAACCTAGGAAAAAAAGAAAAAAAGCCAGAAACTATGCTATTTGCTGGAAATGCCTACAGCAATGGCTATCCATGGGAGAAGGAAAGAAGGGAACTGATGAAACATGAGCATAAATTAATACATAACAGTTTCATATTATATATGTTGTTTTTCTGGTATCATCACTATGTGCTGTGGATGCCAATGATTGGAGAAATCAAAAACAAGCAACTCAAGAAAAAGGAGTTCTTCTCAAAGCTTCTCAATAAGAATCTTGGATAGCATCTTCTGCTTCGAACAGGCAATGGGTGAGATGGCTTTTTCAGAAGCTTATGGAAGAAGCCTAATAGAATATTAATCAATATTGGTACCTTATTAATCTTGACATGTAGAACATTTGCACATACTGTTTGTATAACTCTAATTTGCATTTTTAATCACTCAGGTTTCATTCAGCTGGGTACATGAAATCTAGAACAAACTCAGTATTCAAATAGCCTTTCAGAAGAGACAATTGTAGGACTTTGTCTTCATGGCAAATAGGATTTATTTATATATCAGAACAAAGGTTCCTATAATACTCATCCAGTTTATTTGGGAATCCTCCTGTAAGAGATTTATCTACTTGTGTTCTCCACCAATTGGTAATCAGAAGCATGTTGCTGCTCATATTGGGGGCAATAATTGGGGGCTGATCATTATAACTAAAATCCATTGATATATTTATACTTGACAAATTTATTTGATCTCTTTTTACTCAAGTTGCTCAAAGCTGTATATTATTACATCTTATGATAGCAAATTCTACAGTTTACCTACCTACTATGTCAAGCAAGAGTAATTTTTAGTTATCCTGAATTTTACATTCAGGTAGAATTATTATAAGTTGCACAATTTTATCTCAGCATAATTCTTGTAGTTGTGTTCTTAATTTCATGAAAGAATTTATCTAAAATCCTCGAGTCTGACATATGATGGGATTTACTTTGGTGCAGTTTTTTAAAGTGTCAGGCCATATCAATGTGGGAGTATTAATTTAGCTATATATAGTTAAAACAAAATAAAGTACTAAACAATTAGGATACATTTCTTTACCAGTTCAATAAAGCATTTTATTGCTGAGCTGGGCTATGGATGGGGAAAAAAGAAGTCAAAACTAATCTAGATATATAAAAGCCAAATACCACTCACTCATCATGAAATCTCCAGAATGGTAAAGCCTACAAATTTGAAATTTGGCATGTATGTTCCTCTTGGCTTTTAGGTCTTGCTAAGAAAGGATTTTTCAAAATGACCATCAGATCATTAGTATTTCATATATAGTATTATATTCACATGCTCTGATGCTAAGGAGTTAGATGTTCTACACCCTCTCCCCACCTGAAAGGAACTCTGTCCCAACTGCCAGTTACCTTATACTAACATGCTCTGATGCTACAGAGTTATACATTCTACATTAAGTTTCAGGCTTTAAGTGTCAATTTATCACGCCCGATCACATAGTTTCGTAGTGAAGCAAGGGTGTCCAGATAGTTCTCAATAAGAGAGCTATTGTACCAGTTTGACAGCTGCTATAGGTTTATTTATAGTTTTTAATAGTTTTTAATTCAATACTTGCTTTTATGGATGGATTATATCATTTTACCAATATTTTATTTCAGATGCAATAAGTTGCCTAAAATCAGAAGAGTAGGCGGCATCTATACTTGACAATAGATAAATAAAATTCCATTGCTAACATCTATTTAGAGTTTGTGAGAAATCAAGTATGAATCAGAGAATATCAGCCAATTTTGCCTCTTGTACATTCCAAGATGTACAAGTATTGTACAGTCAGTTCCTGTAGTTAAAAAAAAGGCATTAAATACATAAAATACAAGAAAAGAAAAAATATGGTTCACTAGGTGTTCTATTAACAATGATCTCAAATCTATGTTTTGACTATTTGAACTTTCAAATAACATTTTTTAATAAGATTGAGCAGGTATTCCCTAAGGACATTATTAGAGAACTTGGGCACAATTTGGCTTATATGCCATATGCATGCAACTAAAGCTAGGTTTTAACCCAAAGATGGTAACAGTGTTCTCTGCAAGCTAGCATTATTAGTCTAGTGATTATCTTGCAATCGAAGCATTTTCATGTCCACATTCAATCAACTTGGAGATACTAACAACCTTCTTGCACAGCCAGAATACCACAATCTTAAATCCCACAAACTTCAAACTTTTAGTTTTGAATTTAACATTGACACATTTCAATTCAAATTTGATATTTGATGATAGCCAATATTCACTCTGAAATTATCTGAGATTTAATTAAATAAGTAATTTGTATAAGGAATATAATGGGAACTGTCAAAATATTAACAGATTCTTCATTTTTCAATAAAATGAGATGAGAAAAGAGAGTGCAAAATGAATTGTTGAATTAGTCTTCATACGTCCTTTTAAATGCAGAATTATCAGAGATAAGAAAAAGATTTTAGCAGCCACCAAACTGTTCAACAAAGAACCTAAATTATGCTGCACTAAAATAGAAATAAAAATTTAAATACCCTTACAAAAAGCAAACTTCTTAAAAATAGAAGAGGCCAAGACCTTTGGACCATCTGCTTTTCTTTTACTTGGTCTGGATGATTAGCAATTTATCTCTTCTAGGAGTCACACAGATGCCAAATGCCAAGTCCTTATGAGATAAAATTTATAGACTTTCTGAAACTAAAATCTTCGTGTCCATCTTGCCATTCTTAGACCATCTGCCTTCTTGGCTTCCAGCTATGTATTTAGCCTTGGCAGGCATACTGATTTACAGAAATGATGCAGACTGGTTAGGGTAATACAGATTAGCAAATCAGTGGTTTCCTTGTAGTATCCTTTGCCAGAAATTAGGAGGACTGCCCTTCTGAAGGACTTCAGTCTACTGAATAAAATGCAAGCAGATGTCAGAGCTGGTGGTAGTCTGACTGACAAGTTGCTCCAGACATTTTCCAAATGAGCATTTGGACCAGACTTTAGCGGAGGCAGAGCGCCGAGCAAGAAGAAGTGATAAATATACCCATTCACTGGATGTTGCAGATAGCATTTGGTCATTGGAGTCCAGCTGGCCCAAATAAGACTGGCAAGCAGACTTTGGCTTTCAGAATTGAAAAACTGGGCTATAAAGGATCTGTTGCAGAAGGCTATCAAATTTTCTTCATCTTCTTAAAAACAGTATTTGGTAACAATGTGTATTTTGGGATATATTCCTATATTCATAGACAGAAAGAACATTTAGGGCCAGGTTCTAATATTGTCCTTGCTCTATCTGTTCAATGGTAAAGTTAAAATTTCACTCAAACAAATAGAAGAAAAAGAGGTAGGGAAAACAATTTGACCCAAGATTTATGTTATTAATCATTAATTAGACTGCTAGCAGTGACCAAGAAAATGTTAACATTGGCAAATAAAATGAAAATTAATTTTAATTTAAAAAAAAGGACAGGCCTGACTGCATTGCAACCACCATCTTGGAGAAAGAGAGAGAGAAGAGAGAAAGGGGGAGGGAGGGAGAAAGAGAGGGGAGGGGGAGAAAGAGAAATGTTCCATAGATGCTCACTTATGGTCATATTTAAAAATGTTGAGAATCAAGAGAATGTTTGAAGCCTGTTCCCAATCAATGTTAAACCAATTTTCAACCTGAATGGTCTAATTTTACCCTAAATAGAAGCAGAAGCAACAGTAAGTAGGAGAGTAAGGAAAACCCTGTTTATATATTTTGCTGGATATCTTCCAAGGATGAGAGGTTGACTTCAAGAGATATTTAGCTATTCAGAATAACCGAGTTGGGAGAAACTGAAGAATATCCACTGTAGAATAATAACGGCCGAGACTGGACAGTCCTGAGGTAACACCTTTAATAATCAACAACGACTCTGAATGTAATCTGCCTCAGGCGAAGAACGCGCGAACTCAGCCTGACAGCTCTTATATAGGGGCTGTCAGGCGGCTAACCAATAGAATAACAGAATGTTACGAACAACACCAACAGAGGACCGACTCATGGAGCCGGCTCAGTACACTACACCCCTTCCCACCTGGACCGTGCAAGTGTAGTCGTGAAGATACGCTGGTCGGCGCCAGATTTGTCCAGATCTCCGGGGTTGAGCAGAAACAATGACCTTGCATGTCGCGAGGGGGACTTGATCTCAGTTGTGGCAACGCCGCCCGACACACCCGGGCGATGTGACCCCGGCGGCCGCAATGGCGGCAAGTAACGTCCTTGAATCTGCAAGAGGACCGTTAATGGCCTCCCCACAACTGAAACACTCTGATTTAGGAGCCGACCCCCTCGCATTTACAGGTACGGTAGCCCTAGTTCTGGTATCCTGAATACGGCAAACCCCCGCGTCATCATCTGAGTCAGATAGGTTCCACTCTGAGGTCTCGTTTACAACTGTTGCTCCGCCCCGAGCCGAGGAAACACTTTGGCCTTGAGGCAACTCCATTAAGGACAGCTTGGCCAACTCAGCCGCACAAGCCTCATCCAGAGCCGTTTGGAAGGTTAAATCGTGATTCACTATAAGACGCCGCTTTAGGCTTTGATCCCGTACGCCACCAACAAGTCGGTCAAGGAGCTAATCGTCGAGATTAGCGAACTCACAATGACGAGCCGCCCTCTGTAATCCAGCAACATACTGATTAATTGATTCCCCCGGAGCCTGATCCCGATGGTAAAAATGCTGGCGGTGGGCAAATCGGGACAGCGCTGGCGTGTAATGATGTTTGAGTTTTTTCATGAAGTCCTCCCACGACCCGGAGTGGATGGAATGGGGAGCCATGAGTGTCAAATATTTCTGACCCACAGAAACTAAGAAAATAAGCGCATTTGCGCTCAGGCGTCAATTTCGTATAGTCATTAGCAATTAGAAAGCAGTCAAAACGGGCCACATAGGCGTCCCATGTTTCATTACTTGGGTTGAATGGGGGAAAATGGTGCGAACTAGCCATTTTCAGTGTGTTTTTGTAGTGTCACAGATTCGGCTTTTTTCACCTTGATTTGTAGATAACAGTCGACGATCTGCCTCCTCGTCACCAGTGAAGAATATCCACTGTAGAATAATAACAGCCGAGACTGGACAGTCCTGAGGTAACACCTTTAATAATCAACAGCGACTCTGAACGTAATCTGCCTCAGGCGAAGAACGCGCAAACTCAGCCTGACAGCTCTTATATAGGGACTGCCAGGCAGCTAACCAATAGAATAACAGAACGTTATGAACAACACAAACAGAGGGCCGACTCATGGAGCCAGCTCAGTACACTACAGAAACATTTGAGGTTTTCTAGTCCAACCCCCTCCATAATGGCTGATGTTATGTAATGCCAGGTCAGTGATAAATAAAGCCCCCTTCATTCATGATCTTATTTCAGAGGGGGGTGCTGACCTGGCAGGGATTACGGAGACCTGGTTAGGCCAGGAGGGAAGAGTTCCCCTTGTGGAAATGTGCCCACCAGGTTTCCGTGCATTCCATCAACCAAGGACTCAGGGAAGGGGTGGGGGAGTGGCAGCAATCATTAGAGAAAGTCTTTGCCCGAGGGAGGCCACTGTTCCTCAGATAGCCGGATGTGAGTCCCTCCTTGTGAAGTGGGGTCGGGGGATTCAGATGGGCCTACTGATTGCGTACCTGGTTCCCTGCCACGTAACAGCGGTCCTGCCTGAGCTGCTCGACATTATAGCCGGGGTGGCGGTGGAAACCCCCAGACTTATTGTTATGGGGGATTTTAACCTGCCATCTGCTGGTGAGATGTCAGAGACGGCTCGGGAGTTCATGGTTTCCATGACGGCCATGGACCTGACCCAGGTAGTTCAAGGCCCCACCTTGGGGAATCACACTCTGGACTTGATTTTTGTCTCTGATCAGTGGCTGAATGATCTAAGAATAGGAGATATAGACATCAAGCCCTTGTCATGGTCTGATCATTCTCTCCTACACATGGACTTTCAAGTCTCTTCCACCCACCGCAGGGAGACAGAACCAACCAAATGGTTCCGTCCCAGGCGCCTGATGGACCCCGAAAGGTTCCTGATGGAGCTTGGGCCATTTCCTGAGACTCTGGCTCACGACTCGACTGAGGACCTGGTGGTTGCCTGGGACAGGGCAGCTACTGCGGCCTTGGACCGCGTCGTGCCTTTGCGGCCTCTGACCCGATGCCGATCTCGTCTAGCTCCTTGGTTTTCCGAGGAGCTGAGAGAGATGAAGCGTCAGAAAAGACGCCTGGAGAGCGATTGGAGGACAAGTCGATCTGAATCTGACCGAACACAGGTGAGATCTTATATTAAGACCTACCTAGTGGC
Source organism: Pantherophis guttatus (assembly GCF_059756535.1). NCBI lineage: Eukaryota > Metazoa > Chordata > Lepidosauria > Squamata > Colubridae > Pantherophis > Pantherophis guttatus. The sequence goes on from NC_142066.1 coordinate 106,260,767, forward strand.
GATAAGAACAGTGAAGTCTAGCTACTTCTCCGCTCTTATTTCATCTGCAGAGAACCGCCCAGCCGCGCTGTTTAGGGTGACCCGCTCCCTACTTCAGGTGGGGGTACGGGAAGATCCCTTAAAGGGTCGAGCTGAGGATTTTGTACAATTCCTGCATGATAAAGTCACTCAGATTCAGGAAGGCCTGGACTCCGATTGGGTAGATCCAGGGGAGGAGACGGGGGCAGGTCTTGAGAGCGTTATCTGGGAAGAGTTTGACTCTGTGGCTCCTGAGGACGTGGACAGGATTCTGGGCAAGCTTAACGCTGCCACATGTTTATTGGACCCGTGTCCCTCCTGGGAGGTTACACGAGGCTGGCTCCAGGGGATTATAAATGCTTCTGTGAGTGAGGGTGTCTTTCCCGCTGCCTTGAAAGAGGCGGTTGTGAAGCCCCTCCTCAAGAAGCCTTCCCTGGACCCGACTATATTATCAAATTATCGTCCAGTCTCCAATCTTCGCTTTGTTGCAAAGGTTGTTGAAAGTGTGGTGGCACGACAACTACTCCGATACCTGGATGAAGTTGTCTATCTGGATCCGTTCCAGTCGGGCTTCAGGTCACAATACGGCATGGAAACGGCATTGGTCGCATTGGTGGATGATCTCTGGAGGGCTCGGGACAGAGGTTGCTCCTCTATCCTGGTCCTATTAGATCTCTCAGCGGCTTTTGATACCATCAACCATGGTATCTTACTGCACCGGCTGGAGGGGTTAGGAATAGGGGGCACCGTGCTTCGGTGGTTCTCCTCCTTCCTCTCTGACCGTTCGCAGTTTGTGTCGGCAGGGGGGCAGAGGTCGACCTCAAGGCACCTTATTTGTGGGGTGCCGCAAGGGTCAGTCCTCTCACCCCTTCTGTTCAACATTTATGTAAAACCGCTAGGCAAGATCATCCGTGATTTCGGGGTGAGTGTTCATCAGTATGCTGATGACACACAGCTATACATCTCCACCCCAGACCACCCCAATGATGCCCTTGCTGTGATGTCCCGTTGTCTGGAGGCCGTGCGGATCTGGATGGGGAGAAACAAGATCAGAGTCAACCCCTCCAAGACCGAGTGGATGTGGCTTCCGGTGTCTCGGTATAGTCAGCTGGTACCATCACTGACAATAGGGGATGAGATCTTGCTCCCCACAGAGAGGGCCCGCAACTTGGGTGTCCTCCTGGATTCACGGCTATCTTTAGAAGATCATTTGATGGCCATGGCCAGGGGTGCCTTTTATCAGGTTCGCCTGATCCACCAGTTGCGTCCCTTTCTGGATTGGGACGCCTTGCGCACGGTCACTCATGCCCTAGTCCCATATGGACTACTGTAATGCTCTCTACATGGGGCTCCCCTTGAAAAGCACCCGGAGGCTCCAACTGGTCCAGAACGTAGCCGCGCGGGTGATTATGGGCGCAGCTCGTTACGCCCATGTAACACCTCTCCTACGCGAGCTGCACTGGCTCCCAGTGGTCTTCCAGGTGCGATTCAAGGTGTTAGTTATCACCTTTAAAGCGCTCCATGGCTTAGGACCTGGGTATCTACGAGACCGTCTTTTGCCACCAATAGCCTCCCACCGACCAGTTCGTTCTCACAGGGAGGGACTACTCAGGGTACCGTCAGTCAAATTATGTCGACTGGCGACTTCCAGGGGGAGGGTCTTCTCTGTGAGGGCTCCAACCCTTTGGAATGAATGTCCCCAGAGATACGGAATATCCCTGATCTCCGTGCTTTCCGCCGTGCCCTCAAGACCCTGATGTTCCAACAGGCGGGGCTAAACATATGAACATGTGAATGATTTTTTAAATGTGATCTAATTCTGTGTTTTATTTAATTGACCAAACTAAGTAATAATTTTAATTAGCAATTTTATGATGTTTGTGTGTCTATATTTTTCTTGACTGTACACCGCCTTGAGTCCTACGGGAGAAAGGCGGTATAGAAATAAATAAATAAATAAATAAATAAATAAATAAATAAATAAATAAATAAATAAATAAATAGAAGACCCTATACCATTCTGGACAAACGGTTGTCCAATCTCATCTTAAAAACATCCAGTGATCAAGGATCTACAACTTCTGAAGGCAAGCTGTTCCACTGATTAATTGTTCTCATTCTCAAGAAATTTCTCTTAGTTCTTTTTTTTTTTTTAATTTGATTTATATGCCGCCCTTCTCCGGAGACTCAGGGCGGCTTACAACGCGTTAAGCAATAGCCTTCATACTTTTGTATATTTATACAAAGTCAGCTTATTGCCCCCACAAACTGGGTCCTCATTTCACCTACCTTAGAAAGGATGGAAGGCTGAGTCAACCTTGAGCCTTGGAGAGATTCGAACCAGCAGTAAATTGCAGGCAGCTGTGTTAATAACAGGGTGCGTAAACCACTGTACTATCAAGGCTCTTGGTTGGTTCTCTTCTTGATTCTGCTACTTTGAAACAGTGGGACAACCAGGGATATGAGTAAAAGAAAATTTATTTGGGGAAAAGATAGAGAATTACACAAGAAAGAGCAAAACCAGATAAAAAGGAGCAACATAATAAAAGAAAGAGCACATTCTATTTCTGTCTCTCTCCAAATTAATCTGCCTAAAAAAGGAATCTGATATGCAAACAACATGAGCAGCATTCAGATAAAAGCTCTGGTAAATATAATTTTTAGAAGTAAAAAACTCATTGGCCAGTTATTCTTGTCAATATCAATACTAAATCTTCCCCTCAGATTTGTTCCTGTATGGAAGAAAGCCAACATAATGTTGAAGAACCTGCAAAGGTAGAAAGCACTAGAATCTAACAATTTGATTTGGAGATTTCTTTCAATCAAATCATTTGAACCAGAGCATTCCTTTGATGTTTCATATGGCCCATATCAGAAGGTTTGGAATAAAAATCAGTCATGTTATATGTTCCATTTTACTCTGATGCCCTTTGATGATATATAAACACTTGAACTTAAAATAACGTTCATTTGAATTTATATTATTGATTGTGCAAAGAGGAAAATAAAATGAGAACTATATTAATTGTGTCAGAATATTCATGAACTGGCAGAGACATGGTAACAAGTTCAGCCAATGAATAGGCATAGCAACTGGATCACCAATGAGGGCTGTTTAGAAACAGAAACTTAAGCAAGAAGTCTGGGTGTGGCTCTGTATTAAGCTCTGAGCTCTGAAGCTGCAAACTATCTGCTCTGAACTCTGAACCAAAACTGATCTCTCCTCTCTACCATGTTGGAAGAACCACTGTTGGTATTGTACATTTATTCATGTGTTATTATGTGTATATAAAGAGAAGTTAATGAATCCTGCTGAATCAGTTACCTGTGTGTGCTTTCTGGATGTTTCATTTCTGCAACAAACTCTGACAAATTGTGCAATGTAGTCTCCTTAGAAGTAAATATATGTCTCCTTAGAAGTAAATATCACTGCATTCAGAGAAATGTATATGGAACTGTTGTCTTATTTATTTATTTATGGCTGATCTTATTTGTAAGTTTCTAATGGATTTTCAGAGATTCCATCCAGAGATTCCATTACATAGAGGATTTTGCAACTAGAAATCCATCAATGCATCTCCCAGTCATTATTACCTATTTGCATGAACTGCTTTCCCCTACCCCATTAATCTCTTCATTCTCATTAGGCTAAAATTAAAAGGATCATCATAAGAATGTTACATAGATAAAGGTAAAGGTTTCCCTCGCCCATATGTGATAGTCGTTCCCGACTCTAGGAGGCATCTCCCGACTCTAGGCTCATCTCCGTTTCAAAGCCAAAGAGCCAGCGCTGTCCAAAGATGTCTCCGTAGTCATGTGGCCGGCATGACTAAATGTCAAAGGCGCATGGAACTCTGTTACCTTCCCACCAAAGGTGGTCCCTATTTTTCTACTTGCATTTTTTACGTGCTTTCGAACTGCTAGGTTGGCAGAAGCTGGGACAAGTAATGGGAGCTCACCCCATTACGCTGCACTAGGGATTCGAACCGCTGAACTGCCAACCTTTCGATAAACAAGCTCAGCATCTTAGCCACTAAGCCACCGTGTCCTTTAAGGAATGTTATATAAATTGGCCTTAATAAATTCAAGTCATAAAAATGCACAAAATCCAGATCAATTTCAAGTGATTCTAGTACTTTGGGCACATTTGATGATTGAAATCAAATTACCAATTTAATTGGGAAAGATAAGTGATGCTCACAAAAAAAATGAATTTTAATTGCACCATCATGGCTACCATCTCAACATTTGTTTAACCATGTCCTGTAGATACCCCAAATCTGAGGTTAATAGTTTGGAGCTTCAGAGTCAGTTCTTTCCATCTAGAGCTGATCTTTAGAGTAGAAAAGGAAAACAGAAAAAGCCTACTAAAACAAGCAAAACAACACAGTACCTGACTTGTCCTGATGCTAGTCTTTTTAATTAAAAGACAATATTTGCATTTATCAGAATTACCTTCTATATGCCTTGTAAATGTACAACTGGGAAAACAATTCAAATAGATCCTATCACATATTTAGAAACTTACATGTGAGATTTAGATCCTATCTCCTTCTGCAGCCTTAATACTTGGAAATATCGACATAATTATTTATTATTTTTGCCACCTGAGTTGAGAACTAATCACAGACGCCAGCACCTAAACAACTTTTCTTCATCTCAAAAGCTAAGCAGGGGCAACTGACTGATTTTTAGACAGAGGTCTACCAGGAAATACAAGGGTTGGAGACCAGACTCATCAAAGAAGGCAATGGCAAATAACAACGCCCAGCCTACAAAGTTGTTAGAAATTTACTCCAAAGAGTGTATTCAAGGAAGATTTTTAAAAGTGTATTTGAATTCAGAGTCCTAGACATACAGTGCTGTAAACACAATAGTTGTATGGATGTACATTTTTTAATGACAGGAATAAAGCCTTGATTAATGCAGAATGCTCTGTGAATTGGAGCCTTGGTGAGGTTGAGGTTGAGGAGTCATTACAGTCTCTTTATGTGTGTCTGTGTGTCAGTGGTGGGTTGCTCCCAGTTTGGTCCGGTTCTTGCGAACCTGTAGTAACGGCAGCAGGAGGCTCTGCCCACCCGCCCAGACATCATCATGAACAATCTGTGCATGCGCAGAAGTGCGCTCCCATTGCAAACCGGTAGCGGAGATAAGTAGAACCCACCCCTGTTGTGTGTGTATGTATCTGTGTGTAATCTAATGCTATAACATGGCCTTGTTCTTGTACAAAAAAGCAGATAATTGGTTGTGTTTCCATCTTGCATTGTATATAACACCAAAATCACAGTGCCCTAAATCATTTCCAGAAACCTTTGCTCTCCTTCTAAAAATATACCCAGGCTAAGAAGCTTATTTATATTATCTATATTCTTTCTTCTCTCTATAGCTTTCATAAATAATGCTAACTGATAGCATTGTGATATTGGCTCTCCACCTCTACTTTTCAGCAGGGCCAAAGATTGTCCAGCTATTTAATGAAGAGAATCTCTTTGGAGATTAGCTCTGAAGTAAAAGATAGAGGAACCTTGGCTTTAAATGGATTTTACTGAGGTAGCCATTTCCTGAATACCATTACTATACATATGTCAGGTTTCGATATCGTCTTCAAATAAAATAAATTGCATTTCCAAACAGATAGTCTTTGAAGAAATCTTTCATTTTATTAAACACGACAATCTGGCCCCAATTGTGGCGTAGCCAGCTCTGTCTCCCTGACCCCAGACCCTCCCTTTCCGTTCCCCAAATCTCTGTGTCTCATTGGCCTTCTTCCAAATCACTCTCCCAATATCTACCACCTAAGCTCCCAGGAATGCCACCCCTCCCTCTCATCTCCTAGGGGATATTATCTTCAATGAAAATAAGTAGGTGAAGTGTCAAACATCCTCTTGCCAGCTGGCCCCTCTTCTTCTTCTTATGTCAGCACTAGAGTAAATGCAGGTTGAAGTGCTGACAACACGCAGGGGAAGGGGATAGTCATTTCATTTGAATATAAAACCATCTGTGTGGCCTGTGATAAAAATCTATTTCAACTCTGCTTCGATTCTCTCTTAATGGCTTCCCATAAAACTTAAGAAATTGAAATATAATGCTGAAAATGCTTTTGCCCTGGCAAAACTGAAGGCTATAACATTATTTAGGAGATAGGACCACACTCGGAATGCACAGCTGGTTTCTTTGCACAGAAGGAATGCTTGGAAAATTATGTTTTTTCTTTGACTTTTAAAAATGGAACTCTTCTTTTCATACATCAAATCTCACGTGTTTCATTGCCTTCTTCATTTAGCTTTCCATTGTTGGTGAGTTATTCTTATATTTCACTTGTTCACTGAGAAACTTTATAGTTTTCAGTAATATATGACTGGCAACATCATAAACAAAGTTATTCGTCAGCAACTGTGTTTATATTTATATTCTCAAATAACTTTTTGATGAACTTTTCAAGAACCTGGCTGAACTTGATGATTTCCCTTCTAATTTCATTTCTTACCCTTCTTGATATATTTTAAATCTTCCTTGAAAATCCAGCATAACCATTTAATGGTATAATAAGACTTGAACAATGACTAATGTTGGTGTGTAATAGTGTAAGGTCCCAAAATATACTTGAGTCACCAGAATGCCAAAGAGAGAGACTCAAGATGAAGCTTGCAAAAAGAAGCAGATTTTATTTATGGCCAAAAACAAAATACTGGGTGGGACTATATCCAGAATATACAGATACAATGCATGTGAGGAGATAGCCACACCTTGGGGAAGGTATGGCATCCTTTTTATATCTTCAGAAACATCAGCTTAGTACCCAATTCTGGCCTCCTAGTTTAGGTTTGTGTATTCGTTGTTGCCCTGCAAAGAAATAGAAGCCTCCCAATTAGTGTTATCTCTTCCTTGAGCATTCCTTTGTTCTCCCAATTGCTCATTTGGCCCCCTGGTTCTGCAAGGAACAAGCTTATACAGATCAAAGGTATAAATTAGGGCTGAAGTGTAAATTTTCCCTCGGATGATGTCTGCAGTTCCAACTGAGATACATACCATGCTTAGATGGCACAAGAAAAACAGGAAGAAGATTGATATGGGTTCAGATCAGTGGTGGGATTCAGCCAGTTCGCACTGCTTCGGGAGAACTAGTTGTTAACTTTCTGAGCAGTTTGGCAAACTGGTTGTTGGAAGAAATCATTAAGACAGAGAACCGGTTGTTAAATTACCTGAATCCCACCACTGGTTCAGACCAAATGGCAGGAACATATGTTTGACAAATACCAGATACATTACAGAGGCCTAATAACAGAACGGATGTTGCTTACCTGAACATCCTTTCTGGGCGCGCTGCTGAAGAATCCAAGAGCGTGGGTAATATCCCTCAGCTTGCCTGATACTGAGTGTGTATAACTTTAAAAGGTCTGTTGACTCCGCCCCTGGGGCCTGGCTGAGGCTCAGTTTCTTTCACGAAGAATGCCACAAACGAATACTTAAGTCCATCCAGAAACAAAAAGCAGAAGCCGTACAGGGAGGGTTGGATTCTTCAGCAGCGCGCCCAGAAAGGATGTTCAGATAAGCAACATCCATTCTCTGGCGCACTGCTTGGAAGAATCCAAGAGTGTGGGATGTACCCAAGCAAGTATCAGACGGGAGGGAAGGCTGAATGCTCCCGGGTGGCTGGAGTTGAGATGACAGATTGTAGTACTCGCCGTCCAAAAGACGCCTCAGCCGAGGCGAAGGAGTCAACCTTATAATGGCGTATGAAGGGCATAAGCAAAGTCCAAGTCACTGCATGACAGATGTCCAGGATGGATGCCTGGGTGGCCCACGCAGCCGATGTCGAGGTGCTCCTCGTTGAATGCGGCAGGATGCGTCGTGGCGGGACCTTGTTGCGAAGGGTGTAAGCTGTGGAGATGCACGCTTTGAGCCAACGCCCAATGGTGGACGAGGTGACTTTGTATCCCATCGAAGTGGGTAAAAAGGACACAAAGAGTGCTTCCGACTTTCAAAACGGCGAAGTCCTCTTAATGTAATGCCGGAGAGCACGCCGGACATCGAGGTTATGCCATTGGGCTTCTCTGCGATGGCGAGGATGCGGACAAAAATCCAGCAGGACCAGCTCCTGAGCTCGGTGGTAGAGTGAATTAATTTTGGGCAATAAGGCAGGGTCCATCTGGAGCACGACCCTGTTCGTGTGAAAGATGAAGAGATCGGAACGGACAGACAGAGCCGCAAGTTCAAAGACTCTCCTTGCCAAAGTAATCGCCACGAGAAATGCGACTTTCAGGGTCAGGAATCGAAGAGAAATAGAAGACAGAGGTTCAAAGGGTGGAGACATCAGCGCCTGGAGCACCAGCGCTAAATCCCAGGTTGGATATCTGTGGACCACCGGGGGATGAAGGTTGGTGGCCCCTCGCAGAAAGGTTTGGACTCTCGGGTCCAAAGACAGTGGATGGTCCGTTGACCCTGACAAAACCGAGTTCAAGGCAGCCACCTGCCGTCGCAGAGTATTTGGTGTGAGGCCGCTGTCCAACCCGTCCTGAAGGAATTCAAGAAGAGCAGGAACGGAGTCTCTGGCCGGGTCGATGTTGTTCATGCAGCACCAGCGACAAAAGGCTTGCCAGGTAGCCTCATAAATCCGGATAGTAGAAGCCCAGCAGGAGGCTTGCATGGTGCTAATAACCCACCCTGACAGGTTGTCCCTCCTCAGGAGGGCCCTCTCAAATGCCAGACGGCCAGTTGGAGCCACCCCGGCTCCGGGTGTAGGATGGCCCCCTGGCTGAGAGAGACCCTGTCCTGGGGTATCCTCCAGGGTCGGGAGATCAACAGGTCCAGCAGATCCGCATACCACGGCTGATGTGGCCAGTGCGGGGTGACTAGGAGAACCTCTGCACCCTCCGACAGGATTTTGCGCACCACCCTCGAGATGAGCGGGTGGGGGGGAAAGGTGTACAGGAGGCCGAGGGGCCATGGGCATTGGAGAGCGTCTGTCCCTTCGGAGCCCCAGCTGGGAAACCGGGAGAAAAACCGGGGAAGCTGTGTGTTGCAGGGGCTCACAAACAAGTCCAGGATAGGAGGCCCGAACCTGGTTGACAGCTCCTGGAAGAGGGTTGGGTCCAGTCACCACTCTGCATGATCGATCTGGGAACGACTCAGCCAGTCCGCCTGAGTATTGTCTGTTCTAGAGATGTGTTGGGCCGAGATGGAAATTACATTCTCCTCCGCCCAGGAGAGGAGGGAGATCACCTCATCCAACAGTGGTTTGGAGTGGGTGCCGCCTTCCCAATTCAGATGTGCCTTGGCTGTGGTGTTGTCCGTTAAGACTAGCACATGTTGACTAGCACATGTTGACTGGCTGAGTCGTTGACCCTGGATGTCGGACTGAAAATGTCGTAGGGCTAGGTGTATGGCCCTCAGTTCTAACCAATTTATATCGTGTTGCAGGTCCGCTTGCGACCAACAGCCCTGGGCCATCTTGGCGGACAGATGGGCACCCCACCCCAGCAGACTCGCGTCTGTTGTCACAGTAATCCTGTGGGGCTCCTGAAACATGCGCCCCTTCGATATTGCGGGGGAAGTCCACCAACACAGGGACCGTTTGATTGACCCCGGTAGCCAGACCCGTGACTTGGAATTGCTGCCCAGAGATTTCTGGTATGGCAGAAGGTACCATTGGAGGGGACGTGAATGCAGGCGAGCCCATGGGATGATGTTGATACACGAGATGAGTTTCCCGAGTAGCTGTGACAGTTGTAGGGTAGAAACAGTTTGGGAAGATTGAATCTGTGCAATCGACGTGGCAATGCTCAGACGACGATCCGAGGCCAGGAAGACATGACCCGAGGCTGAGTCGATGATGGCTCCAAGCTGAAGGATACGATTGGTGGGCTGCAGGTGGCTCTTTTAAGGAAAAACTGTGCCGTTGCAAGGTGTCTCGTACAACTTCCAGATCCTTGAGAGCTTTCCAGTGGGATTCGGACAGGACAAGGATATCGTCCAGATAGCAGAGTACTTTGATGGGAATGAGTCGTAGAGAAGCTCCTACTACTGCAAGGACCTTCGTAAAAGTCTGGGGAGCAGACAAAAAGCTGAACGGCATGGCCCTGTACTGGAAGTCCTGATTGGCGTAAGAGAACCGGAGGTAACGTTGATGGGAGGACCTGACCGGTATGTGTAGGTAGGCCTCCTTGAGATCGATGGAAGTCATCATGTCGGATTGTCTGACGCAGGCCAAATCGAGTGAAGGGACTCATTTTGAATTGGTGGTAAGCGATCAATTTGTTTAGCTCCTTTAAATCCAATATCCCTCTCCAGCCCCCGGAGTTCTTTGGAACTAGGAAAAATATTGAGTAGAAACCGGTCCCACGATGTTTGGTGGGAACCGGCTCTATAGCGCAAATGTCCAAAAGATGCTGAATTTCCATAGACATTAGGCGTCTCTTCTCGGGATTGCTGGAGACCGGGCATCAGATGAATCGATTCAGGGGACATGAGGAGAATTCCAGGGTGAGGCCTAGACGGATAGTTTGGAGGACCCATTCGTCTGTTGTCGTGAGGGACCACTGGTGGAAAAAATGGGTGAGGCGGCTGCCTATAGGATAGGTTTTGGAGCAGTCATTTCCCTCTTCTGAAGGGTCTGGAGCCACCTCCACAAAAGGGGCGTTTGGAGGGCTGCTGGCGTCTGGTGCGGTCCCGAAAGGCCGGTCGGTTGGTCATGCGGTCATAAGAGAAAGTCGAGGGACGGTAAGTGGAGGAGCTACTGGGACTAGGATCGGCCCGAAAGGAAGGATGTTGACTGTATGGTATGTAACGACGATCTGCTCTTCGATAAAAGGAAGGCATGATTTTCCTTTTGTCCTTATCCTCTTTGAGAATAGGATCCAACGCTTCCCCGAATAGTCGCGATCCTTTATATGGGGCAGAGGCAAGTTTCCATTTGGATTTTACATCAAACCACCAATGTTGGAGCCACAGGAGACGGCGAGAAGTAACGGCGGAGGCCAGTGAGTGCGATGCGAATTTGGCCGCTGTGAGAGCCGCATCAGCAGAGTATTCTGTGGCCGCCACCAATTTGTTAACGTCCTGGTGGAGGCGCCAATCGTCAGGTGGAAGCCGCTCCTGAAGCTGGCGGAGCCAGATCAGTGAAGCCCGGTTGAAGAAAGATGCCGATGTGGCGGCACGTATGGCCCAGGCTGCTGTCTGATGGGCCTTGCAGAACACTAGTTCGGCCCTTCTGTCCTCGGAGCGCAAGCTGTCCGCAATGTCATTGGACATGACTGCGGAGGACATCAACATAGCAATGGGAGCGTCCACTGATGGAAGCGCAAGCAAATCCTGAAGACTGGGTGCTGAGCAGAACAGCTTCTTATCAATGCCATTGGGTGCTGCGAGCGCTCCTGGCTGGGACCAGGGCCGCTGGACGATTTCAGAAAAAAGCTGCGGGCAGGGAATGAACTTCTGGTCGGGCTGCGGTACAGCAAAAAGGGCTTCATGAGGGTTAGAGGGCCCCTCATTCTCTGGTAAGGTCTTAGAAGAGGCCAATTGTGTGGTAGCAATGGCCTTGTGAAGTAAGGCGTTAAAGAGAGAGGGCCGGAATAGGCCCGTAAATGCAGGCTTCTCAGGTAACTCGTCCTCATCATCCGAAAACTCCATATCCCCTGTCTCATCATAGTCAAACTGAGAGTCGTCACTGTGAACCGACTCATGTAATGAATAGTCACCGGGGTCGACTTCGGGATGCTGAACAGCTGGTCTAGATGTTTCAGGCTGGTATACTTGGGAAGTCCCCTGAGGTTGAAAACCCTGAGGTGGTACGCTTTGAGGAAACTTTGCTGTCATCATTCTGGACAGCGTAGCCGTAATCATCACCTGAATATCGTAATAGGTAGGCTGTGGGCCTTCCTGGGGACGGAGGCCTGCCGCAGTAGGAGTAAATGTAGCCTCCGGCGCACAATGAGGTGGAGGAGGCTGAGAAACGGCCGCTGAAGTTGAAGGCAGAACGGATACGTCGGCCTGCTGACTGTGGATGAGCGCCTGGGTTGCAGGATCGACTCCGGTCGAAGGCCCCTGGGGATTGACTGGAGGAGGCAATGAGCTGAGGCGAGATGGAGATGTGAGCTCAGCTGCAGGGAGGCTGACCTGTGGCGTGGAAGCGTGAGCCTTGCGTTATGCCTGTTCAAATTGAGCTCTAGGGCATCATGGCGACGCTTAGCGGCCTTATCCTCAGCCGAGGATGATTTGTGGCCCTTGGAGGTGGCAGACTTAGACGAGCGAGATGACCATTTAGACATCTTCTTTGGCTCCTTCCCAAAAGAGCGTTCAGAAGATTTGGTGTTAAGTGGACTTTGGACCTGTTCCAGGTCAGATGAAAGATCTGAATCTCTCATGGCAATTTGAGATTTCAGTTATTGGTTTTTTTTTTTAAATTTTTTTTAGTTTTTTTTGGTGGGGGGAGTAGGGGGTGGAGCCTAGGTCAGGCTAGGATAAAACACCACTCCCAAGGAAGACTCCCAGAAAAACTGGATCAGGTCAAACAAAGGCGTTAAGGTGTGGCAAATTATCAGAGTCCCAATAAGGCTTCTGAGGGGAAAAAAACAACTGGAGAATAAATGGAGGCAGGATAGATCCTGAAGATCAGTGCAAAAAGCACGAGAGCCAGCTGGCTGCTACTCGCGTGGGAGGCTGATGGAAAGTCCATTGCAGACCGCTCGAAAGGAAACGGCTCAGAGGCTACATACAGTTAATGGCGGCTGGATTCAAAATGGCGGCTGCGCGGGAAACAAAACGGCCGCCGAAAGGTCGCTCCCCAAACTGTGGTCTTGAAGGCCTCTCCACTCGTAGGCAGCGTCTGTCGGATCGCCAGATCGTCTCCGCTTGTTAAAACTGCGATCCTCTGCACGCAAGCACTCAAAAGCGCTCCAAACACTTCTCCAGGTACAACCGAGTGTGCGTCGGAGCAACCGGGCAGGGACTTGGAGGCCGCCTGACGTTCAGACGAGGCAGAAGGCAGCGGTGGGAGAATCAGCAAGCCGGTGAAAATGATCGTGCATCCCGGCTGCCCAATCACGCAGGCACACAGAGATGCCGATGGGAGGCAGAGCTCTGCGGCGAGGCGTCGGCTGTTGAATTTCTCAAGCATGCAGAGATGGCGATGACAGGCAGAGCTCTGCAGCAAGGAGAATCTGAGGAGCGGCGTCAGAAGGCCGAAGCCTGCAGGCCGTCACCGCCCCACAATCGGTGAGTGACAGAATGCACAAAAAACTCATGGTAGCGAAGGAGAAAGGCGTAGGAGAAAAATAATCAAAATTAAGTTGTGAGGAAGGTGAAAGAGTTCATGGAGATTCCAAAAAAAACACTCGTTCAGGCTGCACTGAGTGAAAGGAACTGAGCCTCAGCCAGGCCCTGGGGGCGGAGTCAACAGACCTTTTAAAGTTATACAGTATCAGGCAAGCTGAGGGATATTACCCATGCTCTTGGATTCTTCCAAGCAGCGCGCCAGAGAATATGTTTGTTACAGGAGATACAAATATAAAGGCATAATATAAACACATATTTGTGTTACAGATATAAAGGTACAATATATGTGTGTTATACAAATACAAAGGCTATATATATGTATTACAGGAACCTAATAGTTACAGAATAACAAGTTTCTACTAATTCTAATATACTAGTATATCATATTATAGTATTATTTATTATATCCTTATTACTTTTCCCCTTCAATAGTTTTAACTAAAAATAAGGGAGAAAAATCTGGCTTTTGCTGAGTAACCCTTAGTCATAACTGCTACCATTGGGTAATATTTGAGGCCTATCATAGAGTAATATTTGAGACAAAAAACATCTAATTTTATTTTGCCAAAATTGATGCTTTATTGAAATTTAAGTAACTCCTTCCTTCCTTCCTTCCTTCCTTCCTTCCTTCCTTCCTTCCTTCCTTCCTTCCTTCCTTCCTTCCTTCCTTCCTTCCTTCTATAAGAAAAATTTCTATTAAGACACAAGTGAGATTTTTAAGAAAACAGTTCACATTTCCTGCCAATCAGCCATGACCTTTTCCAGAATACTCAATTCCATTCCTACCCTTAACTGTTTTTCTGCTTTGCCACCACAATAACAATCATTCTGAAGTCATGGAGCATTTTTCACCCCGATAAGCTGTTTATGTTTCATTCACCCACACAAGTGGAGGTAGTGTTTCTACTATCACCTCTCATATGGATTGCTTTTAGTTAGACAGTTTTCTCTGGACTTACTTGATTTTAAGTGCAAAAATTTTATATAAATATCCTACCATATTTAGGATATCTGGAAGATAGCAATGATAAGATTCAATAGCATTCTGTATTTTTGTTTATTTAATGAACAAACACATGCTTACATTTTCTTTTTCATTAGCAAGGTAACACACAAAGCACCATGTTGGAAGAAGCACCCATCCATGTGAAAATAGTTAATGATTGTATCATATTTTGAAATTAATATAACTTCTTATATTCTCTTGACTATCATAACTATCAAAATTAATGCAATATCGGGTTTTCAATTCAATTTATAGCTTGTGAAGGATGTATGTTTGTGTTTTATTTTTATAGTTATAATGTACACTAAAGATGGAATTTAATTTCGTTGTATGAGGTGCGATGACAATAAAGTAAACTAAGCTAAACTAAACTCAGCTCATTTGCATATAATAATAATGGCATACATAATTTTTCTTCCTGATTGTTCATATTGTGGTACTACTGTGTTTGTTCAATGATTGTACCTACCTTCATCTGGATTCATTAAGACAGTGGCCCCCAAACTTTTGGGCACCAGGGACCAATTCCATGGAGAGAGGATTTTCTAGGGACCAGAGGGGCATGGTTTTATATGCTGCACATATCCTGGCGGCTTCACTTGTTGGGGCTGCAATTGCTTGCGTGACCCATTTCTGGCATGCCACAGACCAGTCCTGGACCACGGACTAGGAGTTGGGGATCCATGCATTAAAACATGAAATGAACTTGCTGTTTTGCTTTCTCTTTCCTAGCTAGAATGAGAAAATTGTATATTAGCTTAGAAAGCTTGGTGTCTTTCAAAGGAGGCTTGATAGTACAGGGGTTTAGTGCACCCTGTAATTAACACAGCTGCCTGCAATTTCTGCTGGTTCGAATCTCTCCAAGGCTCAAGGTTGACTCAGCCTTCCATCCTTTCTAAGGTAGGTGAAATGAGGACCCAGTTTGTGGGGGCAATAAGCTGACTTTGTATAAAACATACAAAAGAATGAAGGCTATTGCTTAACGCATTGTAAGCCGCCCTGAGTCTCCGGAGAAGGGCGGCATATAAATCAAATTAAAAAAAAAAAAAGGAACAAATTCATCCTCATGCTACCAATTCCCCACTTACAGACAATACGGAGATGTGATGGCATATATATTCAATCTATCCTTCGGGGTAACCATTGGCTCAGGCAATTGGAGTTAATGATATCGTGAAATAGGAAGAAGATAGTTTATGAACAGTGAAATGGGTTGAATTTCACTTGTCCACTTCTCCAGCTGTATGCTCTTAAAGAATCCCTTTTGGTTAGTATTAGAATATATTATAGTTATGCAGAACATTTCAACACTTTAGCATCTCTGGTTAAAAGACAATGGGAAAGAGATCAGGAGTCCTTGTCATTAATTAATTAATTAATTAATTAATTAATTAATTAAAAACATAATGCAGAACAATAAGAAATGGTCTAGCTGCTCTTGGACTTGAAATCCAAGAATCCTAATGGTCAAGAAAAGCTACCCTTTAACAGATTAACACAGTTGGAAGGGACCTTATAGGTCACTGATGGCTAATCTTTTTGCCATTGTGTGCCAGGAAGTGGGGCGGGGGAGGTTTGCGTGCATGCGGGCCCACACCCATAATTCTATGCGCTCCGCCCTGTGCATGCGCACGCAACCCCCTCCCCCCCGCTTCTGGCATGCAATGGCCAGGTAGGCCCGTTTTTCTTTCTCACCTGGCTCCAGATCTTCTCTATGCATCTGGGGAGGGTGAAAACAGCCTTCCCCACTCCCTTGGAGGCCCTCCGGAGGCCTGACACGGCCCATTTCCCAACTCCCGGTGGGACAGGAAGTGACATTTTTTGCTGTTCCCAGCCTCCAAAGCCTCTCTAGGAGTCTTCATCTTTGCAGATTCTGGCTATCTGATGATATCCTGCCTTAGTTATGTGTCCCTCTTTCCCTCTTTTTGTACTTGTCCTTTTTGTCTTTCAATTTGTCAGAGAGATCTTTGTGCAGCCATGCTGGTTTCTTCTTGGATTTCTTGTTTTTCTTTCTCAGTGGTATTGCACTGGTCTGGGCTTTTATGATCATATTTTTCAGAGTTTCCCAAGATTCTTAAGTTGTTTTCCCCTTTAGGATTTTTATCCAAGGAATCTTTCCCAAGTTCTCTCTGAGTTTATTGAAATCAGCTCTTTTAAAATCTAAGACTCTGGTATCATTATGTTCTATTGCTTGTATTTGCGTTATGTTGAATTCTAGTATGACATGGTCACTCTCACCCAAGGTTCCTGCAGTTTCAACTCCCTCTATCACTTCTTTTCTGTTTGTAAATATTAAGTCCAGTATGGTGATCCCTCTAGTTCCCTCCTCTACCTTTTGGACAACAAAGTTGTCAGCTAGGAATCTATTTGATTATTCACTTGGTGCAGAATTAGTTTTCCAATTGATAACAGGGTAATTGAAGTCCCCCATTACTATTGTAGTGTGTTTCCTACATATGTTTGTTAGTTGGTTGGCAAAAAAGATATCTACTTTTTCTGCTCAGTTTTAGTTTAAAGCCCTCCTGATAAGTTGAGCTAGTCGTTTTCCAAAAACATTCTTCCCAGTCTTTATGAGGTGCAACCCTTCCTTTGCCAGAAGCCCATGTTGGAGGTAGTACAGACCTTGGTCCAGGAATCCAAAGTTTTTTTGGGTGACACCAACCCTTTAGCCAATGGTTCACTTCTAGAATTGTTTGTTCTCTTACTGGATGTTGTTCTTTCATTGGGAGTACAGATGAAAAAACTACTTGTGCACCTAAGTCTTTGGCTTTCCTGCCTAGCTGCTCATAATCATTCAATATTGTTTTCAAATCCTTTTTTGTGTCATTCGTCCCTACGTGTAGTAGTAGAAAGGAGTAGTAGTCTGTTGGTTTTATTATTTTGGTTAGGTTCTCAGCCACATCTTTGATTTTAGCTCCAGGGAGACAACATACCTCTCTGGATTGACTGTCTAGTCTACATATGGCAGGTTCTATTCTCTTGAGAATTAAATCTCCTATCACCAACACTCGCCTTTTTTTTCCTAGGGAGGTTTGGAGTGTTTTTCTATCTATCACAGTAGCATTTGATGGTGCTTCTTTTTTAGGGAAATTTGATGGTGCTTCTTTTCTATGTGTCTGCATGTTTTCTTCTAGTGAGAGTCCATGATATCGATTGCTTAGCATCAGTGGGGCTACATCAGAGTGGATTGGTTTGGACAAGGATTTGTACTAGGTTTATGTTTTTTTCTATGAGTGATATGTTTCCATCTATCTTCTTTCTCTAAGGGGTCAACTCTTTTAGAATGTTAAATTTGGGCATACTCTTTTTGCAAGGTTTGGGGTTTCTCATTTTGTAGGTCGAGTTTCACAGTGGCTAGAGTTTCCTCTAGATCCTTTACTTTTTCTTCTAATAACTTGATTAATTTACATTTGGTACATATTTATTTATTATTTATTTATTAATCATATTTCTATGTCGCCCACTCTCCGAGGATTCTGGGCGGCTTACACCAAAGACAGTATACTAAATAGCATATTGCCCCCTAACAATCTGGGTCCTCATTTTACCCACCTCGGGAGGATGGAAGGCTGAGTCAACCTTGAGCCGGTGAGATTTTATCCGCTGATCTGCTGAACTAGCAGTCAGCTGAAGTAGCTGCAGTACTGCACTCTAACCACTGCGCCACCTCGGCTCATATGTAGTTTGAGTATTCTATGGGCATACGTATGTACATGGAACATGTTCTGCAGATCACAATAGTATCAGTTTCTTCTTCCATTAGTGGATTTTTAAAAATTGAGAGTGAAAGTGTAGAGGGTGTTACCACAGATTTTTAAAAGGGAAAAATGTCCAATTTGGAATACAAGTGTTCTAAAAGATCATTTAAAATTTGGGGGACTCAAATCTAGCTTTAAGAACCTAAGTTTAAGGTTCTAACATTTAAAGAATGCCTAGTTGAAGGATTTAAAGCTCTATAGTTCAATTTGTCTAGTTTAAATTTTAAAGTTCTAGCAGATCATTTAAATTGTCCAATTTAATTTTTTTTAGTGTTGAGTGGGCTTAAGTGTGACGTTCGTTCTTAGCCTGTACTGGAATGTTCTTTGATTATCCCTTCAGTCTTGTGACCCTTTCCTTCCTTGCTTTCTAGTGGGCTTGATTTATCTCTTCTCTGCCTTTATACGTTCTGTGCTTGCTATTGTCTACTTGCCTTTCATTTTCTTTTGCCTTGTGTCCTGTGTTGTCTTTTTATCCTCCCTTCCTTCTTGCTTTTCTTCTGCCTCTAATGGATATTCAGCTCTCCCTGTTTTTCTCAGTTCATGGCTCCCCCCCTTCGCCTGTTGGTCTGCCACGCTGCTCTGTTGCCGTTCTCAGTCACCGGTTCGCTGATCCACTGTGCTGAAATGCTCCACCAACACCAACACTAACAGCCTCCGGTTGCACCGATGCTCTCCCATTGCTTTCCATGCTCCTCTCAGGATCTGCTTCATTGTGCTGCCTCTTGCTGCCGGCTCTCCCCTCTGCTGCACTGCCGCTGCTCCTGACTCTCCAGCCACATGGCTCCCGTTTGCACTGCTTCTCCCAACAAATAGGACTGCCCGGATGGCTTACAGTGGGCCTGTCTCTTGTCTCCTCTCCACAGCCGGTTCTCCTCCTCCTCCTCCCTGCTCCTCTCTCTCTTTCACCAGCTCACCTTTTCCTTCTCTTCTGGTCATTGCTTTGCCCTCAGTTGGCTCTCCTCTCTGCTCCATGGATGCTTTTTCCTCCCTGCTCCACAGCTGGGCCCCACTCACTCACTGGCTCTCCTCGTTGTTCTCCGCCAGTGTGTTTTGCCTCTCAGCTCACCTCACTTCAATGGGCCTTGGTGCTCTTGGAAAGGCCTCTTGGGTGCAGCTGGGTTTCTCTCAGCAGGCCAAGTTCGCTGTGGATTGTTTTCCTCCTATTTCTCCAGTCTTTCCTATCCTTTTCCTTTCTCCACTTATTTTTCTTTCACTATGATTTATTCTATGATTTGTCTTTCCCTCTCCACTTCTCCTCCTATCATTTATCTTACTTTAATAGCAAATTTTCTCTTCTTTTGACTCCCTGCGATGTAACTATGCTTCCTCCATTGCCGCCATCTTCTTAGTGCATCCCATTTCCAGCCTTTTCAAGGTGGTGGGGATCGCCTATCCCCACTGCCTGGAATGGGCCGAAAATGGGATGCATGGAGGTCAAAAACGGGGTGTGCAGAGGCCAAAAATGGGGTGCATGGAGGTGGCGAAAGGTGGCAGCGGTGATGGGTGGCGCTGATGCCGATGGGCAGCAGCAATCCCTGCAGCCTGGGACAGCTGATTGGTGGTATTCTGGGAGGCACATCCAACTGCCAATCAGCTGCTCATGCTAAATCAGGCTGTGCTGAAGTTGTTTGTTGTTTGCTACAAGGAGGCAAATTGCTGGGAGGCAGAAGCCAAAGGATGGGGGCTGGCAGGTGGGCAGGGCTTTGGCAACATTCACTCTATAAGATGCACAGACATTTCTACCCACTTTTTTTGGGGGGGGTAGGAAACTGTGTCTTATAGTCCAAAAAATACAGTAGATTATTTCTACCACTTTAATGCCTCATCTACTCCATTCTTTGTAAGCATTTTTATACAATGTACTGTCCTTTCTAGATGCTACTTCAGTCAGTTAGTTGAAATATATGGAATATGGTGATTCTAAATTGTTTGTTAAAATTGTTACACAACATTGGCCCATAACAGGGACATCTCTGCCAAATAAAACCGGTGGCCACAACTATGATGAAAGACACCATCCTGACATCTTTTTTGACATGCCGCTGAACATGCTCCTGA
The DNA here is from genome assembly GCF_059756535.1 of Pantherophis guttatus. Classification (NCBI taxonomy): domain Eukaryota; kingdom Metazoa; phylum Chordata; class Lepidosauria; order Squamata; family Colubridae; genus Pantherophis; species Pantherophis guttatus. Next base: position 106,280,879 of record NC_142066.1, read on the forward strand.
TCGGGTCAACAATGGCAGTGATGGCAATGGCAGCTAAAATAAAGCTTTTATATCTATCTGATTATCTATGACTATTAGCGTTAATTTTTAAAATAAATAATATCCTTCTTGCTTTTGCGTATTTGAAAAAGAGAAATAGACATATCCATCAGCTCAGTTAATTATGTTTTATTAGTAAAACAGATTTAACAACATTGTGGCTTAACATAAGGCTTGGAATCCACACTTAGTTTGGTATATGCAGTTTATGCCAAAAAGGAAGTCCAACTTGAAGCAGGACTTGGAATAAATGAACAAATGATAGCACTTACTGACACTGTGGTGTTGTGGCTAAGGTACTGGAGAAGATGTGAGGAAATCTAAGTTTATCTACCCTCATCCACAGAAGCTCATTGAGTAACAGTGGGTCAGGTACTCTCTCTCAGGGCAACAGACTGCAAAGCTGTGGGGGAAAACAAAAGCAGGGAATGCCTTGTGCTCCTGAATGAAATGTAGGATGTAAATAAAACAAATTAAACATAAAAGGATACTTGAGCAAAACTAAAAAAACAGGACCTTCAAGTTGTAATCCTATGCCCATTTAGCAGAGTAAAATCCATTAACTCATTAACTGAATAGATGTCTTTGTTTGTGAAATAAAGATGATCAAAGTCACAGCTTTCATGCTGTTGATTAACCTGACAATTAGGCATGATGATTCCTTTCTCAAACTACACTTCATGCAAAAATAAATCTTATACCATTATGATATTTGGCCTTCTTGAGCAGCATAAAAAAACATTGTGGAACAGCATTGTCTGACATTTCTTTTATGTTGTACTCAGCCAGCTAGAGTGAGAAATGATTCAATGAATTGCAGCATATACCACAGTTTTATATATTAAGATATATCAATATAATATTGGAAAGTAAGTGTTATTATTTTGTAAATAGTATATTATACACACATAGCATGCTACCTATACTGGAATGGACATCCACAGCCAAGAGCCATATATCTGATTAATGTCTGAATACTAAAGGAAGTTAGTGGCACATAGATGTCATAATAAAATGAAATAATTAAATTACTTTTTAAAAATCAATGATGTGGGTTTTAGCCACATTTTCCTATTAATTGGAATGTTCCATGAATAATCTAGGATACACTGGTGGTGAACCATAATAGTTGTCATTATTATTGTTGCAGAAGGTGTACAATACACAGTGTATAAATATTATCAGATGGCCTATATAAAAACAGAGGGAAGATTTAGGATTCAGCCATGTCATTATAGTTTTTTTAAAGGAAAAATAATAGACATTCAAACTGAAATTGATACCTGACTATCTCAAAGCACTGCAATCAATTCATATATTTATGCAGCAGCAACAACTGAAAATGGGACATTCTGAATGACAGCTCACAATAGGTATCTTCTTCATTGTTATGATTTTGTTTTGACAGCCTTTATGTTCTCAGGGGAACAACTCTCACTTGTTACTTGGGCCTTCCATCCAGTGACATCTATCAAAATGAGGATTTTTTAAAAAATGCAGTCATAATGAAGTCTTATTGTTCTACCTGCAATGTATTTTGGGGGGCTTTAATTCCAAAATGAAAAGAAACAGTCTTGCAATCTAATGTCAGAAATTCTAGTTTCACCTCTCCAAATGTTGCAAAGAGGGACCTTTCCCATAGTTTCCTTGCTATTGTGGGATCTTCATTATAGCTTAAGGATTTTGACACCAATGTATTATCTAACAGGCAGACTATTATGCATAAATTAGATAGCTTAATGAGAGGCTGTAAAAGATTCACCCCCAATAGTCAGCGATGGCACCTGCTGACTATATCGGGGCGCCAGAAGCCACAGCCACTCGGTCTTGGAGGGGTTGAGTCTGAGCCTGTTCCTCCCCATCCAGACCCGCACGGCCTCCAGGCAGCGAGACATCACATCAAGGGCATCGTTGGGGTGGTCTGGGGTAGAAATGTACAGCTGAGTATCATCAGCGTACAGATGGCACTTCACCCCAAAACCACGGATGATCTCACCCAACGGCTTCACATAAATGTTGAACAGGAGGGGCAAGAGGACCGACCCTTGTGGCACTCCCCATGCGAGACGCCTCGAGGTCGACCTCTGTCCCCCTGCCAACACGAACTGCGAGTGGTCAGAGAGGAAGGAGGAGAACCACCGCAAAACGGTGCCCCCTATTCCTAACCCCCTCAACCGCTGCAGCATGGTACCATGGTCGATGGTATCAAAAGCCGCTGAGAGATCTAATAGGACTAGGACAGAGGAGCAACCCTTGTCCCGAGCCCTCCAGAGATCATCCACCAACGCGACCAATGCCGTTTCTGTGCTGTACCCCTACCTGAAGCCCGACTGGTACGGGTCTAGCTAGATAGCTTCATCCAGGTGCTGGGGAAGTTGTCGTGCCACCACGCTCTCAACAACCTTCGCCACAAAACGAAGGTTGGAGACTGGACGATAGTTGGCTAATTCAGCCGGGTCCAGGGAAGGCTTCTTGAGGAGGGGCCTCACTACCGCCTCTTTCAAGGCGGCAGGAAAGGCACCCTCACTCAGAGAAGCACCTATAATCCCCTGGAGCCAGCCTCGTGTAACCTCCCGGGAGGCCAGTACCAACCAGGAGGGACCCGGGTCCAATAAACAGCACTAATCTTACCCAGAACCCTGTCCACATCCTCGGGAGTCACAGGATCAAACTCCTCCCAGATAACATTCTCAAGACCTGCCCCGGTCTCCTCCCGTGGACTCATCCAATCGGAGTCCAAGCCATCCCGAATCCGAGCGACTTTATCGTGCAGGAATTGCACAAAGTCCTCAGCACGACCCTGCAAGGGATCTTCCCGCACTCCCCCCTGAAGAAGGGAGTGGGTCACCCTAAACAGGACAGCTGGGCGGTTCTCTGCAGATGCGATAAGAGCGGAAAAATGGTTAGATTTTGCTGCTTTTATCGCCACTAGGTAGGTCTTGATATAAGACCTCACCTGTGTCCGGTCGGAATCGGATTGACTAGTCCTCCAAATGCTCTCTAGGCGTCTTTTCTGACGCTTCATCTCTCTCAGCTCCTCAGAGAACCAAGGAGCTAATTGAGATCGGCATCGGGTCAGAGGCCGCAAAGGCACGACGCGGTCCAAAGCTCCAGCGGCCGCCCTTTCCCAGGCGGCCACCAGCTCTTCAGTCGAATCGTGTGTTAGAGTCTCAGGAAACGGCCCAAGCTCCATCAGGAACCTTTCGGGATCCATCAGGCGCCTGGGACGGAACCATCTGGTCAGTTCCGTCTCCCTGCAGTGTGGGCAGGCGGTAGGAAAGTCTAGTTGAAGGAGTGAATGATCTGTCCATGACAAGGGTTTAATATCTAGGTCCCCTCTACCAAGATCATTCAACCACTGACCAGAGATAAAAATCAGGTCCAGAGTGTGTCCCCCTATGTGAGTGGGGCCTTGAACTAACTGGGTCAGGTCCAAGGCTGTCATGGAAGCCATGAACTCCCGAGCCACCTCTGACGCCTCACCTGTGGATGGGAGGTTGAAATCCCCCATGACAATAAGTCTGGGGGTATCGACCGCCACCCCGGCAATGACGTCGAGTAGCTCAGGCAGGGTCGCTGCCACATGGCAGGGAGCCAGGTACGTGGTCAGCAAACCCATCTGCACCTCACGGCCCCACTTCACACAAAGGGACTCACATCCGGCTATCTGAGGAACAGTGGTCTCCCTCGGACAAAGACTCTCCCTAATGATCACCGCCACTCCCCCACCCCTCCCCTGGGCCCTTGGCTGATGAAATGCATGGAAACCTGGCGGGCACATCTCTACAAGGGGGACCCCCCCCTCTTGGCCCAACCAGGTCTCCGTAATACCTGCCAGGTCTGCACCCCCCTCCAAAATAAGATCACAGATGAGAGGGGCCTTATTAACCACCGACCTGGCATTACATAACATCAGCCGCGGACCCTGGGCCTGAGGCTCTACACAACCCAGGACACGAGTCACGCATTGGGGGCCAGAGTGCGCAATCGCTCGGAGACAGCGCGTGCGCACGCCCGACACTTGATATGACCCCCTGTGCCCGTCATACCTGCCCCTCCCACTCATGATTTCAATTACACAGCCCTTTCTATCGTGCCCCTGCCCCCCGGTTAAATTTCCTTTCGCAACCCCTCTGCTGCAGCTAATCAACCCATCATCCCGCACAGTCGCTATCTGGACCCCCCCAGGTCCACTTCTACAACCCCCACCCGTCCTCCCGGGTCCCCTTAAAATTTTCCTTAAAAATTTAGCTAAAAAACCCCTCAGCCCCCTCTTAATAAGTGACTGGTAAGAAGTATAATAAAAAAATCATGCTGTACATAAGTAAAACAAAATGATTCATGCAGTTTCTTCATCTTTCTATGTGTATATTACCATGTTTTCCCAAAAATAATACCCAACTGGAAAATAAGCCCTAGCATGATTTTTCATGCTTGTAATATAAGCCCTAGCCCAAAAATAAGCATCAGTTAAGATCGTCACCCAGATAGATGCATTTCAGTCCCATATTTTCCCGCCAAATAAGACCTAACTGGAAAATAAGCCCTGCTTATTTGCATCTTTTGGAGCAAAAATTAATATAAGACCTGGTCTTATTTTCATGGAAACATGGTATAAGTGTGCATAAGGCAAAAGAAATGAAAATAATTAAAATAAAATCTTTGAAGTTCATTCCCAAGAGACCAGAGATGTATTCCTAGCAGGTGTCTGTACTCAAGCAGGTGTCATAATTCAAGTACTTGGGGGTAGTCTTTCAAGCTTATGGCTTTAGAAAACCTTAAAGCAATTACATTGCACAAAATGTATAGAAATGTGTTACCACCACTCTAAGACTCTTTTGAATCAAAGGAGTTTGTTATTTATCTTTAGAACTTAAATTATTTCATGCCAACTAAATGGTGCAACTCCTTTACAAATCCCAGATGAAGTTTGTTCCAACTTTGTCCCTTTGGAGCTCTTCCAGTACAGATTGTCAAGAGCAGTGTGTCAATCAGTCTTCAAAGCCGATCAAACAGGAAAAATGACCAAATGAGTTAGTTCGACTTTATTATAAGACTACATTAACAGTGCAAGTATGAAAGTACAAGTTTCCCACCATCTCCTTTACATTGTGAAAAGTTAGAAGGTGGTACTTTCTGAATCTTCTTTTCCACCCATAATGCAGCTGAAAGCAATGCCCTCCTTTATCTGATTATCCCCTTGGCAGCAATTCTTTATTCCATTTTTCATGGTATATCTTTCTCATATATCATTTCAGTACCAGTTATGTGTCCAATACTGGCGATGAACCAATCTCTTAACGCAAAACTTTATTGAGTACATCATTTTGGCACAGAAGGAAAGCAAAACTAGCTCTGGCTAATTCCAGGGCAATTCAATATGATTAAAGTATAGAATCATCCCTCCCTCCTATTAGTGCAGGTTACATTGTCCAATTGAGAGTCACAATATTATTGTGAGATGATGTCTTGAAAATCTACCAAACACATGCTGACTTGACATTGATTCTCATGGCTTGACTGCTTAATGTTTAAAATCCACATTCCAATTCCCCCTTCCCTCCCGCCATAGTTCGTTGGCAAGCTAAGAAGCAGTAAAAGTAAAAATACACGGAGTACACTTCGAAGCTTGACAACTGGTTTATGATGGGAGGCAGACCTAATAAAAATGGAGGCCAGAACATGGTTATCCATGTTCTATGTTTTGACTGATTATCCTTTTAAAGTGAACTTAATTCCTCTAATGCTGAATGTTAAATATCAATCTATTAGGAATAGATCCAATGTATCTTTGTCAGTGTCTTTATTAACTACTTCACTTAGGTTATGAGCAGACAAGGACCCTTCTTAAACAAGATACAATGTAAATAGTTTAGGCAGGCCTTTGATCCTTTCATTCTTTATTTGCTGCATATCTTACTAATTAGTTAGTAACAGAGTAGTGTCATACAAGAGTGCCATACTAGCTTACAGCGTATGTCCTCCCTTTGACCATTTTAGATGAAAGATATGGGAAGATACTTTTATCAGAACATCTTTCTCCCTGTTATGTTGAGCAAGTGGAAACAATGGGCATGTTATAGATTATAGATTTTAAGTCTGCTACTTAAGGGTTTTCACTGGTCATTCTATGTTCTTTCATTCCTACTTTACTAGGTAGGATCCCTACACATATAGGTCAAGATTGTTTATTATTTTCAGATTGTAACCTTTTATAAAGAAAGAAGTTGCCACAAAGAAGAGGGAGTCAAACTATTCCCCAAAGCACCTGAGGGAAGAACAAGTAGCAGTGGATGGAAACTCATCAAGGAGAGAAGCAATTTAGAATTAAGGAGAAATTTCCTGACAGTTAGAACAATTAATCAGTGGAACAACTTGCCTCCAGAAGTTGTAAATGCTCCAACACTGGAAGTTTTTAAGAAGAGATTAGATAACAATTTGTTTGAAGTGGTGTAGGGTTTCCTGCCTAAGCAGGGGGTTGGATTAGAAGACCTCCAAGGTCCCTTCCAACTCAGTTATTCTGTTCTGTTCTGTTCTATATACAATTAATAGTTTATGTATGGCTGTGAGCAAAATTTGGCAGGTGTTAACAATTTGTTTTAGTTTTTATAACATTACTACTTTTATAACCATAGATATTTACTACTAAAATTTTTATTACCAAAATTTATCATTTTGTGTTCATGGCTTCAATATTATACCTATTGATTAATTATAATTAATTAATTACATAGCCATGTGAAGATTCAACTTTTATTGTAACTGTGATGCTGTTAACTCTCTAATTTTGGACATAACTTTTTCTAATATTATAAATAATAGTCTTATTGTTTGTAGTATCATACAAGTGGTAATTGAACTTCAGCTTGGGATGGGAATTGTTTTGCAACCTTCTGTTAGATTCTTTGATATTTATCTTTTTCTTGCAAATATTCTACTGATTAAAGATTAATTTACATCACAATTGGGAATCTCTGGCATTTGAGAAATAGCAGGTTTATCTAACACTATCCAATGAGAAAAGGGATGACAAAAATGCTCAATTAAAAGTATTAAGAGTTTATTAAAGATTAGGCTGATCGGGGCATGTTTAATTCACCTCTTCCCAAAATAAATATTGTTCAGACATATAGGGATTATAATTTCCAAAGTTTCCAGCCATCAGGCATTGAGGTTATTGGAATTACAATTCAACATATCTAGAGGGTATGAGGCTGAATAAGGCTGATAATCATGTTCATTTCCATTTAAAGCACTGCAAACGATATACTATGTAATACAATATATGGATTAAGTTCTAGATTTGGCATTTTTATGAAGTTTATAAATTTGATCTCTATTGAGTATATCATCCTTGCAAACATTGGATTAAGATCTTGTTACCTGCAATTAAGTACTATTAAGAACTTTGATACATAGTTCAGAGAAAAAAGATGAAAATTGAAAATGCTTTGCCACAGGGGCATGGTTCTAAGGGAGATAATCTTTAAAGTACTCAGATGATACAGATAGTCCTTGCTTAATGACTGGTTACATAATGACCATTCAAAGTTACAGTGTAAGGTATTTACAAAGGTACAAAGTTACAAAGGTACTTACAACCCAGTTACGGAGTCTGGAGGCAGGCACTGCCATGTGATCATATGACTGCATTTCAGAACTTGGCAAACATGTCATTTTTATGGATGGTTGATTTACAACCATTATTTGCTGGTTTTATTTATATAACATTCAATTTTCATCAAACAATGTGTGGTCTGGGTACAGTTATTTTTAAACAATCATGATACACATATTTGTTGTGCTTTTCATCACTGTAATATTGATAATATAATAATGTTAATATAATAACAGTACTTAACATCATCTTCTTTAGCAACTCTCCACTTTAGCATTTCCTCCTTTTATATCACCTCTAACTTCTGTTTCTATTGTCTAGCCATTGATAAAATATGTCCCATATCAAAAAATATTCAGTTTCTTCTTTATTCGTAATAGTAAGCATTAGTCTATCCATTTCTGCGCATTCTAATATTTTCTTAATTACATTCCCCTCAGACAGAATCTCATAATTTTTCCATTGTTGCGCAAATACAATTCTAGTTACAGTTAATATATGCAAGACCAGATATGTAGTCTTTTAATCATATTTTTCTGGTAAAATGTCCAACAAAAATATCTCTGGTTTCAGGTCTATACATTACTTTGTCATTTTATCCAGCCAAGTATGTATTTTTGTCCAATATTTTTTAGCTTTTGGGCATGTCCACCACATATGGTAATATGAACTGGATGATTGATTACACTTCCAACATTTAGCAGATCTATCTATATACATTTTTGCCAATCTTGCCAGTGCAAAATGCCACCTATAAAACATTTTATACAGATTTTCCTTATATGCAGTGGACATAGTCAATTTAATATTTCTATCCCATAGTTTCTGCCATTTATTTAATTCTATTGCATATCCAAAATTTTTAGCCCAGGCAATCATTTTCTCCTTTACTTGTTCACTTTCAAGTTTAATACTTAATCAGTAACAATATAGTTTCTTTATCATTTTGTCATCTGTTCCAGTTAATATCTGGTCTAATTCTGTTAACTCTTTATTAAAAGCATACATTTTAGCATCTTTCTCATAACAAGATTGTATCTGCAAATATGGCTACCATGCAATGTCTATCCCTTGGCTACTGAGTTCCTGTTTAGTTTTTAATTCCCCTTTGTCAGTCAAAATATCTTTGTATCGTACGATTTTTGCCATATTAATAACATTAGGATGTACCAATGCCTCCATTGTGGAAAGCCAGATTGGTATTTCAAAATAGTGTTGTTCTTTTATCTTGGGCCAGACTAATAACAATGCATTCCTAACGTAATGTCTCTGAAAGTAGCTGTGTATCTTATTCTTCCCATAACCATAAGAAAGTGTGCCAGCCTAGTTGAAGGTCATGCCCTTCTAATGTTAATAGTGTTACATATCTCAAGCTAATCCATTCTTTCACCCATGTAGGCCTGATAGTACGATTCCCAATCTGGTAGTCCAACACCACCACCACCCCTTTTTTTTTTTGATTCCTGCAACATTTTCAAACCTATTCTTGCTTTCTTTCCTAACCATACATATTTTAATATTATTTTATTTAGTTCTTCAAAATATTTTTCCCAGTTTTATTGGTATTGTTTGAAATAAGTATAGTAGTCTTGGCAAAATATTCATTTTTATAGGGGCTGTTCTTCCTGATAGTGACAATTGTAAATCTTTCCATTTCTCCAGGTCTAACTTAATTTGCTCCATCAGTTTCATGTAATTATTCTCTTTGATTGTTGCACATTTTGCAGTTAATTGTATTCCTAAATATTTCACTTTTTAAACTATCTGTATGTTAATTCTTTCTATTAACACTCTTTTTTGTGTGACTGTAAGGTTCTTAACTAAAATCTTTGTTTTATCCCTGTTTATTTTCAGTCCTGCTACTTCCCCATATTCTTCTTTTTTAAAAAAAGTTTTTTTTTTGTTTTTTATAAAGATATCATATCAATGCGTGAACAGCGTGGCACCTGGGTATCATATATTCTAATACAAATAAAACTAATCAGATTAATTATAATCATTACATTCAATCTGTTTATGTATTTCTAATAATAATACACACTTGTGTTAAGTTATAGTCTATCATTGTTCAATTATTGCATGTTTTCTCTTGTTTTACTTTCATTTTATGATATAAAAATGTATACACTAATATTCCCCCTTCTCTTATTTCTATCACTTATTCTAGCTTTTAATCATATCACCCTTTATTAAGATACTTTTTCTTTCTTTCCTATCTAACTTCTAATCATGTCACCTACCTAAAAAAAGAGGGGGGTGAGGAAGGAAAAGAGAGAGAGAAAAGAAAAAGCAACTCAGAACAACAACAAAAAGAGAAATCATCCATCCATCATCTCTTGTCCTCTTTTTTTTAAAAAAAAACAAATTTTATTTCATGGTCAGCATACATCATAAACAAAAATTCAAACACACACACACACACACACACACACACACACACACACACACATATATTTCCCCCCTCCCTTCCCCCCTCCTATCCCAACCCCCACCCCCCCTCCCCGGACTTCCCAGAACAAATACAGGGTAAAAACATTTAAGAAACCTTAATAAAAGACCCCACAAACTATCTATCTATAGATTTATCTATCACTTGTACTTTAACTCTCCTTGTTCAAAACAAAATATAACTTTTCTTGCTTAAAGGTAGTCAATCCCAATTAATTCAACAATAAACAAAACCAACTTGTTCCTCCACAGAATAACATTAATGTAAAACAAAATATACAATTTAAAGCCCGTGAAAATATATTGAGAAATCTATAACCTTAAGCTTAACATCCAAAAGAAAGTTTCTTTTTTAATCCATTACTTGAAGTAATTTTTAGATATAATCCATCCAATCATAACCATACAGATCATATCCTTAGTAAAAATTAATCACGTCTTGAATACCAATACAATCATAAATACAATCACCTCCACTGAATAACATTAATGTATATAACCTTAAATTTAACATAATCCATCTAATCATAAATAAAAAAATTTCAAAACCATACAGATCATATCCTTAATAAAAATTAATCATGTCTTGAATACCAATACAATTATAAAAATTCACATTTATATATCCTTAATAAAAATCTTGAATACCAATACAATCATTCACCATGTTATCCTGCCTAACAAAGAGGAATAAAATTCTTCCACTTCCATTTCCCCCTGTTTTTTTTCTGAGCCTTCTTCTTCCGCTTTATTCCACCATCTTTTATTTTTACAAGCTTTTGTGTATTCAACTGTAATTTTATCTTCCAATCCTGTGCAGCTCGCAAAGTAATTCCCTTTAAGAAACGCACCTCTTTAATTAGGATTAAAAGTCCATTTTTATAAAGAAATTGTAATGTTCCATTTCTAATCCTTCTTGATATCTTGAAAATCCAAGCTTCTCCCGGCACTTTTCCTCTCATCTGCATCAAAACCTCTGGATAGATCTCTCTCCATATCTCCGGATTAACCTCCTTCAAGCCCATCAGTTTATTCATAATTTGGGAAACATCCTTTCCATGTTCCTCAGGCGCTTTTACTTGAATTACTTCTTCTTCCTCCTCTTTCAACATTGCAACTTTATTATCAATTTGAGTAATAAACTTCTCAAAGATCTCATCCAGTCTTTCCGTAAATGATTTTTGCCATGCTTCCAAAAAATCCACTGTCAGTGTTTGTACACTTGCTGAATTATGTGCTGAGAAACCTCCATTCTCTTCAAAAATCTTTGCCTCTGCCATCTTTTCGTATGCTGCAAACTTAAATTCCCACTTCATTCAGCAAAGCTTCAAAGTACTGACAGGTATAACGACCTTAACAAGCGCAAACAAGCTTTAACAATCACTTTCTTCTTAGACTTCCGTTCTCTATCAGTGCCATTTTGGATCTCTTTAAAACTCTTTCACTCGAATCTGAAAGGACTCATTATTCATCAGAGTTAAAGGAAAGGAAAATACTTGCGAGAAGCTCTCCTGTTTTGTTCTGCCTGCGTAAAAATCGATCCTTGAAATCACTTGTTTCACAGGGATGGTCGCGGCGCCTTGTTCCGTCAGAGATGGAATCCCGAGTCTGGAGCTGCTTTCCAGGCGTTTGGGGAGCCCTTACCCTCTGCACCTCCAGGATTAATCCTGGAGGTTTTGGGGGGCTCTACCCTATACACCTGAGCACTCACCTCCCCCTCTTTGCCCGAGGGGGAAGTTCCAGCCGCCAAAACGGCTGATTTACGCTGTTTTGGTGGTTTTACAGATCCCGAGGTTAGGCGCTCACAAAGGAGCTGCAGCGGCGCCAGCGGTGCCAGCGGAAGTCCCATCTCTTGTCCTCTTCAATACTTTACTTGCTATGCTTTTTTTTTTTTGACTTGCCTCCTGAATTCCTTTCTTAAATCTTTGTCTCTGTCTATGTCTGCTTCTTAACTGTTTGATCTAGGTATTCCTCCCACCTCTACCATCTTCCACTGCCTAATTTCTAAAATTTCTACCCAGGCTCCTGTCTTCCTTTCGAACATATCTTCCCACTCTCTTAATATATTTTCCCCCTGGTTTAATTCATTAATCACTATTGTTTTCATTGTTGTCTCCTCTTTGTCTTCTCCCTTCTTCATTTCTTCTGTTGAGTTCTTCTCCCTTTCCTGGGTGTCTTGGTCTTCGCTCATCATCCCTTGTATGGTATTTTCCACTTTTTCCATGATATATTTTCTATTTTGAAAAAGTAAGTCCATCTCCTTCACAATTCCACTCATTTCTTCCTTCTTAAATATCTTGTTTTATTTTAAAAAATTCAATTTTTATCCAGCAGTCCAAGAGCTATTTGTTCAGTCTTTAAGTTATCCTTCAAGAAGTGCACTAGTCCCAGTTCTTTATGTCCCATAGGTTAACAATCAGTTCCATTTAAGTAGTCCCAGAGGTTATCAAAAGCTCCTTTATGTCCCCTTTACAGAGTCAATCTTCTAGTATAACATTCAAGTGTCTCTTTAATTGTATAGCTTCCTCATTTTCATATTTGGGTCTCAGTAGTCATAGGGTAGCTAGAAGTAATCCAATGGGCGTTTTCATTGTTCTTCATATTGGTATTCCCAGATTTGTAATTTTTCCTTTCATCAGAAGGTGGCATTCTCCACTTTAATTTCAATTTACTAGTCCATCATCCATCATTATTTTGGTTATAAAACAGTTATAAAAGTAGAATAAGTTTTATAAGTAAATAATTCCAGCATTTAACATGCCTTCCCAGTACCACATCTTCCAAATTTAGGAGTCCAATTTTCTATTTATTTCAAAATCTATTATTTTATTCTCCTGCACCTTCATTTCTGGTGAGGTATTTCCTCTAAATGCCCCAAAATGCTTAGACACCACTTTAACACGTAGTTCTGAGCAAGTAGCTCTAGATTGTTTGTTGGGGTTAATTCAGAACAAAAGAAAATCCTCTCCCCAGTTCCAGTCACTGTTCACCTACTTCGCTCAGCACCAGTCTTAGATGTTCATTGGTTGTCCCAGCTTTGTAGCAGCCATCTTCTTCTTGCTGTGGCTGAGAGGAAAAAAGAATCCCAGGCCAGACAGGAGAACTGTGATTCTCTTCGACCTCGCAGGGTGCCCCTCTTTGCTTCACCACCTCTACAGGGCAGCTTTGGCTCTCTCCAGAGCCCACAAACAGGAAGAACTTGGCATGGGAGCATGGAGACCCTCTCTGTGTGTCCTATCCCAACGCGATGTCAACCGGAAGTCCATATTCTTCTATTTTTCTGATTAGTTTTGGTCCAGTTTCTATGGGGTCTTCTAATATGAAGACCAAGTCGTCTGTGAATGCCTGTAGTTTATATTTCTCTTGTTTTATTTCCATTCCTTTTATTTCTTCATCTTGCCGAATTTTCCTGGTTAACACTTCCAAAGTTAATATGAATGGAGACAATGGACATTCCTGTTTGGTACCTTTCTTGATATCAAAATTCTCTGTCATGTCTCCATTTACTATCACCTTGACTGATTGTTTACAATATATTGCTTTGATCATATTGATAAATCTTTTCCCAAAATCCATATATTTTATTGGTGCTATCATGAATTGCCAATTAACGTTGTCAAATGCTTTCTGTGCATCCAGAAACATCAATGCTATTTGTTTTCCAGGGTTTATCTCATAGTACTCCAGTGTATTTAAAATCATTCTCATGTTGTTTTTAATCTGTCTCTTTGGTAAAAATCCATTCTGATCTGAATGTATAAATTCATTCAAATATTTTTTTAATCTCTCTGCTATTATTGAGGCATATATTTTATAGTCTGCATTCAATAAGGATATTGGCCTGTAGTTTTTTATCTGTGTTAAATCTGAGTCCTCTTTCGGTATAAGGGTAATATTTGCTTCCATCCATGAATTTGTCATTTTTGATTTTAGTAATACTTCATTATAAACCTCCACCATCACTGGACATAATATCCCTTCTAATTATTTATAGAATTCCGCCGGTAGCCCATCAGGCCCTGCTGTTTTATTATTTTTTTGTCTCTTAATCGCTTCTGTCACTTCCATCATCGTTATCCGTTCATTCAACATATCCTTCACTGTATCTGGTACCTTGGGAAGTTCAGATTGTTCCAATTATTGTTGTATTTTATTTTCCAAAATTTCCTCCTTATCATACAATTTCTTATAGTACTCTTTTATGATAGTTTTTTTCTCCTCATTCTAATAGTGAAGAATCCCTTTCTCATCAATTAGTCAATGTATCCATTTTTTTCTCTCTTTTTTCAGTTTATATGCCAATTATCTTCCAGGCTTATTCACATTTTCAAAAAAGTTTTGTTTTGCACTTTTAATTTTATGTGCCAATTCTTTTTTTTCCAATAAGTTCATTTTATGTTTTATTGTATCTATTCAATTTTTCAATTCCTTTTTTTTGGTGATTCTCTCTATAATTCTGATTCCAATTTTTTATGTTCTTCTTCTAACATTGTCTTATTTTGTTTCTTATTATTATTTTTCTTTACCGTATACGTTATTGCTAGTCCCCATGTATATGCTTTAACAGTATCCCATACAGTTTGTAGGGAGGTCTCTTCCTTCCTATTCTCTTTGAAGAAAAAATTCAATTCTTTTTCCATCTTTTGTATAAATTCTTTTTCTTGCAATATTGCTTGATTTAACATCCATCTCCATTTTCTTTTTTGTCCTTTCCATACAACTTTCATCGGATTATGATCTGCCAAATGTTAGGTTCTATTTCTATCTCTTACACACATGTTCATAGGAAAGAATACTTTCACTTTACAACTGGATGTGGATATGAGGGTGATCTGGCTGCAACATTGTCACCTCCTTGACTCACTTTACAACTGCCATGTTCACTTTGTTACCATCACATTCACTTTATGACCACCCCAAGAAAGGTCATAAAGTTGGATTATTCATGTGTATGCCTTGATTTATGACCGTCATGAATTACAATGAAAATTCCGGGCTCCATTATGGTTGTAAATCAAGGACTATATGTAGGCAAAATGTAAAACATAATAACAAAATAGTATTAATAATAACAACTCAATAATAGTAATAAAAAGTCTATTCTGCTTCCAAAGGCTGTATTTAATTACACTCAAAATATCTTTCAAAAGAGCCAGGACTTTAAATTTTTGGAAGATCACCAGAGTATAATTCATATTCCACTGATGAACAGGCTTCCTTAGTTTCTTATAATAAGACAGGACCAAATCAAATAGGTAGAATCTTCCAATGAAAGGCAGTCTTTTAAGTGTATATATAGGATGAGTCATATGAGGCTTCCTAGACAGTGACGGATGGTGGTGATGATGACAATTTTATCCATTTAGTGATGTCAGACTCTTAGCGATTCTATGGGCCAGGTCTCTCCACATCTTCCAATCTTGCTGAGTTTTTCTGTCCTCTGGCTGATGTCAGCTTTGATAGTGTCCAGCCATTGTGTTATTTGATGACTTGGGAACATCTTTCAGCAATGGCTAATATGACAGTAATGGAACTATCCAATAATCATATGGGCTACCTCATTTTGGTTAACTGAAAGTTTTAGATGGACTTTAAGAGCCACATCACATAAAGCAAATTGCAGAATCCAATCAAGGTTGAATACCTCTGTCAAACTTTCTAGCCTTTTCTCCTCTGTCTTAGCTTGATCTACAAATAATAGCAAGTGACAACTGAATTCTGTACTATCAAATGCGTCATTCTGAATCCAAGACACTACTACTTTCTCTCTTTCTTCTTGGTCAATCCAGGCTTCTGCATAATTTATTGTTCATAACCATTGATTCATCTTTTTGTGTTATTAAAGCATCTAGTTATATCCTTTCTAAACTATTTATAAAATTGACCTTTAATATTAGTCAGTATGTCCAAATCATGTGAGCTATGTAATGTGAAGCTACTGCTGAAAGTGACACTATAAATAACTTACATAAAAGTTATACTGCCTGTTTAAATATATGGGGCATGTATTGTTCACTTACTTGAATATAAAACACATAGTTTATTGCCAGGCAAATCTATCAGTGGGAGGTGGGAGATGAAAAGAAGAAGAAAGTGGCTTCATTGAGCTTATGAATACAAACCAGTGGTTTTTCACTTCTTTTTCCTGGAGAATTTCTAAAATGGATGCTTTTTAAAATTTCATTTACATTTCTGTAAAAATAGGACTCTGATCGATACCAACTACACAGCCCCATCAAGTTAAGTCAGGTTGATATAGTCCTCCAAGCAAAAAATGTATACATGCAGTGTATATGATAAAATAATTGCATATTCAGCATTTCATTATGTCTATTATAGCTCTACCAGAGAAGGTCCGCTAAAAAAATTAATCAAAGTACTTAGCCAGAAGGAGTGATGGCTCATCCACATAGCTCCTTTGTTGTGCTGTCCTTGGTTCTCAGAGCTAGCAGCAAATCTTATAACTTAAATCATGGTTATCCCACAATGTGCTCTTAATGTATATCCAAATAGGGATAGGCTGTACTGTTATTCATGCAACTCTTCTGCACAGCACTATAAGAATTGATTGGCAGCTTTCCCTGGCTTAAATATGAATTCATGAACTGTGGGAGGAATCACCAGCAATCACTATAAAAGAATATTGCCTGGATAAAGTCTGGATATGTCATCAATTTTTTATTTTTTGCTTTTTGCATACCCTCCAAAGGACTGTTGACTTATTTGACCAAACAATCACCAGATATCAGCAAGGATTTGCCCCTCTTAAATGCAACTTAGCAGATTCTTCAATTTGTGATGTTCAGATGAAGATGCTGCCTATGTGTTTTTGGAACTGGATTTCATAAATGGGAGTTTTGTATATGAAGGAACATGTTCTGCTATGGTACATCCATATAAGTTCTCTGTTGACTGTTGAACATATCAACTTACTGACTATTGGATGGCAGCAAAGATCTAGCTTTTTTACTTCCCTTGCCTGCCATCTGGTGGGCATTCAGATTTGTGCAGCTAAGAAGAAAATGATGAACTGAAATCTGAGAAATCATATTACGAATTCTCATGTCAAACCATAACTGTGCATACAACTCTGATTATCCAAACGCATAGGGGAGGAGAAAATATGACTGTACATTTCAGACATATCTATGTCAAGTTATATTTATGATATACTGAACAATTAAAGACAATGTTCCTTGAGGACAGGAGAGGAGCAGTCAGAGCTTCTCCAAGAGCAGTGGCCACCATGCAAACTCAGAAGCTCAAGAACCAAGTCTTTTCATATATATGTTGAATTACTTGCGATAAGGCTGGAGGAGTTCTTCAAGTTGAGAGCTTCACCTCTCTAGATTGATTTGTAGATCAGTAAATCAACCAGCTAAATTAGGAAAAATAAAAAAAAGGAAGGGGTGGAAGAAGCATGGGTTCTAGTCTCTTTCATAACTAAATTAGCACTGGAAAAAAGTCACTGACAGGCCAGCCGTAGCTATGTAAATTCCACCCATGATCATGTCATCTCAAACTTCCTCCTTTTCTCCCTCCAACTCCCTCCTCCCCCTCCTCCCCCTCTTTATTCTATCCATTACCCTGACAATCTTTTTCTGTTTCCCAAGGAAAACACTAATTTCATGCCTTGGATGAGCTTCAATCAGTCTCAGCAATCAGCTGCCTATGAGATCGAGGATGGGAGAACCTATCCTCAGTAAATGCAAGTTGGGTCTTTTCATAAACAGGTTGTGTTTCGCTCTGAGAGAAGGATGTGTGTGAACCCAAAGGCTGACTTTAATAGTACCAGAAGGCACATTTTTCTTAGAACGGTGCCTTCAAATCTGAATTGCACAGGAATGATAACCAATCTCTCTATGAAAAATCCAGAAATGCCTTTGTGAGCTATATTCAGTTCCAGCCAAAGCAAATGCCAAATGGCAATTTGGGGAAAGTTAATCCTTGTTCAAATTATTTCTGCCTTTTCAAAGACTATTTATTTATTTTGTTTCTACTCTCATTTCCATTCATATAGTGCTCAGGATAGGTGATAGAAACACAAATACTCTTACACACATACAATTATAAAACAGCTTTATAATACATAAATGGCTATATTATCAATTCAGTTTAAGGCAGTACAAAGAAGCAGTGCATCTGCTATTAGCATGCTAGTGGCAACAGATTTCTGCTGGCGGTATTACGACGATACTGCATAGCACAAAGAACAAAACAGAATGCTATGGAAAAACATTCATCAACAGCTTGAAGGTCCACGCAGAAATTTCCCATGTTCTTTTTTAGACAAAATTGTGTTTTAAAGGCCAGCCACTCCTGGGCAATTGTTTATACTATCTAAAACCTCTTGGAAAGCCAAGAGAATAATTAGGATCATATTATTCTAATCCAGTTTCATTAAAGTGGTTAAAAAAACAATCTTTCAGTCCTATATCTTGTTCCCAAGCCTGATTTTTTTCTTCTTCTTCTATTCAATTATGCCCAGTTCTTAGAAAATGCACAGACAAGTCCCTGCCATTTTATTGGCAAGGTTTTTTGGTTTGCCATTGTCTGTTTCCTAAGACTGAGAGAAAGTGACTGGCCCAAGGTCACCCAGCTGAGTTTATGCCTAAACTAGGAAAACAACTCATGACCTCCTGCCTTCTAACCTGATGCTTTAACCATTACATCAAACTGGGTCTCAAGCCTGACTTAGATGGGACCAGGTAATTTATTTCTTTCAGTTAAGGCCTTTATGCATTCACTTTTTCATGGTACTAAAGAAAGTCATGAATACTCCATCCTATTAAATGGTGAACCAATCCTGGTAATGTAAAGTGGTAATATAGTTTTTATACATTCACAATAATTCTATCTCTTTTTTTTCTCATCTAGGATTCCAAAATGGCTCAAGGCATTTTACTGTTTGAGGCAGAAGAGTCAATTGTACTGCCCTTGCTCCCCATTCCAACCTCCTCTCTGTATTCTGTACACAGAAACATATTCAATTGATAATCAGATCCTACATTTACTTGACTGAAGGGCCAGCATTCTCCACTCTCTCTTAAGGAGAGAGCTTAGCACATTGTAAACCGCCCTGAGTCTCCGGAGAAGGGTGGCATATAAATCATTTTTTTTAAAAAAAAAAAAAAAGGAAGGCAAGGCAGAGTATCCAGAGCTCAGTCCTTCACCACTTTACTGCTACCTTCTAGGATCCATCACTTTAGAGCAGGGATGTCAAACTCAAGGCCTGCAGCCCGAATCCGGCCTGCGGGGTGCTTAGATCTGGCCCGCGGGGCTGATCTGGAAACAGCAAAGGACCAGTCTGCGGTTCCATTGCCAGTGAAAACGGAACTCAGGAGGGCTGCGCATGGCCCTCCTGAGCTCCGTTTTCACTGGCAGAGGGTTGCAGGAGGCCGTCGTGGGCGAAAACGGAGTTTGGGAGCCCATTTTTGCTGGCAGAGCACTCAGGCCACCACAGGTGCCCCTGACACGAGTGACATCGAGCTGGCCATGCCCCCTGACTACACACCCCACCTCCCCCAAGGTCTAACACAACCCTGATGTGGCCTTCAATGAAATCAAGTTTGACATCCCTCTATAGAGCATGCAATGGGTTTATCTTTATGTTGTGCTTGGGTTAGTCTGAGTTGCAGGGGGATTTGAGCTGGTGAGCTGCATTGCTGTTGTTTGGCTTCGCGTTCGTGGTCGTGCCACATCTTCATGGTGGGTGTCAGTTTGCTTCATGTATGGATTGGAGGGGTTTAAAGTGGCTAATGATGCAGCTGTGGTCTGGCTTCTGGTTTGTGGTTGTGCCTCATCATCGGTGTGGGTTTTGGTTTGCTTTTTGCATGGATGTGTGGTGGTGACATCCTGTGTGGTTTTTGTGAGTGTGGGTCTGGTATCATTCTTTGTGTTAGGGACTCGTTTGTCAATAAGAGCAGGTTTCCAAATGGCTGGTAGGCAGGAGGTATCATCTCGTTTATTCATGCTGTGTGGGCGTTTTTCTATCTTGATGGCTTCTCTGATTATTCTGTTGTTAAAGTGTTCAGTTTTGGCAATAGTTCTGGTCTTTTTAAAGTCAATTTCATGTCCTGTGGCTTTAAGGTGTTGGACCAGGGAAGAAGTTGGTTCCTCTTTTCTGACTGAGTTCTTGTGTTCTTCAATGTGTGCACTTATTCTTCTGTTGGTTTGTCCGATGTATGTGGTGGGGCAGGCGGTGCATGGGATTTCATATACTCCTTGATTTTCTAACTCAATTTTGTCTTTGGGGTTTCTTAGGATGGTGGATATTTTTCAGTTTGTGCAGAATGCTGTCTTGATGTTGTGTTTGTGGAGGATCTTGCTGATTCTGTCTGTGGTGCCTTTTATGTATGGGAGGAGGGCTTTGCCATTTTCTTGTTCTCTGTCTTGGGTTTTAGCGGGGGTTTCTTTTTGGATTAGGTTGGTAATCTTATTTCTTTGGAATCTGTTGGATGTTAGTACGTTAGTGAGAGTGTGTAGTTCGGTTTTTAGGTGTTGTTCGTCAGCTAAGCGTTTTGTTCTGGAGATGAGTGTCTTGGCTACGGAGTTGATCTGTGCTGGGTGGTGGTATGAGAGTGCGTGCAGATAGTGGTTTGTGTGTTTTCTTCTGGTAGATGGAGGTGTGTCCTAGGGAGCCATTGGATTTCTTGTAGACTAAGACATCCAGGAAGGGAAGTTGGTTGTTAGCTTCTGCTTCCATGGTGAACTGTATTTTGGGGTGTAGGCTGTTAAGCTGCGATCACACATTGCTCCTAGAAGCACAAAGCCAAAAACACCAGCCTGAAGATGACGAATGAGACTTCGTCGAAACGTTGCCAAGACACTTCCAATTTTACGTGGGAGAAAACCCGAATAACCAAAGACCTACATACAAACACCCGCGAAAACCTCAGAATATATATATATATAGACTGAATGGAGATCAGGGACAAATTTCCTCCTCTAGGCATAGAGCTTGGCCCAATGGAGGGGTGACAAACCCTAACAGAGGGCAAAAGAGTAGGTTAGGGAAACAGCAGAATGAGGGAGATGGGGGGGGGTAAGGAGGAACAACGCATACCCATCACAAGATCATGGGTAAAACAAATGGGTTTAGAGGAAGCAACATGTGCACCTAAAAGGGAAAGGCATAACAATGAGGGAGAGGGAGCCGAGAGTAATACTTTCAAAGCAATGCCTGATAACCCTGTGTTAACCCCCCAGGGAGAGAAAGAGGCAACACACAATGGGGCAGGTGGCAGGGGAAAGTGCATCATCATCTGTCAGCATGACTAAGGCAGAAAATAAGATAATTACAGGGGGAAGGCAAGGGTGTGGGCCTGTTACACGTGCAATGACCAAATTGATCAGCATTACATAAAAGCAAGCAGCTCTTCAATGGTGATTTTACACTCTGACGAAGTCGGTAGGGGCTGACGAAAGCTTAGCACAAGTTTTAAAATAAAAAATTTTCAAACTTTTAAACATTCCAGAGATCGTGATGTCTATCGCTTCTTCTACAATTATACCTGGAACTCGCATCTTTAGGACAATTCTTAATATATATATATATATCTCATCTGAGCAGCCTCCTTGCTTTCATTCTCTTAGTATGAGTAAGAATGAGGTGACCATGTGGATTTCAAAGAATGAGGGATGTCCTCATTGAGCTCAATGAAAGAGAAGAGTGATTTGGCGTTTTATCTGAAACAGTAAGTCAGGCACAATGCTTGTCCTAAGGCTTGCAATGAAAAATATCACTTTGTAGGAAAAATCTTTGGAATAATCTACATATACAAAAAAGTTACATTAATGTTCTGTTTCATGTGATTGTTCACACCTTCTGTTCAAGGTTTGAGACAACAGATATATACAGATACCAAGGAAAGGAAATAGAGCCATCATGGGAATTTTTTTCAATCTTTTATTCAATTAAAAAACAATTCTTGAAAAATACATCCTACCTGCATTTTTTTGTAAGTGACCAGATGTCAAAGAAGGAATATGAATTTAAGAACTCTGTGTACAACAAAAGCATTATTTGCTGTTTTCACTAAGTGGAAAAGGAATTTATAGAAATTGTTACAGAAAAGAGAGAAAATAAATGCCAAGTTCCCCCACATTCTTGATTGAACCCCACTAAATCCTGAGATTCATAATCCAAAGTGATCTATCTTGATCTAAATTAATATCGTATCCACAAACATACAGTAAAACAAGAACTAGAAATATGTCCAGAGCCAAGAACCCAAACTAAAAATATACAATTATTTAATTCATAAATGATTTCTTGGGTTACATAACATTGGTAGCTTGTGATCTAGAAATAAAACCATTGGAAAAAAGGTGGTTTCAGGGCTTTTTTTTTTATACAATGCCTTTAGAGTAAGGTTTTCTAAAGACGCTTACTGCTTTATAGCAAATTATGTAAGTTTAACCTTGGCAAAAGATTAAAATATTCTTAGTAAATATTAATAGATATTTATTTTAAGGGTAACCACCGTATACCTAAATTCAGTTTACTAATTCTCCCTGAATTCCATATTTGAACAAAGAGTCATTTTCCCTTTTAATATTCTGTTCTATTCTATTCTATTCTATTCTATTCTATTCTAATAAACTGCATTTGGATTACTTTTGAGAATGTCCTCTCTATTATTTCTGCAGGTACTAGATCCTACCTCAGAAGGATGCCATAAATTACCTTTGTGCTGATTGAAATCAGCACAAAGGTAATTTATGGCATCCTTCTGAGGTAGGATCTAGTACCTGCAGAAATAATATATATGAAATCATATAATGAAATCAGCACTATCATTTTATCTTGTTGCACCTTGCATATAATCTTGCTAAAGAAAAACATTAATTAAGCTAAAAGGGGCCTCATTTTGAAATTCCAACCTGCAATATGATGTTAAGAAATGCTCACTAAGCAGTAGCATCATCAAAAGTGCCTTCATCTTAACTCGCAAGGGAAAAAAACTACTTCAATTATTCCATATTTTGTTGTTAAAACTGCCACTCTATGGTCCTTTTTTCCTGTTGGCATAACTGTCCCATTGTGTACAGAGATGGACACTAGATGTCAGCATTCCCACACACAAGTTCATTTGAACCATTAATCTTCTGGTAGTTAAAAATAACTACCATCATGATAATTTCTTTACCTATTTAACTTAAATGTTTTTAAAACTCTAAACCTGAAACTTGCTGTTCTCGCTGTAGGTGGACTACTTTTCATATGATATTAAGTGTTGGAAAAAGTGGCATATCCATTGTGTGGACTGCCTTGTGCCTCTGTTATATTTTATCATGATGTCTTCTCTTTGGATATGCAGAATGCATCCCCAAGAGATCTAGCCACCTGCACCTCAGCTTTCATTGCACTCTTCTATTTAAACTAACTGCCTCTAGGAAGAAGGAAACATTTAGTTTTCTGTTATTTAATCATTGTGGACTTTTGAAACCCACTCATCTGGTAATCCTATCCTTTAGTTCTTCCCCAGTATTCTTGAGAATGTCTGTATTCTAGTGAATGAATCACAACTTCTGCCTTATTCCTGATTTCCAGCAGAGCAATTGTTCTAGCTTTTTTTTTATTTGTTCCCCCACTGTGGTCTTCTTTTCTTGCTGGCCGATGTTTAAGGGGAAGTAACAATTGCATTTAGTGAAAGAATGAAGAAAGAAGAAGCAACTTCTTGCAATTTAGCATGATCCCAATTAGTGCAGCAAGAGCATTGTCCTTCTTGGGAGTATTGGCAACAAAGGACCAAGTAGTCAATAGCTGGTATCACCCAGAAATAAGCAAACAATAGCAAACTCATGTGTTAGAGTAGATTTTTGGAATCACACAATTATGATTAGCATGTGTGTAACAACAATAAGTATCTCCATGGCATCTACTATCACTATAGTGGGGATGGAATCTGTGATACTTTGCACAAAGTTGTAGATATTGCAGTTCCATGAAGCATGTCAGGCTTCCCTAGTTGGGTTAATAGTTGCCTGGGTCTGCATTTTTTTTTTTTAAAAATGACAAGATCAGCTAAAAGATCAGTTGTGCAAAACCCTTTGTTGGCTGAAGCAGCTGGAGATATATAATGCAGCCCACAGTGACAGAAATTGCAATCTCCCACTTGAAGAACCCACCTTTTTCTTGAAGAAAGTTAGCATCCACCCCGCTTAGAAGAATGAAATATTCTAGGAAATATTTAAAAAGGCAGAGTATTATATTTCCCTGGATGAGAAAAGGAGAAACATGTTTTAAAGACAATGCAGCTCCCTGCCCCCCACTTCAGCTCCAGGGTGATGGGATTAAGACATGCCCTGAGGACATGATAGGATTAGCCCTCTACCCATCTAACAGCAGGGCTCACTGCATTGTAAAATCACCTAGGGACATTACATCAGCCCAACCAGACTTTATCCCAGAAAAACTCCTAGGATTTGCACATGACCCCTACCTGCTGTTAGAAGCTCAAAGGAGGGGCCAATCACCGCTTTCAGGCTTTATCAGACATTTTGTGTTGTCTGCTGTGAGACTTAAGGGAGACTGGGATAGTACTATTTCGGCCTTATGAGGCCTCTTCAGCCAGCCACACCCTTATTTTATGACTCCTCCCTGTAAAGGGCAAATATTTATTTTGTTCTTTTATTCGTAGGTTTATATGTATAATACTTTTCTAGTCAGGGTTTTTCCTACGTAACTCAAGATGTTTGTATTGCCATAGTTGGGTGATATCTCAAATCACCATTTGATCATCATCAAATCAACTATGGCAATACAAACATCTTGAGTTACGTAGGAAAAACCCTGACTAGAAAAGTATTTTATATATATATATGAGGTCCAAAAAGACCGAAATAGTGCTATCCCAGTCTCCCATAAGTCTCAGAATAAACAACACAAAATGTCTGACAGGCCTGAAAGTGATGATTGGAGATATCATCCCACTATGGCCATTTAACAACTTTATCTACATAGGAAAAAAACCCTGACTACAAAAATATCATACATTTGAGCCTATGAATTAAAAAGAATAAATATTTGACCTTTACAGGGAGGAGCCATAAAATATGGGTGTGGCTGGCCGATGAGGTCCAAAAAGACCGAAATAGTGCTATCCCAGTCTCCCATAAGTCTCAGAATAAACAACACAAAATGTCTGATAGGCCTGAAAGTGATGATTGGAGATATCATCCCACTATGGCCATTTAACAACTTTATCTACATAGGGAAAAAAAAAACCCTGACTACAAAAATATCATACATTTGAGCCTATGAATTAAAAAGAATATATATATATATCCTCCATGTGTTCTACCCAGAATCACACAGTGTCTTTCTCCCCACTTGGAACTGAACCCAGATGGACATTTCTTCCAACATTTTGACACCTAAAGATGGGACTCCAAGCTAACCTGACCAATGGACCTGGCCCAGGTAAGCCTCACTTGTTGGCAGCAGACCCATTGAGTCTGTGGGTGAGTTTTCCTGAACCTTGGCCATTTGGAACAAAGGTATTGAGTGTTGAACTCAAAAGCTGCTTGGAAAGAAGGTGAGTACCTCTAAAGTTTTAACTTTTAAAGCCCAGAAAAGTGAGGGAAATGTCTGTATGCTTGTGTGTGTAGGGATCATGTGCAAAACTTAGGAGTTTGTCCTGGGGGGGAAGATACTTAAAAGGGAAATATATAAATGGGAATGTTGGAGGTTTTTTTGGGGGGGGGGTTGTTTGTTTCTCTTTCTCTCTGTCTTCCGTGCAACCATGTGATATGTTTGTTAAGATTTGTGCCTTCCCTAATTTAATTGAATTTATGGTGGGAATGACGTGTGTGTGTGTGTGTGTGTGTGTGTGTGTGTGTGTGTGTGCGCGTGTGTGTGTAAACATGAGAGTTCTGTTTTCCTCTCTTTTTCCTCCTCGTTTTTCTTTGTGTGTATGTCTAAGTCTTTGTGTGCCCTTGAGGTAATTACAACTGTAATTGCAAATGTCTCTGATCCCTAGAGATATGAATTTTAAATGGTTAGAAAGAAAAGAGTTAAAAGCACTGAAAAGAAAGAAAAAGTCTTCATTCTGTTTTGTCTGGCCCACAGAACAGGATGAAGAAAAACTGAGTTCATTTTTCTTTCCTCTCTGTACTTTTAAGAAAAGCCCAAGGTTATGAGTTAATGTTTTAAGTTTTTTTTTTTAATTTGATTTATATGCCGCCCTTCTCCCGAGACTCAGGGCAGTTTACAATGCGTTAAGCAATAGCCTTCATACTTTTGTATATTTATACAAAGTCAGTTTATTGCCCCCACAATCCGGGTCCTCATTTTACCTACCTTAGAAAGGATGGAAGGTTGAGTCAACCTTGAGCCTGGTGAGATTTAAACTTGCAGTAATTGCAGGCAGCTGATGTTAATAACAGTGCTTTAGTTTGCTGCGCCACAAGACTAAAGTTAAATTATAGGAAAAGTTTCATTCTTGTATTTATTGTGTGTTTAAATGATTTCATCTGTCCATCCTTTTCCTGAAGCATGTGAATCCAGTTTTTTCTTTCTTATCTGTTGTGTCCCCATTTTGAAACTGCTTTATCTGTTTAATAATTGCAGTACTGGTGTTTTTACCCCTCAAACCTGCCTGCAAGCTATCTACCCATCCTCACTCTACCTCCCCATCTCTAATCCTCCTACAATGCCTTTCCTGGGCAGAGGAGGGAGGGTCCTGTTCTCATGTCTTTCAGCCCTGCACAGATGACTCTGTGATCCAGATACTGCCTCCAAAGGAGACCTTCCATTCATTGAGCCAAGAATTGAGTTCGGATCCAGCCCTTAACTAGAAAGCCATCACAGCAACCAGAGTGGAGAGACTTTCCCAAGCCTAACTGACTACCCTAACCACCAAGCCAAGCTAATGCCACCCAGCAGACATGAAAAAAAGGATGGACAATATGGACAAATAAAGACTAAAAGACTCTTTTCAATCCGCACAAAGCAGCTGGAAAGACTCTGGAGGGTGGAAATTCATTGTAAGGTTTTCTTTCTTGTGTCATTTATGTTATTAGTTAAATGGATTATTGGAGGCATTGCGTTTGGGAATGGTTGCCACAGCAAGTTCTGAACACCTTGAACTTCTGTCTGGTGGGAAGGAAATTTGTCCAGCATGTTTGTATTGTATCCAAAATCATTCTTGTTACCTTCTGGGAAGAAGCTTCGTGGTATCTGAAGCAGAACATTTAGATTCAGTCAGTTTTGTTCTACATGGTATCAACCTTGTGAACTCTCAAGTTTCTTTTTCTGCTATGTATTCAAAATGAACAGTGATATGTATACATATATATGAATGTAGATATATATCAGTGGTGGGTTCCTCGAGGTTCGGCCCAGTTCCGCCGAGCCAGTAGTGGTGACGATATGACGTCACCAAACCAGTCCTGCCCCCCCACCCCCGCCCCCCCTGCATTATTCTTACTTTTTATTGGCCCTACCCCCAATCTATTGCTGCCTCCTGAGTCCCAGTTGATCAGCTAGAGGGAAAAAAACTATTTAAACTCTTGCCGTGGGGCTTCAAAGGGCCGCCCTACAGCTGATCAGTGTTAAAAGAAAACAAATGGGTAGACCAGTGCCTGCAAAAATAAATGAGTAGACTGGTGCCTGCAGAAATAAATGAGTAGACCGGTGCCTCCAAAAACAAATGAGTAGACAGGTACTGCTCTGCAAACAGTTAAAAGCCTGGTAGACCAATATCTCTACTAAATCCTAAAGAATTGTCACATGACCATCAAGCCATGTCCACAAAATAAGCCACGCCCACAGAACCAGTAGTAAAAAAATTTAGAACCCACCCCTGATATATATATATATATATATATATATATATGTGTGTGTGTGTGTGTGTGTGTGTGTGTGTGTGTGTGTGTGTATGTATGTATGTATGTATGTATGTATGTATATAACATGTGCATGTATATGGGTAAATTTTTACTTTCTTTTGAGAGCAGGCAACAGAATTTCATTTTTAATGTGTGCCAGAGTGTTCACAATAAAACATGACAATAAAAGTTATTTTATCTCACTGGTATGCTTCCCTGTGGTAAGAAACATGGCTTTGACTAATGCAAATGCAGTTCTATATTGATGTAAAATGAGCTTCTTGATAATCAAATGATCTTATGATTGATGGCTTATAGGTCTGTAAAATCTTGATATATCCTTGCCTCTTTATGACTGGGTAAGTTCTACTTTGTGGTAGTTGCTCTCTCACAGACTAATAAACTGCAAAGCAAAAAACCTAAACAGTTTGATGCTTTGCGTGTCAGCTTAATCTCCACTGAAAAAAAAAACTGAAATGAATAAAACTGCATGTCTTCAGGGATTTCTTTTATCACAAAAACATGTTTCATGTCAATTGCCCTCCTTCTGCATTAATTTTTAAGATCAACATCCATTTTAATATCCATACATTTTTACTGCTGGTGATGAGATGAAGGATTCAAACAGCTCAACTTTTTCAAGGTAGCCTGTCTGGCTAAAATAGAAAATTTAGAAACAGAAAATGGAAGAGGAGGGAAATGAGGTGCATATCCCAGCAGTGTCTCCATGGATACAGTAACACTGAAACTGGTCCTGAGTTTGACAAGCTTATTCCCTAATTATTCTCTCAGACAGAATAGCTTCTTGGTAATTTGCTTCAAGAGCCAGTTTGTATAGTAACTAGGTATCAGGACAGAAATTGGAAAACCGTTCTAATCCTGCCGTAGCTAAGCAATCAGCTAAATGACTTTTGAGAGTCACTGTCTCTCAGTTCTAAGAAGACAGAGTGGCAAACCATATCTGTCTGTCTGTCTGTGAATTCAGTGAGATGAATCTTTTTGTCTTTAGGCATGAAAGCTTGCCTAAAATTAGCTAATACACAACTAATTGAATAGTCTCCTGTGCAGGACATTTCAGAAGCATATATGAACAGAGCTCTCATCCCGCACTTATTGATGCACTGCTCCTGGCAAACAACTTTCTTTGCATAAAATCTTATAACCATTTTTCTTCATCTGGCCCAAGTCTTTAATCCATTCTTCCCTTTGGCTCTTCAAGCCTTGAACTTCTTCTAGTCAATACAGTACACTGGATGATTTTCCTACTCTGAAAACTTCCAGCTTCTGTCTATTGATTGATCTGTCAACAACAGACACTCTGAATCCCTTACACTCTCAACTCCCCCAAACTGCCTCCTTTTCTTAATAACTGCAATGAGTAGAATTCCAGCTGGAGAATGTGCTGCAACGCCTCCTTCTTTATCTTTTTTAACTTCTTGCTTACTGCCTTGTCTTAACCTTTTTATCTTAATCCCTCCATAGCTTGTGTCTTTCTAACCTAATCTTTCCTTTTTTTCCAGTCATACTTTCAGTCTAAACTTCTGCTCCTCTCTTTAATGATATGTGTGCTTTTACTTTGGGGCTTACAGTTTCACAGCTTTTTAACCTTTTCCTGGTGGTTACCAGATATCTGAACAGCAAAGGACACAGACTATTGGAAAGGAGGAGAAATGGGAGGAAAAGGAAGACACTCTTTCTTGGCATCCATGACAAAAATTATAGTGAAAAATTGCAAAAAAAACAAAACACCAAACAAAAATGTTAGGCCTACATATATGAAATTATTTTTTCCAGCATCAGAAAGACTGGCTTATCAATTTCAGAGATGTGCCAGAGCTGAGAGATAAAGGCCTTCACAGGTAACTGATTAAAGTTTTGTCAATTTGGGCGGTAGATACTGTATTAATTAATTGTACTAATCATCTAATTAAAGTCATAGACCAGAACTTGTTAACTTGCAGATGGAAAAGCTGCTGGGGAAGAGATACCTTGTTAAATACTCAAAAAGTTGGGCAATATTTGATTTTAAGGCTATGCCTGCTGAGCAGAGATCATGGGGTTAAAAAAAAGAGTACACATCTTCCTTTTGCCAGAAAACTGGTAACTCTATCTTTCCAAGACTCATCTAGATTTTTTTTCTCCTGCTTATTTTTTGGGACTGATTTACCTTAGCAAGTCTGAGGATCCTACTTCTTGAATTTGGCAATTTATAGATATTTAACTTAATACCTTTTTAACCTTTTTTGGCTTATACCAACTACAGGGCAACTGCTGGGTTACAAAAAGAGAATGTTCAATTTGCCTTCAACTTGAGAATCATGCAAGTGGGAAATGTGGCTACTATATTGTTCATCAGTTCATCAGATCTAAACATTATTATTACATTTGATTACTTCTTTTCTCTTCTTGGATGGTGGAAAACTTCTTCGAAAAAGGGCTGTAACCACTACCTATAGAGATATTGGCCCACTCCATTATTGATATAGATCAAAGCTGATTGATTGCATATGTAGCCAAAGGACTACATAACTAAACTTCAAAGAAGTCTTCCCCAACCCAGAGTTCTCTGAGTTAATTCTTATCTTGGAATTGGAGGCATACATTGCAGAAGGATAGGTTAATATGAAGGTAATATATAGAAATAGTATTTGACTTAATATGTTTTGGTATTCAATAAATTTTAATTTTTCCAATAAATTGTGATTTAGCAAACTATGGCTTAGATTATACGTGAACCAGTACTGACTTGAGGAAAGTTATTTTGGGATAAAAGTTATTTGCCAAATTGTGTATAAGTGGAGGAATTTGATGTCGTACCATATTTTCCATCACACAATTCATAAATATGTCTACAGGAGAACTAATCTAGTTCCATTTTAGTGGACTGCAATGGATACACTGCTGATATATATCAGGGATTCCCAACTCCTGGTCCTCAGCCCAGTGTGGGCTTTGGCCCACTGGGAATCAGACCATGCAAGTGGTGCAGGAGCACACAAAGCTACATTTGCACAAGTGAGGTACATACGTGTGAAACTATCCCCTCTTCCCTCTGCCACTGCCACCAGTCTGCAAAGCCAGAATGGTTTCGGACTGCTGTTATATAGGCAAAAATCTCCTAGATGGGAGGGTCACCCTTCAGGCCCATTTTAGTCTATACCTTAACTACAAGGTTCATAAACTTAAACGAACTGCTTGTTTATCAATACATAATGATAAAACAAATCAGTAATTAGTGTCATATACTACCTCTTGAATACAATTATTTCCTTGAGTTGTCATATTAGTCACAGTTTGGCCTTCTCAATTTTATTTGCTTGATAGAATAATAAATCCAATTCTCTTATTAAACTTCCCATATTACTTCTTCATTGCATCAACAGCCCAGACATGACCTTTCCCCTGCTATTTTTCTGCCTACAATTTGAAATCAGCTTCCCATCAATACTTGCTCCTGCAGTTGTTTATG
The DNA here is from genome assembly GCF_059756535.1 of Pantherophis guttatus. NCBI lineage: Eukaryota > Metazoa > Chordata > Lepidosauria > Squamata > Colubridae > Pantherophis > Pantherophis guttatus. The sequence continues at coordinate 106,312,288 of NC_142066.1, forward strand.
AAACCAGCCTCTGTTTGGGAGAGAACTTGACAAGACAAGCTTAAGCAGACAAACCAGACAAGCCATCTCAATGGAGAAAAGCATCATTTGGATCAAATAACGCATTTTTTAAAAAGGCAATAAACAGTTGGCACTGGAGAAAAGAAAGATAATTTTCAAATCACTTATTGCCAAAGATCTGCCTTGCTATAACAAACTGAGTGAATTACTCTCATTAGTAGACATTTCATTGGTTTCATAACATCATTTTAAAAAAAATTAACAGGACAGTTCTGCTTGCAAAGATAAGCATAGTGCTCAGCACATGGACATATTCTAGATAAGGGCAGGGCTCAACATATGATTACAAACAGCCAGGCTAAAAAATTGAGCATATTTTGATGGTTGGTCCTCTTCAAGAGGCTCATAGCACCTTTTTTGACCTTCTGCCCTGGAAAGCAAGGCCTCCTTTGTACACTACTATCTCATATATTATTATTATACTGCCAAAAAAGATTGATTAACAGTAGTAAATCAGGGGTCCCCAACCCCCATTCCATGGACCAGCACCAGGCCAGGGCATGTCAGAAACCAGGCCATGCAAACAAAAGCCCATCTGTGGGACGCAGGTAGCGTGCAAAATTACACCCACTCTGGTACGCAGAAAATCCTCTCTTTGATAAAACCAAAATTCATTTAAATTCAAAGATAAAACCATTAAATGAAATAACAACCAATAAAACAATAATAATACAAATAGTATAAATCCAACTGCAATATACATAGCACAATAATTATACCTTGGAAACCCTTTGAAAATGTTTCATTTTCATGGACTTTGGAAATGATGCCAAGGAATACCAAATTGGTCTGTTTCACAAGCAGAGGCCACCAAAGAAAAGCATTGCTAACTGTTCCCTTCTCTCACTTCATGTTCATGAGAATATCCCACCTGGGATGAACATGAAGAATGTGTTGGGTCCACATGGAAAATGTACTTTGATAATAACTATAAATGATGAATGATGGATAAGTACTAGAACAGGTTATATTGTCTGTGCTCACAGCAATAATAGTTTGTAGCTTGGTGCATCATGCAAACTTACGAACTTGGAGTAAGAGGATAAACAATTGTTTGTGCAAGTGCTGACATAGTTTCATTTAGCTATTCGTTAGTCTTATATTGATTGTTCTACTCTCAAAAATAGTATGAGACTCATTAATGCCTAATATTTTGTATGGTGAATGGTCTGTGTACCATCTTCATTTATACTTTTGATAGGCATCACACTTGGAAACGCTGTGGAGAGAGCATAGGAACATATCTATAGTAATATGGGCCAGAATGCTTAGTCCACCAGAGTAAGCATACCAGAAGTCGGGCAATACACCTGATGGTTATGCCCCACAGATGTTTAGTACATAGATATTTAAAGAGTTTATAATTAGGCAGGTTCTTAAAAGCTTAATGGCTCTCCTTTTTTTGTTTGCTTGTTTGAGAGTGAGCCAGATTCATAATGCTGGCCCAGAAGTAAAAGCTGTCTCAGTAATATTTCAAAGTTGATAAGAAGTATGAGGCAGATGCTCTGAGAGATAAATAGAATTATATATATGTTGGGGTCAATTGTAAGATTTTGCTGACCTAAACTATGTCAATGATTTATATAGAAATGCATAAACTATTCCATTCATATAGGGAGACAGGAGGGAGGGATGTGGGGGCGGGGGGAGGAAGTAGAAGGAGAAGATTGAATGGCAGTAATCCAAATAGGATTTCTCTAGAAGGCGCTTCTTACTATTTTGATCTAACCTATCGATAAAAACAGAGATATTCTGCTGGTAAGGCCAAAGATAGAATTAGATTTGCAGTTATCATGAGCAAACAGTACAAATCCATAAATCTATTAAAATAATATTTTGTCTTAATATCACCATTTTATGCATTCTTATCCAGAAGTCTCCTGCCAATGGAGATTGGGCCTTGAGTTTGACACCCCTGGGTCAGTGGTGGGATTCTGGGGGTTCTAGAGGGTTCGGCCGAACCCTTTGTTAAATTGCTGGCTTGCCCCGCCCCTTGCCCCGCCCCTCCGCACTACTATTTATTGCCAATAAATGGGACAAGCGAGCCAGCAATTTAACAAACGGTTCGGTGTTTTTTTGTAATTTATTGGCCCCGCAGCACACCGAACCGTTTGTTAAATTGCTGGCTCGCCCGCCCCTCGCCTCCCACCCTTGTGGCACCAGCCTACCGTAGCCAGGGGTAGGCAATTGTGGCTCTTTTACAACCTGTGGACTTCAACTTCCAGAATTCCTGAGACAGCTTGGCTGTCTCAGGAATTCTGGGAGTTGAAGGCCACAGGTTGTAAAAGAGCCACAATTGCCCACCCCTTCCCTAGCCTGAGTTCCGCTGCCTGGGATCCACATGGACTGCCACGTGGTTCCCCACTGGCTCCGGACGCAAGAGAGCAGGATGGAGAAAGCAGCTTCCACACCTTCACTCACCCTCACTCTCTGCTTGTTGGATCGCCGGCCGTTCGCTTATCCCGCTCACTCCCAATCTATTGTTGCCTCCAGAATCCCAGCTGATGGCTAGAGGAAAAAAAACTGTTCAAATTCTTGCCGCGGGGCTTCAAAGGGCCGCCCTATAGCCAGTGGTGCAGCCAAACCCTTTGTTAAATTGCTGGCTTGCCCCGCCCCACCGCACCACTATTTATTGCCAATAAATAGTGGTGGGCGAGGGGCGGGCGAGCCAGCAATTTAACAAATGGTTCGGTGTTTTTTTGTAATTTTATTGGCCCGCGGAGCTTCAGCATAGGTTAATTAGCCCTTGCTTAAATCGGCTCCCGAGTCTCAGCTGATTTGTCTCAGCTGTTTTGCTCAGGGCTCTGCTGCTTGCTGGAGCAATTTTTTTTCCCCCTAGCTATCCTGAAAAACGAAACTGAAACTGCTTTGCTGTTGCTGCAATGTTGGATAATTAGGCAGGCAGATTTCTTTTCTTTTTCCTCACCAAAAGAGGTAGGTGCAAACAATGGGAAATTTAGGGAAAAAGAGGAGAGTTCAAGATTTTAAAACACAAAAGAAAAAAAGCTCTATTTAACTAGGAAATTGTAATAATTGAGATACTATTAATTGTATATTTCTGAAAGCAGAAATGGTTAAGTTGTGGTTTGGAGGAATATATGGGGGAAATTATTTGGTTTATTATTATTGGTAAATGTAATTAATTGATTTGTAAGAAATTGGATTGCATGGAAATAATTGGAATATTCATGTTCATATTGATTAATATACAAAAAAGGTAGTTATATAACTAATTGATTTATATTAAAATGCTGAATTTATATTAAACAACTAATATTACATAATTAACCAATGTGAGGATGGATATAAAAACAGATGACAATGGGAAGGGGTATAATATAGAATAGAAGGGAAAAATTGAATTTGATTAAGATTAGAGATGAGGATGAAGGGTAATATTGGTTTTTTACAAAAATAGATGAGGAATAAATATGGCAAAAAGGAAATATAGAAATTGTAAATTTAATTGAAATGACTAAACACTGTTTAAATTTGTGAACCGGCCAAATACTCTGTTCAAAGAAAATACATTGTATGTTTGTATGTGTGTTTCTAATTATTGTTATTTATTCATATTTGTTCTCTTTTATTCTTTAAAGTTTAACAATTCATTCTTTTATCTTAATATCTTTATATTTGTTTGGGGTTGGCTTTCTTCCCTTTCATCTTTTTTATTGTACAGCAATCTTTCTCCTCAAACCTACCACCTCTCTCTTTTCTTTCCTTCTTACTTTCTCTTCCTCCCTCTCTTCTTCTCCTCCCTACTTCCTCTTCCTTTCTCCTTCTCCTCCTCTCTTCCTCCCTCTCTTACCCTCACTCCTACTCTAATTTCTCTTCCCTTCCTTCATCCCTCTCTATTGCTGTATCCTTTTATGCATATGGACTACTCAGAAGGCTGAAAAAGTTATTTCTGACTGGTCCTCGCACTTTTGACCAGTCCTCGAACTTACGACTGTCCTCACATTTTACGTTTTTGCCCTATCTTGTCACCATGGTGAAGAGAAGCAGTTGTGAAATGAGTGACATGGTTGTTAAGAATGCTACAATGGGCATAAATGATAACCAGTCATAAGTGCGAAGACTGGTCAAAAGTGCGAGGACCTGTCAGAAATCACTTTTTTCAGCCCTCTGGGTAGTCCTTTTGTGCATATGGACTACTCAGAGGGCTGAAAAAGTTATTTTTGACTGGTCCTCGCACTTTTGACCAGTCCTCGAGCTTACGACTGTCCTCGCCTTTTACGTTTTTGCCCTATCTTGTCACCATGGTGAAGAGAAGCAGTTGTGAAATGAGTGACATGGTTGTTAAGAATGCTACAATGGGCATAAATGATAACCAGTCATAAGTGCGAAGACTGGTCAAAAGTGCGAGGACCTGTCAGAAATCACTTTTTTCAGCCCTCTGGGTAGTCCTTTTGTGCATATGGACTACTCAGAGGGCTGAAAAAGTTATTTTTGACTGGTCCTCGCACTTTTGACCAGTCCTCGAACTTACGACGGTCCTCACATTTTACGTTTTTGCCCTATCTTGTCACCATGGTGAAGAGAAGCAGTTGTGAAATGAGTGACATGGTTGTTAAGAAAAAACCCTGCAAGTCCATTTATTTTACTGAGTGTGTAGGGCATTCATTTAATCTACACATCTTGAAGCTGCCTATGGCCTCACAAGATTAAAGAGTTCTCATCTATTACATGATTAGGACATTTTGAAGCATTAAATAGATGTCTTAAAGATGCCAATGTATGCATAATACACTGGATGCCATTCTTTAAATAGTAAACCAAACAGACCAAAGATGACCATTAGAGGTTATTTTATACTAATTGGAGTGCCTCATTCATTCATCTCTCTCCATCTCCCAGCAAAGAGTAAATGCCTCCTCTTTTAAGAATTCATGAAAACTTTGGAATAAGTGTAAGATATAGTAAATTATCCCAGATTTGATAGTGGTATGTTACAGTGTCCTTCTTTGCCACAAACCTTCTATTACAGTTTGGTAATATTGTTTTTGATTGATCAGAAAAGAAAAGTTGGTGAAAGTGAGCTGGAGTATCACAATACAGGGCAACAGGGGTCTTGGATTGCAGGGTCACAAGGGCAACTGGGCCTGGGCTGAGGCAGCTGCAGCTCCTGGGGCAATAATGGGGCATGGCAAGCAACTCGAAAGCTGTATGGTTCTGGGGCTGTTTACTGCATGCAAGACAGGATGCTGGGTAGCCAAAAAGGCAGGAATGGTGGGCGGGGGGGAATTGGAGGTAGTCCATTACAGTGGTGGGTTGCTACCAGTTCGCCCCGGATTGGGTGAACTGGTAGTGGTGGCAGTGGGAAGCTCTGCCCACCCGCCGGGATGCTTCTGTGCATGTGCCAAAAACATTGCCCACGGAAGAACTTGAGGTTGTCTTTCATGTGGAAAAATCTCCTGGGCTTGTGACACCATTCTTATAAATTCTTACTGAATGCTAGATGCTAGCAGCATCTTACTAGCAGTTTACTATCAGGTATTATTTCCAGTTACTATAATCAATGTTGTAGGTTGCAGTGCAGAGACTCTGTACATGTATGGGAGTGAGGAGTGGAGAGACTATTCACTTGAATCCAGAGCATCAGTGACAAAATGTACATCATAATAATCATATGCTGTGCCATTTTCTGCAAATACAGAAGAGCTGGAGATTGCATTGAAACATCACAACACAAGTTTTGTCATTTTAGTATCACTGTGGCTAATGGCAGATCTTCTGACCAAAAAGCTGCGATTCAAGGTGAGACTTGAAGGGGTATAGATTCTTGTTTTCAATTTCAGCATTATGAAATTGACTAAAAACTACCCAGAAGGATTAAAGTAAGGTTTGTTGATAAGACTGCATATGAAATTTACAAGAGACCTCCAAGCCCAGGATGTGGGAATAGGTTTAAGCAAGAATTCGTGTGAATGAGAAAGTATCAGAGTTTCATCATCATAGACAACTAAGTCAACGTTTGTAATTTCAGCTGCAACTGAACCACAAATAATGGGTTTGCCTAAGGAGGATTGATATCACAGGAACACAGTGATAGATTTGCATCAAATCTAAATTTGCTTTGTGCCAGTGTGTGGTAGGACTTGAGATCCTACTTCTTATTTGCTTTCAACATATTTTTGTCATATGTTCTTTGTTGGGACTGTGGGAAGCACCTCCCCCCGAAGAATGAAATATTTTGAGGAATATTAAAAAGGCAGAATATTATATTTCCCCAAAGGGAGAAATGGAAAAACATGTTTTATTAGAAGCAGAAAGCAGCCCCCACATATCCCCCCCAAGTTTTTTTATTTTATATTACTTATACATAATCAATGCATGAACAGTATGATACCTGGGTATCATACATTTTGATACAAATAGACATAATATTATTACTCATGGTTATTACATTTCATTTTCATTTTTTCATATTATTTAAACATACAGAATGGAATGGAATGGAATGGAATAGAATAGAGTAGAATTCTTTATTGGCCAAATGTGATTGGACACACAAGGAATTTGTCTTTGGTGCATATGCTCTCAGTGTACATAAAAAGACAAGATACATTCATATCTACTGCCCTTCAATTTCTAAACCTCCCTCTTATTATTACATATATCTTGGTGTGTGTGTGTGTGTGTGTGTGTGTGTGTGTGTGTGTGTTAACATCACCAATGTCCTCTACTCCAGCAATCCACCCAGAAACAACTTACACAAAGAAGAACAAAAAGCACGCACCAATTTGAAGAAAGACAATAACATAATCATTCTCTCAGCAGACAAAGGCAATGCCACAATGATGATGAACACATCTGACTACCCAACCTATTCCAAAACCCTGCTTACAAACCTCTAAACACAGACTCCACCACCTATCTGGAAAAAACCACCAAATCCAAAATAAAAGCCTCTCCCATCAGTGAAGAGATCCAGCAAAGAATCATCCCCAGAGAGAAATAATCCAGATGCCCCAAGTTCTATGGCCTCCCCAAGATACACAAAGAAGGAATACCATTCAGACCCATAGTCAGCTCCATAGGCTCACCTCTACAGAATCTTGCCAAATTCTTGCCAAACAACTTCAGCTCTATGCAGAATCCATCATCTCACACGTACAAAACTCATTCCACTTCATAGAAACAATAAAGAAACAAACTTGTGAGCTTCGATGTCATATCCCTCTTCACCCAAATACCTATTAAAGAAGCCTTGACAGCTATCCAAAACAAATACAACCCTCCTAAGCACATCCTAGATCTGACCAACCACTGCCTAGCCAACACATACTTCATCCACAATGGACAAAGATACAAACAGATAGAAGGAGCACCTATGGGATCACCCTTCTCACCCGTCATCGCAAATCTATACTTGGAACACTTTGAAACCAACGCTTTAGATAAATCGGAACACAAACCAAACTCTGGCTTAGATATGTAGATGACACTTTTGTAATTTGGCCACACGGAAAGAAAAAACTGAACAGCTTCCTCACACATCTCAACAGACTACACCCCAAAATACAATTTACTATGGAAATAGAAGCTAACAACCAACTCCCCTTTCTGGACGTCCTAATCTACAAAAAAACCAATGGCTCCCTAGGACACACCATCTACCGGGAAAAAGCACACATCAATCACTACTTAAACGCACAATCACATCACCACCCTGCACAGACCAACTCCGTAGCCAAGACTCTCATCTCCAGAACCAAACGGCTAGCCAACAAAGACCACCTGAAAACTGAATTACACACACTCACAAACGTATTAATCTCTAACGGATTCCAAAGAAACACAATTACCAACCTAATCCAAAGGGAGACACCCCCCAAGAACTGAGACACAGAACAGGACAACAGCATTGCCCTCCTCCCTTACATCCAAGGCACCACAGATAAAATCAGCAAAATTCTCCACAAACACAATATCAAGACAGCCTTCTGCACTGACCAAAAAATAGCCAACATCTTAAAAAAACCCAAAGACAAGATCCAGCTCGAAAACCAAGGAGTCTATGAAATACCATGCAAAATCTGCCCAGCCACATACATTGGACAAACCAATAGGAGAATAAATGCACGCATTGCAGAACACAAGAAAGCAATCAGAAAAGAAGAAAAAACTTCCTCCCTTTTTCAGCACCTTAAAACAACAGGACACAAAATTGACTTTGAATGAACCAAATTAATCTCCAAAACTGAACACTTCAACAAGAGAATAATCATTGAAGCCATCGAAATAGAGAAACATCCCCATAACATGAATAAACGCGATGATACCTCCCCCCTACCGAATATCTGGAAACTAGCCCTAGTCAACAGAAGAGTCCCAGCCACGAAGATTAACACCGGACCCAAGATAACACATGACACCACCACCAATCATCCTCACCAGATTCAAACCCAAACCCATCCCATAGACAAAATACAACCACCATCCACAACCGCCAGACCACGGCGGCATCACTAGCTGCTGCACCCCCCTCCGATCCCCACACAAAGTAAACTGACATATGCCATGAACACATGGCAAGACCTCAAACTCGGAGTCAAACCAAAGCCCGGGATGTGGCATCACAACCATCTGCTCAGGACATTACATCAAAAAACCCAGGATATAGGATGTTAACACACAGCCCATTACCCAGGTCGTTAAAACACAAAAGACTAATAGGCACACATCAAGGACCTCACCCACAGAGGATGTTACGAAACAGCTAACTAATCTGCAAACATCAACTCATCAAGATGTAACAACACAAGCAACCAACCCACTCACAGCAACAAAGCCAGCACCCCACACCTCCCCACCAGTATTTATAGAGAGACAGCAGCTCCGATCATGCTTTCCTCGCACAAGCATGAAACCAAAGACACCAGCCTGAAGATGACGAGTGGGACCTCATCGAAACGTCGCCAAGATACTCTCAATCTTACACGGGAAAAGACCCGAATACGCCATTTTTTTATACCAAATATATTTTACTGATAAAGAAATAAAGGGAGACTGGTATAGATCTATTTCAAGCTTCTTAGCTCTCATCAACCAGCCTTACCCTTACTTGGATTCGAACCTGGGCTGCCTGCATGTTAGGCAGTTGTATTAACCACTGAGCCACAGGTTCTCCTCCCTTCATCAGCCTGGGAGAAGGGCGGTATAGAAATCCAATAAACTCTAAACTCTAATACCATCATTCAATGTCTAATTTTCCAATTAATGCTTAATTCTTTTTCATAATTCCCATATTTCACTCTTCATATCTATTTGTATTAAAATGTTATTCTAATGTCTATCACAATACATGCAGAATAATTATCCAGTTTATATAGTTCTAATATTAATACACATTTTTGGTAAAATATGTTCATGAAGGATCTTTTTCTCTCTTTTTTTCTATCCATCATCTCTTGTCCGCATCACTACTTTAAGTCTTATTCTTTTTTTGACTTGCCTCCTATGTTCTTCTCTTAAGTCTTTTACTCCATCTACTTCTAGATTTTCATTCTGACTGTGCAGTCTAACTTCTCCCTTCTCTACACTTTTCCACTATCTAGTTTTAAAGCTATCTGTTCTAACCTCTATCTCCTTTCCCCATGTATCTTCCTGTTTCTCCCATTCCCTTTTTAAATCTTTAAAACATATTTTTCTCCTGTTTGAATTCCTTAGTCATTATTAATTTTGATGAAATCTCCTCCTTGTCTTCTTTTCGCTGGTTTCTCAGTTCTGCTTTCCCCTCCTTTCCTTCTGCTAGCTCCTTCCTTTCCTGAATGTCCTGGACTTTGCTCATTGTCCCTTGTTCCAGATTTTGTTCTATGCCATCAAATTATTTCACCATTGCCTTATTACCACCATTGTCCCTGTATAAGGTCCTTAATGCTTTGAAACATCAGCTCCGTCTTGTTTAAAATTCCACTCACTTCCGCCTTGTGTTGCATCTTATTTTGTTTAATAGGTTCTGTTTTTAGCCAGTAGTACAGGAATCATTCATTCAAAACTGAGCTTACACAAATCACAATTTTTAATGTCTCATAAGTAATCAATCAAATCCACTTAGGTAAACCAGGGGGTTATCCAACCCTCCTCAAATCACTTTTAAACGTTCAATCATGTAACATAACTTTCAGCGGTCTTTTGCTTAAAGTTCTTATTTAAATATTCAAATCTCCAGTGGTCTTAGAGTAGGTGAGTATAATCCAGTAAATATTTTCAGTCCTTCAAATTGTTATTCCCAGGCTTGCATATTTTCCCTCTCATCAGCAGATGGTGCTCTCTGCTTCACGATGTGTTATTGGGAAATCTGATTTTAATTATTTTAAATTATAATTCCAGTAAAAAAGCAGTATTAATTTTTTAAGTCCATAGTTCCAACATTTTAAAATGCCTTCTCAATACCATGTCTTCTTACTCTTCTATATTAAAAAAAAAAAATTCCCCCCTCTCTCTTTGATTCTTCTCCTTCTGATTTAGTATTTTTTTCAAAGTGCTTGTTCGCCTATTTAACAAATAGTTCTATATATATATTCCCCCTAGATTTCCTTGAGGTCAAAATTTTAACAGAAAATATTCTATCACTGAGTTCACACACTATTCACCAAAGTCCGCACCTGCACAGTGCTTAGATGTTTATCAGCTGTCCCAACTTCACCCTCTTTTCCTCGTCGGGTCTGAGAGGGGAAAAAGCTCCCAGGTCAGGCAGGAGAGATGCAGCTCTCCTCAACCTCTCAGAGCTTCCCTCTTTGCTTTGCCGCCCCTACAGGGAGGTTTTGGCTCCTTTTGGAGCCCACCAACAGGGAGAACTCGGCACGGGAGCATGGTGGTGCGCTTCCCGTGTCCGATCCCGCTGCGACATCAGCCGAAAGTCAGTCCCCACATTTTCTTAAGAGCCCACCACAGATGTCAGCACTTAAGATATAAAGAGCTTACTGAAAGAGGAAGACAAGTATCTAGATAGCTCTATTCATAAGTAAAACAAATACTGCAGGCAAAAATCCATTCAGAACAAGATATTTTGAAACTCCCTACAGCAAAGTCTGAACAAAGGCAGAATGGTAGGATTAGAAGCAGCCCCTCACCCAAGATCCAAGACAGGATGAAAGCCATTAAGCCACAATAGGGATTGCCTAACATCCTTTCAATACACAAGCCCCTTCATTGCAGTCCAAACATATTGCACCTATATTGGCAAGATCATAAAATCTTCCAAGATACTGGCATTTTTGATAAGATCTTGTGAGATTTTGGAATGTTCCCTTTAGGGAAAGTTTCTTTTTGGGCGGTCAGATGCCTTCTGGATTACACAGAGAGTAATTCTACAGTGAAACCATTTTAGTTTTTAGTGCCTGGAAATTGTAGAGTCATTTAAAAAAAACCCATTCTCTGGCACAGAAACAAATGACCCAGATAACAATCTGATTACAGTTTGCATTTTAAAATGCACACACACTTTGTATTGTTTGCATTTTTAAAACATACAGATACACATAGCTGTATATCTAGGGTACAGTACTGTTTCTCTCATCCTTGCACAAGCTTTCTATCCGGTTGCAGCATTCAGCTTTGGATTTATCTCACTGCAGCCTGTTATCTTATACTTATACCAGTATAGGCTTTTGCTTAATTGGGAAAAACATTATGCAGAACAGGTATGCTCTATTGTGACTTGCACTTTCTTTAGCTTTTCACTTTTTTTCCAGGATCCAAGAATCCTCATTGAATTGGATAACGTTTTGGATTTCTTTTATTCAAAGGTTTTCTGCAAAAAGCTTAAAAGTATACAAAGAAATGAAGCTGAACAAAGTCATTCCATTTTATTCCCTCTGGTTTTGCCATGGAATGAAAGCTGAAAAAGTGATTCTCACCGGGCACCAGTGTATATTTCTGGAAAAGTTCCCTCTTCTATTTTAAAATGTACATTCACTGAAGTTTAATTTAGAAATACAATGAACCATTCTTTTATACTTAGCAACTTCCAGATTAAACTGAATCTTCCAATATTTTGCAAAATTAAATAACAGTTATTATACAGATAAATAACTTCAGGAAGGAATAGATAAGTCAGGGGGAAGGCTGCTACCTATTTCAGTGCAGTATTTGGCCCTGCAATGACTGACAGACTATTCTGTGTTTGGGGGGGAAAGGCAATAAAGTCCCTTTTTTGGCCTGGCCTTGCCTGCTTATGACTGTTTGTATACACAGGATTTTGCATTTGGCATAATAATATAAATGCAATACTGATAAGAGGATTCTGCTGCAAAGAAAACCCCTTGCTTCGGGTTTTTGCCCCTGTTCATAAAGTAATGGGCAGGAGGTAATGTTGAACCTAATTGTGGTCCAATCTGGGGATAAGAAAAAGATGTTCTTCCTTGGATGGTTCTCCTTTTCTTGTAAAAAATAATTTTTGCATATACTTACAAATGGTATGAAGCCTGTCCTTTCCTATTTTCATTCTCAACAATCAATAATCATCTGATCAGCCAATGTGCCTTGCTTGGTTCGATGCTTCTTATTTGTGAAGGCAGACAAATATTAGGAAGAATTTGGCATTGATAATGGCATACAGGGCCTTTTTTTCATGAAGGGAGGGAATAGCACACTAATGGAGTTAGAAGGGACTTTGGAAGTCTTCTAGTTCAACCTCCTACTCAAACAGGACACCCTATACTATTTCAGACAAATGGTGCCCAATTTCTTTTTTAAAAACCTCCAGTGTTGGAATACCCACAACTTCTGGAGACAAGCCTTTCCACTGATTAATTGGTCAGGAAATTTTCTTTAGTTCTAGTTTGGCTCTCTCTGGTGGTGGGATTCAGCTGGTTTGCACCAGTGGTGAGTTGCTCCCAGTTTGGTCCAGTTCTATAGAACCGGTAGTAAAACCGGCGGGAGGCTCCGCCCACCCACCACGATGTCATCATGGGTGATCTGCGCATTTGTGCGCATTCCCACTGAGAACTGGTAGTAAAAGTAAGTGGAACCCACCCCTGGTTTGCACCTATTCGGCAGGATTGATACCTAATTTTTTGTTGAGTTTGGTGAACCGGCTCCAAAATGGCCAGACTAGCATGCATTCACGTGCCTCCAATCCCTTGCTTCCTGCAATCTGGCTTTGCAGCAAGCAAGAGGGTTGGAGGCACATGAATGCACACTAGTCTGACATCTAAAAAAATCTTTACTAATTCAAACTGTAATAACTCAGGTCTTTAATCTGGCTTTTGTAACTGCAGCTCAGACCTGTTTTATACAGATGCGATAGCATTTACCAGCTCCTGCTCCTGCTCCTATTTGTTTACAGACTTATGCACATACGATAGATCAGAAGACTTCCGGTAGCAAAATGGACTGTTCCGTTTCAGAAGGTAGATAAGGGTCCACTTTATCAATTGCTTCTCTAAAAAACGTTTTTTATCTACAAGTAGGAAAAACAGGAAAGCTGGGTGGGGGACAGAAGAGTTTGAATCCAAACCCTTTGCTTCTTTTCGTGCTGATTTCCGAATTGGAGTTTTTAATATTGTGGAGAAGAAGTAAATGATATTACAATTTCGCTCCATTTGGAAGTGGTACAGCCCACTTTATGACTTTAGAACTTTTTTTTTGTCACATCACTGAATTACATGTTTAAACTTGGCATTTTTGAATCAGACAAAGCGAGCTTTTTTTCACGTTTGATTTTTCAAGCTAGAGGGTTTTTTTTTCTTATTTATTGCCATACACCCATCCAGGGGTGAAATCCAGCAGGTTCTGACAGGTTCCGGAGAACCGGTAGCGGAAATATTGAGCAGTTTGGAGAACTGGCAAATACCACCTCTGGCTGGCCCCAGAGTGGGGTGGGAATGGAGATTTTGCAATATCCTTCCCCCAGGAGCGGGGAGGGAATGGGGATTTTGCAGTATCATTCCCCTGGAATGAGATGGGAATGGAAATTTTGCAGTAACCTTCCCCTGCCATGCCCACCAAGCCACGCCCACCAAGCCATCATGCCCACCAAGCCACACCCACAGAACCAGTAGTAAAAAAATTGGATTTCACCACTGCACCCATCCTTTTTTTGCTAAGAAGGGACACCTCTTCCTCTAAGTTTTAAGAGGTTCTGGGAGGGATTGTGGGAATGGATCTGGGGGGGATCCATAAATCCACTGAAAGGGTAATGGGTCTGATGATCATGGTGGGGAGGATGGGGACAGAAATCTGACAAGGATGCAGGGGGATGAAGCGATGGGCATTAGTATAGTAAGTGGGAGGGGCAGATATGACAGCTGCAGGGGCCCATATTATGTTTCGGGAGTGTGCACTCGATGTTTACGAGCGATTGCACACTCCAACCCCCAAAAGCATTGCTCGTTTCCCGAGTTGTTCAGAGTCTCAGACCCTGGGTCTATGGCTGATGTTATGTAATGCCAGGTCAGTGGTAAATAAAGCCCCCCTCATTCATGATCTTATTTCAGAGGGGGGTGCTGACCTGGCAGGGATTACGGAGACCTGGTTAAGCCAGGAGGGAGGAGTTCCCCTTGTGGAAATGTGCCCGCCAGGTTTCCGTGCATTCCATCAGCCAAGGACTCAGGGAAGGGATGGGGGAGTGGCAGCAATCATTAGAGAAAGTCTTTGCCCGAGGGAGGCCACTGTTCCTCAGATAGCCAAATGTGAGTCCCTCCTTGTGAAGTGGGGTCAGGGGATTCAGATGGGCATACTGATTGCGTACCTGGCTCCCTGCCATGTAACAGCGGTCCTGCCTGAGCTGCTCGAAATTATAGCCGGGGTGACGGTGGAACCCCCAGACTTATTGTTATGGGGGATTTTAACCTGCCATCCGCTGGTGGGATGTCGGAGACGGCTCAGGAGTTCATGGCTTCCATGACGGCCATGGACCTGACCCAGGTAAAGGCCCCACCCACTTGGGGAATCACACTCTGGACTTGATTTTTGTCTCTGATCAGTGGCTGAATGATCTAAGAATAGGGGATATAGACATCAAGCCCTTGTCATGGTCTGATCATTCTCTCCTTCACATGGACTTTCAAGTCACTTCCACCCACCGCAGGGAGATGGAACCAACCTAATGGTTCCATCCCAGGCGCCTGATAGACCCCGAAAGGTTCCTGATGGAGCTTGGGCCATTTCCTGAGACTCTGGCTCATGACTCGACTGAGGACCTGGTGGTCACCTGGGACAGGGCGGCTACTGGGGCCTTGGACCGCATCATGCCTTTGCAGCCTTTGACCCAATGCCGATCTCGTCTAGCTCCTTGGTTTTCCGCGGAGCTGAGAGAGATGAAGCATTGGAAAAGACGCCTGGAGAGCGATTGGAGGACAAGCCGATCTGAATCTGACCAAACACAGGTGAGATCTTATATTAAGACCTACCTAGTGGCGATAAGAGCGGCGAAGTCTAGCTACTTCTCCGCTCTTATTGCATCTGCAGAGAACCGACCAGCCGCGCTGTTTAGGGTGACCCACTCCCTACTTCAGGTGGGGGTACGGGAAGATCCCTTAAAGGGTCGAGCTGAGGATTTTGTACAATTCCTGCATGATAAAGTCACTCAGATTCAGGAAGGCCTGGACTCCGATTGGGTAGATCCAGGGGAGGAGACGGGGGCAGGTCTTGAGAGCGTTATCTGGGAAGAGTTTGACTCTGTGGCTCCTGAGGACGTGGACAGGATTCTGGGCAAGCTTAATGCTGCCACATGTTTATTGGACCCGTGTCCCTCCTGGTTGGTACTGGCCTCCCGGGAGGTTACACGAGGCTGGCTCCAGGAGATTATAAGTGCTTCTCTGAGTGAGGGTGTCTTTCCCGCCGCCTTGAAAGAGGTGGTTGTGAAGCCCCTCCTCAAGAAGTCTTCCCTGGACCCAGCTATATTATCAAATTATCGTCCAGTCTCCAATCTTTGCTTTGTTGCGAAGGTTGTTGAGAGTGTGGTGGCGCGACAACTACCCCGATACCTGGATGAAGTTGTCTATCTGAATCCGTTCCAGTCGGGCTTCAGGTCACGGTGATACAGCACGGAAACGGCATTGGTCGCGTTGGTGGATGATCTCTGGAGGGCTCGGGACAGAGGTTGCTCCTCTATCCTGGTCCTATTAGATCTCTCAGCGGCTTTTGATACCATGGTATCTTACTGCACCAGCTGTAAGGGTTAGGAATAGGGGACACCGTGCTTTGGTGGTTCTCCTCCTTCTTCTCTGACCGTTCACAGTTTGTGTTGGCAGGGGGGCAGAGTTTGACCTCGAGGCACCTTATTTGTGGGGTGCTGCAAGGGTCAGTCCTCTCACCCCTTCTGTTCAACATTTATGTAAAACCGCTAGGCGAGATCATCCGTGGTTTCGGGGTGAGTGTTCATCAGTATGCTGATGACACACAGCTATACATCTCCACCCCAGACCACCCCAATGATGCCCTTGCTGTGATGTCCCGTTGCTTGGAGGCCGTGCAGATCTGGATGGGGAGAAACAAGCTCAGACTCAACCCCTCCAAGACCGAGTGGCTGTGGCTTCCGGCGTCCCAGTATAGTCAGCTGGTACCATCACTGACAATTGGGGATGAGATCTTGCTCCCCACAGAGAGGGCCGCAACTTGGGTGTCCTCATGGATTCACGGCTATCTTTAGAAGATCATTTGACGGCCAGGGGTGCCTTTTATGAGGTTCGCCTGATCCGCCAGTTGCATCCCTTTCTGGATTGGAATGCCTTGCGCACAGTCACTCATGCCCTAGTTACCTTCCGTATGGACTACTGTAATGCTCTCTACATGGGGCTCCCCTTGAAAAGCACCCGGAGGCTCCAACTGGTCCAGAATGTAGCCGCGCAGGTGTTTATGGGCGCAGCTCATTGCGCCCATGTAACACCTCTCCTACGCGAGCTGCACTGGCTCCCGGTGGTCTTCCGGGTGTGATTCAAGGTGTTAGTTATCACCTTTAAAGCGCTCCATGGCTTAGGACCTGGGTACCTACGAGACCGTCTTTTGCCACCAATAGCCTCCCACCGACTAGTTCGTTCTCACAGGGAGAGACTACTCAGAGTACCATCAGTCAAATTATGCTGACTGGTGACTTCCAGGGGGAGGGCCTTCTCTGTGAGGGCTCCAACCCTTTGGAATGAACTGCCCCCTGTGATACGAAATATCCCTGATCTCCGTGCTTTCCGCCGTGCCCTCAAAACCCTGATGTTCCAACAGGCGGGGCTAAACATATGAACATGTGAATGTTTTTAAATGTTATCTAATTTTAGGTTCTATTTAATTGGGCCAAACTATGTTATAATAATAATTTTAATTAGCAATTTTATGATGTTTGTGTATCTATATTTTTCTTGACTGTACACTGCCTTGAGTCCTATGGGAGAAACGCGGTTAGAAATATAATAAATAAATAAATTGTGGTGTAGATGCAGAGTGTGTTGAGAGTTTAGTTTACACATTTTACATGCAATGCCTCCTTTCTCTGGCTTAATCTCTCCAGACTTCATTCCAAACCCCTAACTGCAGTGTCTAAGTAAGTTTTAGTACCAGGAACTGTCACTCATACTTTTTAAAAAATTTCATTTAGACTCAAAATAGTATACACTAATCCAGGAGCGGGGGAGAAACCCTGGTTTTTTGAGACACCAGACTAAGGTGCATTCACGTGCCTCCAACCCCCTTGCTTGCTGCAAAGCCAGATTGCAGCAAGCAAGGGATTGAAGGCACATGAATGCACGCTAGTCTGGTGTCTCGCACGACAGTTTCCGCAATTCCTGGAGGAAACATCTTATCTAGATCCGTTCCAGTCGGGTTTCAGGTCTGGGCACAGCACAGAAACGGCATTGGTCGCGTTGGTTGATGATCTCTGGAGGGCTCGGGACAGGGGTTGTTCCTCTGTTCTGGTCCTGTTAGACCTCTCAGCGGCTTTTGATACCATCGACCATGGTATCATGCTGCACCGGCTGGAAGAGTTGGGGGTGGGAGGCACCGTGTTGCGGTGGTTCTCCTCCTTTCTCTCCGACCGGTCGCAGTTTGTGTTGGCAGGGGGGCAGAGGTCGACCTCGAGGCCTCTCATTTGTGGAGTGCCGCAGGGATCGGTCCTCTCGCCTCTCCTGTTCAACATTTATGTGAAGCCGCTGGGTGAGATCATCCGTGGCTTTGGGGTGAGATACCACCAGTACGCTGATGACACCCAGCTGTACATCTCCACCCCAGGCCACCCCAACGATGCCCTTGAAGTGATGTCCCAGTGCCTGGAGGCTGTACGGATCTGGATGGGGAGGAACAGGCTCAAGCTCAACCCTTCCAAGACTGAGTGGCTGTGGCTCCCGGCATCCCGATATAGTCAGTTGACTCCATCACTGACTATTGGGGGCGAGTCATTGGCCCCCACAGAGAGGGCTCGCAATCTGGGAGTCCTCCTGGATATGCAGCTGTCCTTGGAGGAACATCTGACGGCTGTAACCAGGGGGACCTTTTGTCAGGTTCGCCTGATTCGCCAGTTGCGGCCCTTTCTTGATCGGGATTCCCTGTGCACAGTCACTCACGCCCTCGTCACCTCTCGCCTTGACTATTGCAACGCTCTCTACATGGGGCTCCCCTTGAGGAGCACCCGGAGGCTCCAGCTGGTCCAGAACGCAGCAGCGCGGGTAGTGACGGGAGCAGCATGGCGCTCCCATGTAACACCGCTCCTGCGCGAGCTGCACTGGCTCCCAGTTGTCTTCCGGGTGCGCTTCAAGGTGTTGGTTATCACCTTTAAAGCGCTCCATGGCATAGGGCCTAGCTATCTTCGAGACCGCCTGCTGCTACCAACGACCTCCCATCGACCCGTGCGCTCCCACAGAGAGGGCCTCCTCGGGGTGCCATCAGCCAGACAATGTAGGCTGGTGACCCCCAGGGGGAGAGCCTTCTCTGTGGGGGCTCCCACCCTCTGGAATCAGCTCCCCCCAGAGATAAGGAGAATCCAAGACCTCAGTGCCTTCCGTCGCGCCCTTAAAACCCATTTATTTAAACAAGCCGGGCTGGCTTAAGATGAAATTTTTAACTGTTTTTAAATGTTTTAAACATTTTTAATTGGTAAATGAGTTTTAATTGGGCCAAATTTATATATCTTTTAATTGTTTTTAATATTTGTTCTGCATGTTTTTTAATCTGGCTGTACACCGCCCTGAGTCCTCAGGGAGAAGGGCGGTATAGAAATCCAATATAAAATAAAAATAAAATAAAAAAATAGTCTGGCCATTTTGGAGCCAGTTCGCCAAACTCAACAAAAAATTAGATATCGGTGGTTAAATCATTTGAATCCCACTACTGGTTCTCTCTTTGATTAATTTCCATCCATTGCTTCTTGTCCTGTCTTCAGGTGATTTAGGGAATAGATTGACCACCTATTCTAAGCACCTTAGATATTGGAACACTGCTATCACGTCATCCCTAATGTTTCTTTTCTTTAGACTAGACTTACTCAGTTCCTGCAACCATTCTTCATATGTTTTAGCCTCCAGTGCCCTAATCATCTTTGTTGATCTTCTCTAAAAGAACATAAATGATTATAAATTGAAGCTAAAAAGTATCTTCAATCAGTATTTCTACTTTTGTTTCTTGGAGACATGTATTTTTCTAGACATTTTCTCTCATTGTCTGAGTTCTGATATTTATTATTCTAAATCTGTGAAGCATTTGCTGTAAATTACTCAGCATTTAACATGGAAGCATCATGATTGGAAGGGTTCTCTAAATTTTGTTGTTGGTTCTGAAAGTTTTGTATTCAAGCACTATATCAAGGTACCTGGAAATGCTTTGGGATACTGCCTTGGAAAGAGCAAATTGTAAACCTAACCAGAAGACCATGTTTATCTAAGGTTTTCACTTTTTGAAATATAAGAGGAAATGAAATGTTCCTATCAACATGTTTCTCCACCGAGTTGCTTTGTGAGTGAAATGGCAGTTTCCAAATTTTATAATAAATAAATGATCATGTGTTTTGATTAAACAAACAGTGGATTAGCATGAGTCAGAGTTCCATCAAATTCCTGTGCACTCTTGCTGACAACTATTTGTTTTAACTTGGAAGAATGAACAAAGATGTCTGCTGCCCTGAATTTAAACCTTTATCCAACAGAAAGGAATTGGTTGAAGCAGTAAAGGTGTTTGGAAACTGGGAGAAAGTGATCATGTTATCCCTGAGTTCATGATATCAAGGGTAGAAACAACAGAGGATTCAGACTTGTGCACTGCACTTCACAGCAGCTGATTTTGGTGAACTGAGAAGAAAAATGATCAAACCTCAGACTTGGAATTTGGAAGAAAAAAATGTGCAAGAAAGATCAGAAATTCAGTGAAACATGACAATGAAGCCATAATTACAAGCAGAAAAAAAAGGATATAAATATTCCAATGTGGATATACACAGAACTTTCTAAAATGATGAAAAGATCAGGATTGTTTATAGAAAACAAAGAGGGGCATATAATCAAAGATGGTTACAAGTTATTGTAGTGATTGTGTTAGAAAGGCTAAACTGTGGAAAAGGAAATACCTAAAAGAAAAGAAATAGGGTTTTTCAGAATTGTCAAAAACAAAAGAAAAGGCATCTGTTGCAAAGGGGGAAAAATGAATTGATAATGGATGATGGTGAGAAGATAGAATATTTAAATTCATCTTTCATTTTATTTCTGTCTTAGAAAGGACAAAGTGAAAGCTGGCCATTGTGTAGAAGGAAGGAGCTGCATCAAAGATCAACAAGGAAAGGGTAAAAGAACATTTAGCTAATTTATATGAACTCAAATCTCCAGGAACAGATGAATTGCATTTTAGGATATTGAAGAAACTAGTGAGGGTGATTATAAAAATGTCAACTTCTTGCAATCTTCAAGAACGATTGGAGAATGGGCAAGAGCATATATTATACCCATCTTTAAAAAGAAAAAAGGCTCCAAAACCAGACCAGGGAACTAATTCTGCAGGTGAAACTTTCTTTTTTGACTATAATAACTAATATGTCTGGTTATACAACATCATCTCCTCTTCTTTGTATACTGTTCATCAGTGAATATGCCTGATACATTTCTGAATATGTTATTTCTAAGGACTCAAAAATGTTTCAGTCCCTTATGTCTAGGTAATTTTCTTGCATATGTCTTATCAAAATAATTTTTCCTGCTCTCTATACATGTGTTGTCTGCTATATTTTACTTTATTTGTCTGTCCTAGCCAAGGAGCTTTGAGTAATATCAGATTAGAACATTTAAGAATCTCCTGCTAGCCCTGGAATCAAGCCATATTTTCATCTGCAGCATGCTGGTGTTCTAGGTTACATTCACGGAGACTTTTTCTTTTTTGAAAACAAAAATAACACAAACAAAAATAATAATCACAAAGGGAGTAGAATATTCCATTTCTCCAGAACCCTCTCACAAGCAGTAACAATCAGTTCACAGAAGCATGTAAATGAGCAGTTCTCAATCATTTTGGTCACAGGAACCCCTTATGCTATTAAAAACAACTGAAGATTCCACAGAGCTTTGCTTTATATGTTTATAGTTAACAATGTAAACTGTATTAGAAATTAAAATTGAGAAAGTTAAAATATTTATTTGACTTCAGACCTGCTGAAAGGGTCACTGGAACTTGCAGGGATCCACAAACCACACTTTGAGAAACAAACTATATTAATGGTTTACAAGATGCCAGGCATTGTTGATATACTGTGAATGGATCAAAGCAGAAAGAAGATTCCAACAATTATATGAAGGTCACAAACTGCTTTTGCATTGTGAGAAAGATGTTGTATAGCAATACATACAGCATTACTATAGACATTTGAGTGACTTAATGAAGAAGGCTACAGTGCAATCATTTCCATTCCGTTTTCCTTCAAATAAACCTTCTACTTTTAAGCTTGCCCTTAGCAAAGAAATAAAGAAAAAAAATCCATCATGCCCATTTCTGTACAGAATAATATCAAATGTGGCAGCAATCTTTATGCAGTTTATTGATTTATTATTCCTCCTGAGTCTACATGGCCCAAGGACAGCCTCACAGTTCATAAAGTTATTCTAGCAGGTCTGACTGAACCAGGTCAACCACCAGGTTCTTATTACATTGTTTTAATATAAATACAACTGTTCAGTTATAAATTATGTTCTCTCCATCCATTCAATAAAGATTTAGGATTTGGCCATCTTTGGTATGCAGCACTCCCATATTTATTGCAGCAATCCATTTCACTGTAAACTGAATTGAAAAACCACCTTAGTGAACTGTTGTTGTTTCTCATTTCATAACAATACAGAAGAAAGAGAATAGGTTGCAGAATGAGGCAAAATGAATGCATCTTCAAGAGTTGCATGAATGTTGTTAAGGATATTCTTGGCTCATAACCGATGTTGTGGGTTATTGAGCAGAGTACCCTTTAAGTAAACACATGAAAAGCAACTGGAAGCGGTTGTGAACAATCACAGTTAACATATAAACACACTGAGTTGTAGTTATTTACTTTTAGAAAAAAGTAAAGCAAAGTCCAAAAACAATCCAAGTCATACACAGATAAAACAAGAGTTAAAAGCTCAATCCAGGGATATTTCAAGTACAAAGTCTTCTTACCAGTTGGAGTCATCCACAATAAAACAGTTCTTCTTGAATTTCAAAACAGGAACAAGTTCAATATAAAACATTCAATAAATAGTAGAAAGCAACATGTAGCTATGATCAAACAGTGATCATGCAGAGAGATCAGGTAGAGAGTTACAGCAAATAAGCAGGTAAAATGGTGTAATATCCACACAAGCCATGATCCTGACTTCCCTTAAGTACATTGGCTACAGAGTTTAGCCAATCAGCATACATTTCATTCATTTCATTTCATTTGTATACCGCCCTACTCCCAAAGGACTCAGGGCGGTGAACAGGCACAGAATAAAACACGTAAAATACAAAAATTAAGAACAGAAGTAAAATCGAATTAAATCAATTTAGCCCAAGACAAATTTAAAACCCCAGGTTAAGAACGAATTAAAATTTACATTAAAAAAGAATGGGAAAGGTTAGGCCAGACCAGCCTGCTGAAATAAAAAGGTTTTAAGAGCGCGGCGGAAGGTGCATAGATTGGGATCCTCCATATCTCTGGGGGGAGCTTGTTCCAGATAGTAAGTGCCCCCACAGAGAAGGCTCTCCCCCCGGGGGCCGCCAGCCGACATTATTTGGCTGACGGCACCCGGAGGAGTCCCTCTCTTGAGAGCGTACCAGCTGGTGGGAGGCTGTTTGCGGCAGCAGGCGGTCCCATAAATAACCAGGCCCTAAGCCATGGAGCGCTCTAAAGGTGGTAACCAAAACCTTGAAGCGCACCCAGAAGACCACTGGGAGCCAGTGCAGCTCGCGCAGGAGACATGTTACAGGGGAGCGCCACGTCGCTCCCATAACCACTCGCGCGGCCGCACTCTGCGCCAGTTGGAGCCCCGGGTGCTCCTCAAGGGGAGCCCCATATAGAGACCATTGCAGTAGTCCAGGCGGGAAGTCACGAGGGCATGAGTGACCATGTTTAAAGAGTCCAGATCCAGAAAGGGACGCAACTGGCGAATCAGGCAAACCTGATGGAAAATCCTCCTGGTCACAGTCATTAGGTGCTCTTCTAAAGACAGCCGTGAATCCAGAAGGATGCCCAAGTTGCGAGCCCTCTCCGCGGGGGCCAGCGATTCACCCCCGATAGTCAGCGATGGTGTCAACTAACTATATCGGGATGTTGGAAACCACAGCCACTCAGTCTTGGATGGGTTGAGCCTGAGCCTGTTCCTTCCCATCCAGATCCACACGGCCTCCAGGCACCGGGACATCACTTCAAGGGCATCGTTGGGGTGGTCTGGGGTGGAGATGTACAGCTGAGTATCATCAGTGTACTGATGGTACTTCACCCTGAAACCACAGATGATCTCACCCTGCGGCTTTACTTAAATGTTGAACAGAAGGAGCGAGAGGACTGACCCTTGTGGCACCCCACATAAAAGGCGACTTGGGGTCGACCTCTGCCCTCCTGCCAATACAGACTGCGACCGGTCAGAGAGAAAGGAGGAGAACCACAACACGGTGCCTCCCACCCCCAACTCTTCCAACCTGTGCAGCATGATACCATGGTCGATGGTATCAAAAGCCGCTGAGAGATCTAATAGGACCAGGACAGAGGAGCTGTCCCGAGCCCTCCAGAGATCATCCACCAACACGACCAATGCCGTTTCTGTGCTGTACCCAGGCCTGAAGCCCAACTGGAACGGATCCAGATACGCCGTTTCATCCAGGTGCTGGGGGAACTGTCGCGCAACCACACTCTCAACAACCTTCTCAATAAAGCGAAGGTTGGAGACCGGACGATAATTCGACAACACTGCCAGATCCAGGGAAGGCTTCTTGAGGAGCGGCCTCACCACCGCCTCTTTCAAGGCGGCGGGGAAGTCACCCTCACCCAATGAAGCATTTATAATCCCCTGGAGCCAGCCTCGTGTCACCTCCTGGGAAGCCAGCACTAACCAGGAGGGACACAGGTCCAACAAACATGTGGTCACATTCAGTCTCCCCAGAATCCTGTCTACGTCATTAGGAGACCCAGGATCAAACTCATCCCAGATAACATTCTCAAGACCTGCCCCAGTCGTCCCCCCTAAACCTACCCAGACAGAGTCCAGATCTTCCCGAATCTGATGATGCAATACAGTCTTAAAACAATATAATACCTTTCTGACTCCAAACATACATTGTTGGTTTATATATTGCCTGACCAACTAGTTAGACAAATAACCATTTCCTAACAAATGTTAATCTTCCCAGATGGCCAGGGTTAAAAAAGTGGTAAGTAATTAACTAACATTTACTTAAGGTTCATTTAAAATTTCAAATAGACTGCTAAGGGACTGCTTTGGAGTGGTTAAGTGGGTCAGATGCTTACCACATAAAACCTCACATAATCCAAAGTGATTGTGGCAAATGCTTCCTGATTTCTTCCTACCCACACAACACAATGGAACAGCTTCCTTTCCTGCTATGTCTCTTCAGCAACTTTTTCATAATGCATCATACATGCGCTAAATAATTAACTACTAATTTATTAAATTTATTTGGTGTCCGACTCCTAGTGACTCTAGGTGGTTTAAAACTTGTTAAAAATACTTAAAACAAAAAAACAACTTAAAAATATGAAAACAACACAAAACAGGAACAAAGATGACTGAGAAAAAATCCAGATGGAACAAAGAAAAAGAAGTAAAGGTATGTTGATCATCCTTGTCAAAGCCCTGGGTGAAAAATCATATTCTGATCCTTGAAATACCAGAAGCATGGGGTAGGTTCAGATCTTGGGGCAAACCCATGGTGGGATTCTGCTGGTTCGCACCGGTTCAGAAGAACTGGTAGCTAACAGTTCAGTTTGGCAAACCAGCTGAAGCTTCACTCCTCCCAGCCACTCCTCCCCTTGCCTGGCCTCAACTCACTGGGCTGCTTGACTCATACTTTGGTGAGAGTAAGGGACTATTGACAGCCTGCTTTCTCTTCCTTCTTTACATTGCACTCAAGAGAGTCGCCTTCTTGCACCTTTCCATCTGGCTACCACCACCCCTCCAAGCAAGTGATGTCCATGCAGGCAAAACCCCAAGGCAGCTCTAAGGTGCCCAAGGGGAAGAAGTGTGTGGAGAGAGCATCTTGGCAACTGGACTCAGGGGACCTCAGGGCTTGGTCGCGAGAAGTCCCATGCTTTTGGGAAGATGGGAAGGAGCTCTCTGGTTCATTGGCCTCCCACTCTCGCAGCATCCCCCTGTGAAGTCCTCATCTGTCGAGGAGCCTGGTGCCTCAGCAGGCAGCGAGAGAGGCCTTGGCAGACAAGGACTTCACAGGGGCTGATCTAGTGCAACACAAATGTTCATTCTTGGCCTTATTTGAGATTCCTAGCTGCAATGGACAGCAAAGCTAGGGTTGACATTCACCTGTGTCGATCCAGCAGACAAAACAGGAAAGGGGGTCAGAGAGAAACAGTTCTGTTTCCAAGGTACTATCTCCACATGCTTCCTCCAGGCTGCTGCTGCTGCAAGAGTGGAGAGCTTCTTCCCTGTCTTCCCTGGAGCATGGGACTTCTCACGACTAGACCCTGAGCTCCCCTGCAGTTTATGCTGCTGTGGAGGATGGGCTGCAGCAGCCCCACCTTGGCCCATGCCAGGTCTTTGCAGTCACCCATGCTGGGATTGCTGCAGAGAATCTCCCCCTTCAGGTTCTTTTTATGCAGGTTGGAGGGGGGCAGAAATTCCAATTCAGAATTGGGGTCTGCTTCAGCCTCCTGGTGCGGGGCTTTGGGCAAAGGCTAGAGGGAAGCGCCACTGGCAAAGAGCCTCATTCCAGTGGGACTGCATCATGGCCTGGAACCGTCTGACCATCTTGGCCCGCTAAGCCTCCAGGCACAAGCACCTGGCTTTGCACTTCTGCTGGTCTTCCCTATGTTTGGAAAGCCTATGCTCATAGTTTTCAGTGAGGTGCTTGTGCCTCCTTCTTGGCCAGATCCAATTTGAACTGAGCCAGCTGTTTTGCCAACTTTTTCTTACGGTGGCTGCTTAGCTCCAACAACTGCTTCCTATTGGGGCCCTAAGGAGCCCAGGTGGTGAAGAGTGGCTGGGAGGAGAGGGGTGAGGAGAGGAGAGGACGGGCGAGGCGCACTTCGATGTAAGTGATGTCAAGTTGGCCATGCGCACCCAGTCACATGCCCACCCAGCTGGTCATTAGGGCAGAGAACCAGTTGTTAAATTATTTTGAATCCCACCAGTGGGCAAACCTCACGTAAGAAGGCAAGAAAACAGAGACTTGCACTTCCAAGCTTCTGATAGTTTAGTTGAAGAAACCTGCCAGATCAGATCAGCTGGGCAGATCTTATAGGAATAAACAAATCTAATTACAGCAGTCTCTGCATTTTGCTGACATCCATTTTGACCATTAGAGAAGCTATATCAGGGAGGGAAAATCTGTGGTCTCTAAATACTGTTGGTTTACATTGGCATTCATTAATTATTTGGTTTGGTTCTATGGTAGTGCAGTCAAAAGATTCTAGCTGCAAATTCTCCCTCCATTCCTCTAATCCTTCTTTCCCCAGATGGCAGTTCTAGTTGATTCATACTATACATAAATGGCTGTAGAGCTCACTTCTTTTAATTCTCTCCCTGCATACTTTTTTTTGATGTCTCCCAAATGTCATTGCAATTTTTCAGAGCTTCCTGGTTACATTAACAACAACATGGGTACCACTGTATTATTCTGTGATGGATTTATATACAGATGTTTGCTTTTCCTTGAAATCTGATACAAATGCAGTTTGATTTGGGGAATTCCTGCGAACAGAGGATATCTTGTTTTGTTTATCCAGAATCAGGTTTTATAACAACTATCCAATAGTGTTAGGAAAAGTTTTCTTGAAGTTCATAGTTATTGTAAGAATGTAGCTGTCCAAATGAATGGGAATTTGAATCTTGACAAGAACTTCAGGGCCCAATGCAGAGAAATAATTATCATGCATTAAAAGTGAAAACAGTAATTAAAACAAATTTAGGAAATGTGGATTAAATAGTGCATTGGTATTCTCAAAATTTAAGTTGTGTGGTCCAATTCCCAGAATTCCCCAGCCACTTGCTCTTTCAAAGAAATGAATGATATGGTTTAGTACATTGGTTTCGTTGTCTTTGTACAAATTGAAGATATTCCAACTATCTATGCAATGTATGTATTCTCTCTTCCTTGGTCCCTCCCTCCCTCCCCCCATCTCTGTCGTATTAGGCCAGAGCAAATAATTCATCTCATTGCTAGAAATGTCATAGGCAAATTGCTCTATTTTGCAAAGCATTGGGACAAGGCTAGTCTGTTTCAAACAGTCCCTTGTTTTAAGACAAATGGTTTCTGTACATAGATTGCACGTGTGTTGATCACTAAGGGATTACAAAATTGGCAGAAAGAAGCAAAATGGTTGCTTTCATCAATTGAAGAAAAGAGATGTTTTGCTTTGTGGATCTGCTTTGATGAAGTAATGAAAACAAATCACTTTCAAAGAAAATCACTCCATCAAAAGTCTGCATAATTTTAGAATGTTATACCCGTCTTCTAAGGAGTTCATAATGACAGATGCATAGTTTTTTTTTTAAATTCTCAGTCTCACTATAAGCTGTTGTGTTAGGCTGGTAAGTGCTATTTGGTTCAAAATTTATTTTTATTTTACTTTTTTAACAATGAACAAAATGATCTTTAAATTTAAAAAAGAAAAAAATAGAAATGGTTCGAAATTACTCTGTGAGCACCATGTTTGAACTCTGTCCTGGAGTAACATAGAATTGTATAATATTTAATATCATTGCAAAGATGGTCAACAAATAAATACAGTATGGAATATCAATGTAAGATTCAATTTAACTAAGTTATTTTTCTTATAAGGAACCTAAAATAATTTCTTCCACTGAAACTGATTCCACCATGATAAGTAGAATTTTTTTTTTTTAATCTCTCTGCACAGACTTAGAACTCTGAAAATTTGAACAGAAATATTTCCAAATAAATGAATAAATCTAATTGGTAGTTTTGCAGCTGTTTGATCTCTGTTTCTGAGTTTCAGTTTAATTCATTTTCACTTTCTAAAAATTCTCATTAATATCTTGCCTTGGAATTTACTGACTGAACAATAGTTACCATTCAGAGTTCTCTTTCTTAGATCCTACTGGAAATGTCAATTTTCATTTCATGTAATGATTGTGACTATTTCTGTTTTCTTTAAGATGTCCAATCTTATGAATGTCTTAGACAGTCTGACATTTTATGCTTTGTTCTCAGGGCTTCTATATCTTACATGGTTAGGAATGCCAATGAGATATATGACTGTGTTTGTTACAAAGTCTGTTGATGATGTGTATCTTGCATCATTATTGGTTTCTACATTTTGACTACTATAGTACATGAAGAATTAGAGACCTTTTACTAAAACAAATGCCCCTGCAATAGGGCTGCAATAGGGTTATCTGCTGGATCACAGTCTTGAAAATAAAACAGCAGAAATAAAAGAGAACAAGATTGTTGTGAAATAGTGTACTTTACTATCCCAGCTGTGCAGAAACCCCCCCCCCTCTTCTTTCTCCTTTTCATCTGGAATGGGACTTTTCGGCTCCCACCCTTGGCCGCACCTGCTTCTCCACCAGGGTTCCGCCTCTGGGCATTCACCTCTAGCTTTTCTCCTCGGCTGATGTGCCCCAATCTGTTCACCCTGTCAATGGGCCATGGCCCCTCCATCCCATGCACTTTGGCACTGCCCATTCGATAACCCACTGTTTGTCTTGGGCTTTTGGCTGTCCAGGTCAGTTAGCCGCCAGCCAATCAGCCAAAAGCAAAAGTGCGATCTATCGGGGGGGGGAGGTGCTGCAGCCAAATGGCGTCAGGTGCGTGTTAGGAGGAGGAAGGGGAGGGGGTGGAAGCTCCCCGGTAACTGCTCCTGCCTCCCTGCTAACGAATGGGAAGGGAGGAGTGGGAGGGCCATTAGTATGCCAGCTTCATCCAAAGGGAAGGGGGAGAGAGAAAGAAAGAAAGAAAGGGGGGGAGAAGGGAGACAAAAAAGAAAGAAAGAAAGAAAGAAAGAAAGAAAGAAAGAAAGAAAGAAAGAAAGAAAGACAGACAGACAGAAAGAGGAGGGAGGGAGGGAAGGGAAGGGAAGGGAGAAAGAAAGAAAAAGAAAGAAAGAAAGAAAGAAAGAGGGAGGGATGGGAGAAAGAAGAAAGAGAAAGAAAGAAAGAAAGAAAGAAAGAAAGAAAGAAAGAAAGAAAGAAAGAAAGAAAGAAAGAAAGAAAAGATGGAGGGTGGGAAGAAAGAAAGAAATAGAAAGAAAGGGAGGGAGGGAAGGGAGAAAGAAAGGCAAGGAAAGAAAGGAAAGTGAATGAGATATGGATGGATGGATGGATGGATGGATGGATGGATGGATGGATGGATGGATGGACGGAGAGAGGGAGGGAGAGAGGGAGGGAGAGAAAAAGGAGAGGACATACGACATCGGTGAAGGCTGGCCATGATGGTCGAAAGTCAAGGATTGCCATCAAATTGGAAAACAGTGTCCTCAATTTACGACCGTATCATATAGTGATCGTTCAAAGTTGCAATGCCACTGTTGACCATTTCTCACACTTATGACCATTACAGTATCTTAATGGTCATGTGATTTACAGTTGTATGAGTAGAAACTGACTTGCATTTATGATGGTCGCAGCATCCTGGGGTCACATGATGTGATCTCCCTTTTGCGACCGTCTGACAAGCAAAGTCACTGGGGGAGCCAGCTTCACTTAATCATCATCTGACTGACTTAAACAACAATCCACTTAACAGCTGTGGTAAGAAAGGTCATAAAGTGGGTGAAAGCTCACTGAACAGCTGTCTCTCTTAGAAACGGAGGTTCAGGGAAGCCAGATTCACTTAACGACTGTGTGACTGACTTAGCGACCATTCAAGTTTCAATGGCACTGGAAAAAGGGATTTATGACTGTTTTTCACACTTAATGACCATTGCAGAATTCGGGTGATCTAAATTCAGATGCTTGGCAACTGACTCTTACTTATGACAGTCTCAGTGTCCCAGAGTCACGCGATCCCCTTTTGTGATCTGACCAATGAAGTCATCAGGGGAAGCCGGATTCAATTAACAACCATGTGACTTACTTAAGTCACAACTACTCGCTTAACAACGCTGGCAAAAAAGGTCATAAAGTGGGTGAAAGCTCACTGAACTTGCTTTGCAGCGGAGATTCGAGGCTCAATGGTGGACATACAGTAAGTTGAGGGGTACCCTTCCCCTTCCCTTAAGATTGTGTCACTCACAACTTCTGGTTGGCGCCGCGGTGATCCAGTCAGGGAAATGGCGGGGCTCTCACGAGCCCCACAAAAACCCCGACTGTCGAGCCGCCGCCGACAGGTCTGTGGACCTACCCTGTCCTGTAGGGACAGGGGAAAGAGAGGGACCCCTTGGACGGCCAAGAGAAACGGACAGGTTCCTTGGGGCTGGAGGAAGCCTTCTGAGCCGGTGGCGAGGGAGCGGCAGCCATGGCGGCTGCCTCGAAGCCAGGGCCAACCGGAGAAGCATCGCGCTGGAGGAAGAAGGAAGAGAAAGAGCGAAGTGTTTGGATGCCGGGTAAGTGAGACCCAACCCAGGCGGGAACAGCGCTTAAACTATGGATATTTACAAGTGTGCCCCCAGCCTTAATTAGCTGCTCTAGTATACTGGGGCAAGAAGACTCGTAAAATACTTTATAGGAGGAAAAGACTCATTAAGGAATTATTGTTATTACTGACTGATTTCGAATGATTGCTTTTCTGGAAAGTTACAAAACTTTGAAAATTGTTCTTTTTAAATGGGAATGGATTATTTTTGAAGAGAGAAAGAAAGAAGAGGCGATAAACAGAAACTCTTTAAAACAAAGGGAAAAGACAAGCGGATAGCTATACAATACACAAAATGGAGAATTGCCGTGACGAAGTGAAAGTGCAATTGTGGATTGCTAGCGGCTTGGAAGAGAAACTATGTGTTCTTGAGATGGCAGTTTACTTTCTGTTATGGCTAATGCGTATGAAAGATTGAATGATATATTGTTCATAATATCAGGAGAGAGTTCCAAAGTTCGGAGCAAGAAAAACTGTTGTATTAGCCAAGCTAATTAGACTCCTTAACCCAAGGTACATTGTCCAGCTATATGATCGTTTTATACAATAATATCAGAATGGAAGCAAAAGGAAAATATTGCTTGAAACAAACAAGAACATTATTAACATTCATCAAATTCCAGATCAATTGTGTGGAGTTCACTAAATAAAATTGAGACATAGATTCAGATTGATCTTCCTGAGCACAAAAATAAATAGATATGAGAAGATATTACTGAAAAGCTCTCTCTTGTATTACACAACCTACCATCTCTAGAAAGCACAACAAAAACTAAAAAACAACCATGTTATAATGTGCTGTCCCACGCTCTCTCTCTCTCTCTCTCTCACACACACACACACACATGTAAAGGTGGTTTAGTGGGTTTATTAATATTACCCAGCAACTCCTTTCACCAAAAACCCAGAATTGTCCTAATTAACTGCAGTCAAAAGCAGACCAATGCTAATCCACAGAGCAATGGCTAATGAGTCCATAAGGCACTTAAAAGTTTCCCAAATGAGATAAATCCACCAGGCAAAATTAAATCCACAATACAAGAGGGTTCATGAGGCAAGAAAAGTCCAGGGTTCACAAGACACAATCCAAGTCAATGCATGGTGTCAATCCAAAGCACGGCTAAAATAAAAATGAACATGTTGTTCCCAGCATCACCTCCATCTGTCTGCTGTGCTAAATAGCCAGCTTTTGGTGCATCCCATCAAGAAGGGGGAGGCTTTCTACTCACAAGTAATTGGGCTGACCTTTGATGGTCCTGACTTTTCCCTGCCCTACATGTTCTTGGATCAAGGGCAGAAGGCAGTTTCTCTTCCTTATCACTGAAAGGTTGCAGCTGCATGCTTTCCCTACCTGAAGCCCCAGGGCTGTCCTGCTGCAGCTGTGCATCAGGCAAATCCCTCTCAGACAGCTGCTTGGAGCCATTGACCAACTCCCCTCCAGAATTGCCTGGAACTAGTTCATCCTCCTCTGAGCTAACATCTGGAGAGGTATCTGGGGAAGCGTCTGGGGGAGCCATCACATATAGAATAGATAACAATAGAAAGTTTATTGATGGTCATTTGACCATCAAAAATATAAAACAGATACAAAAATACAAATAGATGCAAAGAAAACTATAGGGCATGTTCATGTAAATTGTCATCCCTACAACCAACCCCAATCTGATCTAAATATTCTGTCTTCTTCAAAATGGCCTCTGAAATAAAGAGTGCAGCCTTATTAGTGATATGCAGCTTTGTTCCCTGAACTAAGTAAGATAGTTGCTCTTGGTGCCCCAATAGTTTTTAGTTTTTCAATAAGAATCTAAGTAAGCAACTTTCTGTAGAGTACAGTTTGCAGTCAATAAGAATATGTTCGTTGTTTTCATTGTCTTCAAAGGCTGATGCTCCATAAATGCAGAATCTTCTTCAATGGAACTTCATGAAACTTCCCATGTCTTACCATGGAGTCCAGCTGCTCAAAATGAGCTCTAGAAAAGTTTCTTCTGAGATGCAAGTTGTTAAATATTTTTCTATTTGGGAGACTGATTTGAGCCGGGCACTTCAAATACTTGATGTATTTAAGTGCAGTAATATCATATTGGGCAACCACATCAATAATTCTGTTTGTTTGAAAGCTTCCTTGGCCTTTAGATCTTTCAGACTGGGAATCAGAAGGAAAATTTATTGTCTTCTCAGCAGCCTGATAAGGGTCATCTGAAAGGATCGCAGAAAAGTAAAGCTCTATAGAGAGAGGGATATGATAGCTAAACTGTAATTTATTGTACTAATGTGACCTCAATGACTTCAAGCAATAAGATGCCAGGGGTATAGTTTGTTCCAAGAAAAATTTCATGTGCATTGAAATTCTGAGGTTTCATGTTTTGTACCATAAATATTTTGTACCATAATTTAGTGTTCCCTTTTAAAGATAAAATCAATTCTGAGGTGCGCTGTATCCTCCCCCACAGGAATTCCTGGTGATAACAAAATAAGCAAGGAAGTACATGTTACTTCGCTATATCAGACAGCAATACTTTATTCTTTACACAGAACCAAAAATGAGGAAAACAAAATAGATTGAGATATTTTGCAAATTTTCCTCAAACACTCAAAGGCTAACATGCCCATAAAATAATGAATATTTTCTAAAAATCAGAAGCCGTGGCATGGTAGGAGGAATGTTCAAAGAAGACAATATGACAAAATTGGTAAAAGAGAGATACAGCTTCAGTCATGGCTGTTACCTTGACTTTTCTTCAGTCAAAAATGGCTTATATCAATCCCTGACGTAGTTTGAAAATATATTTATGAAGGCATCTACTAAAGCCAACATGATCAACCTGAAAAAGTAGATACATTTTCTTGGTAATTATAGCATCAATGGTGCAAGTTGACATAATTTAAAACCAAATATTGATAAATCATGAAATCATATAAAGCACGTGGCATAATAATTCTTTCCTTGTGGGAATTGTTTGCTTTACAAATGGTTGAATTAAAAAGAGGAAGACTGGGAAATTGAAGGAAAAGGAATGCAAGGAGAATGCTAGGAGCACTTTATGATAATACATACAACACAATGTAGAAGTCAGCACCTCTGAATACATAATATTTCCCTTTTAAGCACCATGCCTGCCTATGTACTGTATACTGTTCATCTTACTTTTTCTTAACTGTGAGTTATGCTATGTTCATGCGAGTGTGTTCTTCTATCTTATCAATTCTTAGAGTGATTCATCTAATTTACAGTTTAAAAAGGATAGAGAAGTTTGTTAATTATTTAATTGCTAATTAATCTCTTCTAGTCCTGCTCAGATTTTCACTTTCAACTGTTTGCAAGAATGAAAGACACATTCTGTTCCTGTAATGTGTAAAATCAAAGTTTCTGCCTGTTAGTCTTTTGTCCAAGAAATAATTGGAATAAGTTTGTTTATACCATAAATATTCACCCTCAGTAAAACATTTGATCTTCAGTAGTTGGAAATTATTTTTAAAATGTGCTGTTTTACATGAAGATTTATTAATTGGCAATTACATTCATAATGCAAGTTTGCCTTCGAGCCGCAGCCAGAGGAACAAAGTATAGTATATTAATTGCCATCTGAATTTAATTTATCCCGGTTGCTCCACAACAGAAGCATTGTACCTGGGCAGTGTGATCTAATTCTAGATTAAGTGTGCAGTTCAGTCATTAAATCAGTTCTCTTCTTTAGGTATGACCTTTTCATCTGCTCATTCCACTGCAGAATTAACATAAATTTCATTAATAATATTAATAAGCTTTCTTGCTACTCTCTTCCATCATCAGTCATTTCTTATCAGGAAAAGCTGGATTTTTGCAATCCCACATTACTGACCCTTATAATACTTACTGTTTGTAAGTCAGCAACAAAATAGCAGACTAAATTCAAAGTAATTTAACATATATGAAAATATATGGAGGCAAACATATATGAAAATGATATCATATATAATCACTGATGCAATTATAGGCAGTGACTATAAACAGGAATATCTGAAGACTGGAGGGAGAACTGTCAAACTATGACCTTATGGATAATAAATCTTGACTGACAGGTAATTTATAGCAGATTAAAATAATTATCATTGCAGCACATAATTATTTTAAATATTTGGAACCATAAAAATGATTGCCACATAGATAGCTTTGAAAGAGATTTGATCATTTATTAGAGGATCACAAAACTATCTGATCTCTTTGGCTGCAATTTAAAACTGGCTAGAATATATAATATTAACTGCTTAGATGATTGAGATGAACCACACTGGTGGTGTTCTGCATCCACTAGAAAGTTGTCAGTTGTCATCAAAGAAAATTCTAGCTTGAGGATCACATTGGTGGTGGGATTGGAAATAGGCTATTCTAGGGATGAAAATGGGGCTGGCTTTAGATTTTTTGTAGAAATTGCTCGCTAATTTGATTTTGACAAGTAAAAACTACTACTTGATCAAAATTATTGATTTAATTTTAATAGAGAAAATTTCCTACTTTGATCCTCTGCTATTTTAGTGACATCGCAAAGAATAACAAGTCTTCAGTCACTCTTTTCCAGGCTTCTCCAGATAAGTTAGGAGTACAACTCATAACATTTGGTCAACTCAATAGACTATGTCAACTCAAATAGACTGCCCAGGTTCTGGGTAGAACTGTAAGAGAAGAACAGGCAGAGCTGGGGGTTGGGGAGGCAGTTAAACAAGTCATCAGCCTAAAGTTTTTATGTTCCCACAAACAATCTAAGTTCAACCACTCTTGAATTCCATTGACCCTTATTTGGGGTCAATTTAGCATTCAACATTAGTTCAAGATTGTAGATTCTTGTATATAGGCTTCAGCAATAAATCTTCTGAACTGCAATTTAACATATAGTTTTGCCTGATATGAACCTAATCAATTTAGATAAGTTTTCAAAAAGTTAAGCAGAGTTGAAATTTGTTGGTGCTTAGATGAGGAGAATGCTCTTATATTATAGCCCTATTATATTATAGACTGCTGGGATAGAATTTTGAAAAATCTATTTGCAAAAACAATGGCAAATCACTTAACAAAAAGCCAGGTGGGCCCTGTCTAGAAAGTTGAAACCAACTGGTAATGAAAACCAATGAAGCCGTGATATAATTTATGTTGGTGCCCCTTGCTGATCACTAATCTTTCTAAAGCTCAGTAAGCAAAAAATAAAGATGGAATTAATGATTATCATGATGACTCTGGGATTCTGGACCATGAAATCGAGCAGGCTTAATAATCACCCTAAATGAAACAGGGTTTCTGAATTGGTTCCCCCTCCCCCTTTTTTTGTCTTTTGCAGATCCATGATTTTAAGCACCAATATTTACAAAGCCTGCTTTTCTTTGATTTTTTTTAAATGTACCATAAAAAGGAGGAGGAGGAGGAGGAGGAGGAGGAGGAGGAGGAGGAGGAGGAGGAGGAGGAGGAGGAGGAGGAGGAGGAGGAAAGTAGGACAGATAGTTTTGCATTGCTCTGGCAACTGATTGACATACTCTTCAGTGCTCATATTTGCAAAGATGGAGTATGACCTGAAGTCGAGTCTCAGAGAAATTTGTAATTGCTCCGATTTCAACAAGGGATGCTTGCTCTATAAAGCTACAGAACAAGTAATTAGTGATGTTTTTTTTTCTTCACAGTGACGAGATCACATACTGCTTTCAAAAATATGATGACCACCAATAAGCACACTACCCGGGTGGATCATTGTACTACAATCACTGAAAGGGTTTAGCAATACAGTTAAAGGAGAATATTTGCAAACCAAGGCACCTTAAGTTACATAGAAAATGGAGAGGGGTGTGGCCAGTGCCAACGGCAGTACAGCAAATTCCGGAGCTCCTGGAAAATGCTGATATCTCAGCTGCTTTAGGGGATCCCCAGAGATCATAGTTGTCCTGTAGGAACAGTGAAGAATGGAGGCACAGGCAGGCATGAACAGGGAAGTCGCAAGTTCCCTGAAATGTCTGCATCAGCCTCTGACCCAGCAGCAAGGGAAAACAATCATTAGGAGCTGTCAAAAGCCAGGCGGCCACACGCAAGAAGAGAAGGAAAAAAGAACGAGGTGATCATTTGGGTGAGAAACTGTGGTCTTGCAAACAAGATTCCTTTATATATTTAACTCCTGAACTTTTAAAACTATTTTACTTGAGAAAATTGGCAAAGAGAGAGGGGAGGGAGTGGAAAAAGGCTACCTCCCCACCTTTGGAACAGCTGTGAAGAAGTGGAAGCCATTAACAATAGCTAATTAACAAAAGCTGAAAAAGTAATTTAACAAACTAAAAGCAGATTAGGAAAAGAGGCATTTTTGACTAAAGAACTGTAATTTGAAAAGTTGAATTTGGACTTCCGCTGGCTCCGCGAGCCTCAAAAGATGTTCTTTTGAGAGCGTCTGCTCCCTGGCTCCGTTAAAGCCCCAGAACAGCCGACAAACGCTGTCTGGAGGCTTGAAATTCTCTCCCCGGGCAAAGGGGAGAGAGAAGAGCAGGCAGGTGGAGGTAGAACCCCCCCGAATGCCCTAGGAAAAATCCTGGGGCGCGAAGGGCGCGCGCTCCCTAAAAGCCTGTCAAGCCGCTCCAGACCAGGGACATCTCCGCTAATTAGCTAATTAGCAGAATTAGAAGCCGCGACCAATCTTGCTGACTGGAAATGAGGGAATTAACATCTTGAACTAACAGCAGGCGGAACGAGCAAGGAGAAATCAGACTGCAAGTATTTTTTACCTAACTCCAATGCCTAGAGCCTCCTTCGGAAGTAATCAGTTAGTACTTTGCAACAATATGGCGATTGAAGCTTGAAAGGGCGGGGGAAATGGAAAGTTACAGGAAAAGTTTCGTTTTGCTGGCAGCCCTTCGCTTGGGAAAAAAAAAAGCTTTTGTGCTGACAGAAGGAGGATTTTAAACGTTAATTAACATTGGGAAATATTTTGAGGAACTCTTCTTTTTGACTCTGAGTAAATATAAAGACTAATTTCAAACTGGAAATGGCCTCAAAGTCTGTAAAAACTGTTCCTACTAAAGGAACTGGGAGTGCTGGTAGCTCCCCAGCTCATATTCCTAGATCACAAGTTTCTGCTCCTCCAGCGGATCCACAGACTTTAACGTTGGAAATGTTGCAACAAGCTCTCCAAATCACCCAAAATAAAATTGTTGATGTGATTGATGAAAAAATTAAGGAAACTAATGAAAAAATTAAGGAAACTAATGAAAAGATACAGGCTGTGTCAGATGAGATTGCAATTCGCAATCAGGGGATTAGGGATGATATATTAATGGCATTTAAGTGTCTGGCAGGCAATATTGAGATGGTGGATGACAGAGTTGAGGAAATTAAACAATCTTCTGAAATTTTGGATAGCAAAATAGGAGAAGCTCAAAACAGAATTCAAAGGGCTGAAGACGATGTAATAATGGTACAATACAGAGATATGGAATTTGCTTTAAGATTTAGAGGGGTGAAGGAGAATAAACAAGAGAATTTGAGAGAAATGATGTCTGAGGCATTGGCACCGCTG
Organism: Pantherophis guttatus; assembly: GCF_059756535.1. Taxonomy (NCBI): domain Eukaryota; kingdom Metazoa; phylum Chordata; class Lepidosauria; order Squamata; family Colubridae; genus Pantherophis; species Pantherophis guttatus. The sequence continues at coordinate 106,351,017 of NC_142066.1, forward strand.
GTGGGGGAGTCCAAAAATGATCTGGGCTGGCAGATGGACAAGCTGTACCATGTTAACTCCTGGATTGCTAGACAGAAACATTTACCAAGAGACATTGTGATATATTTTACTACAAGGAGAGTACGCAACGAAATTTTACAGGCTACTTTTAAAAACAAGCTTCGGGTGGAAGGCCAGGAAGTAATGACAATGAAAGAAATCCCCCCTAAGATCTTGAGAGCTAGAAGGGAGTATGCCTTTCTGGTGGATGAACTGAGAAAACGTCAGATACAGTACAGATGGGAGGTGCCAACTGGACTTGTGGTGACTTATTCAGGAGAGAGATATCGGCTTAATACAATTTGGAAAGCAAGAGATTTTCATACTAATGTATTAAAGGCTGGCACACCCAAATCAACTAAATCACCAGAAGGCAAAAGAAAGAAAGAAGTAATGGAAGCTGAGACAGAAGAGCTCTTGACAGTAGTTCAGGGGGGAGCTTTGGCTGATCAAGAAGAAATACAAATTCAAATGGCTACTCAAGAGTTGGCGCTGATTGATTTCTCGCAGTTACCAAAGGATCAAAGACAGACCAGATCGGTGACAGCTAGACTCAAGGAAGAATTAAGACAGCAACAATCCCAGATGGCAACTCAAGAAATGATTCAAGATACTACTAGAACAGGAGCAGTGGGGGGAGCAAGACCTAAAACTCAAATGAGATCAGAGCATCAGGACTTGCTTCAGAGGCTCCAAAAGCCCAGAGATGGGAACTAGATTTTTGACTTGGAACGTTAATGGCTTGAATTCTCCACAGAAAAGAAGAAAAATATTTCACTATCTTAAGCAATTTAAGAATGAAGTAATTTGCTTACAAGAGACTCATATAAGAATACAAGATCAAAAATATCTGATTAATGCAAGACTTGGTACATCTTATGTAGCAGCAGCACCAGAAAAGAAAAATGGTATAGTTATGTATTTGAAAAGAGACTTAGTTGCTAAATTAATTGAAGCAGACGATCAAGGAAGATTTTTAGCAATAGAACTTTTAGAAAAGGAGAAAAAATACTTGTAATCGGAGTTTATGCCCCGAATCAACAACAAGAAAACTTTTATAATTTACTACATTCAAAATTGACACACTGGGCATATAAAACTTGTATCCTGTTAGGCGATTGGAATGGTGTTTTGGATGTTAAAAAAGACAAGATGGGACCTAAACAAAATGTGTCAACAAGAGCAAAATTGCCCAAAGTGTTTTGGGAAATGATGGATGACTGGGAGTTGAGAGATATCTGGCGTGAAAGAAACCTGGAAGAAAAAGATTTTACTTTTTTTTCAGATAGACATCAATCCTTTTCAAGGATTGATTTTATATTAATTACTAACGATCTTTTATCTAGGGTGAAAAATACGAAGATTTGCTCAAGAACATTGACAAACCATAGTCCAGTTTGGCTGGAATTGGAGTATGAGAAAGGGCCTAGGAGGTCCTGGAGGTTAAATGATAATTTGTTTAGGTATGAAGAAAATGTAAAAGAGTGTAAAAAATTTATGAAAGAATTTTTTGTTATGAATATGCAAAAGGGTACATCGATGGAAATGGTATGGGATGCAAGTAAGGCATATATGCGAGGAATTTTGATATATTTGAATAATAAATATAGAAAGAAACAGGGGACAAAAAGAAAAGAATTAGAAGATGAGATTAGTAAACAGGAACAGGCTTTAGTAGCTAATCCAACAGATAAGAAAATTAAAGAGGCAATCAATTTATTGAAAGGTCAATTTAATATGTTAATAGCAGATCAAGTGGCAACTAATTTAAGATATGCAAAACATAATACTTTTTACAATGCCAATAAACCAGGCAGGTGGTTAGCATATTTGTTAAGGAAAAAGCAAAAATCAAGGACAATAGAGAGAATAAAATATAAGGGTAAAGAGGTTTATGAGCAACAATTGATTAAAAAATCTTTTTTAGAGTTTTATTCGAGGCTGTATACTGGTGATAAAATTAAAGATATAGATATAGATAGATATTTGCAGAAAGAGAATATTTATACAATTTCAAATGAGCAGAGGGATAGTTTAAATCAATCGATAACTTCTGAGGAAATTGCGTTAGCAATTAAGCAGTTGAAAGTGGGTAAAGCTCCTGGGACGGACGGTTTGATGGCTATTTACTATAAAACCTTACAGGAGGAAATGATAGAACCGCTGAAAGAATTATTTAACAATATACAACAGGGAGGAGAGGTACCTCCAACTTGGAAGACAGCATTTATTTCGTTGATCCCAAAAGAAGGGCATGACGATACAGATCCTAAAAATTATAGGCCAATTTCATTATTAAATACAGATTATAAGATATTTGCAAAAATTTTGGCAAATAGATTAATGACAGTCATGCAGCAAATGATTCACCATGATCAAACTGGTTTTATAAATGGTAGACAAATGAAGGGTAATGTAAGGCAAATTGTTAACTTATTAGAGTATTTGGGAAGGAATAACCAGGTCCCCGCAGTGCTTGTGTTCTTGGATGCTGAGAAAGCCTTTGATAGATTGAATTGGCAATTTTTACTAAAACTAATAGAAAGGATGCAATTTGGAGAACAATTTGTACAATCTATTAAGGCAATATATCAAAAACAAACAGCACAAATAATAGTTAATGGTGGTTTAACAGATGTTTTTAACATAGAAAAAGGAACAAGGCAAGGCTGTCCCTTGTCCCCGTTATTGTTTATTTTGACGCTGGAAATTTTATTAAACAAGATACGCGAGATGAATACAATTAAGGGAATTAAAATTAGACAGCATGAATATAAGGTACGAGCATTTGCGGATGACCTGGTTGTTACCTTAACCCAACCGGTACAATCGATTACAGCCTTGATGGATATAACCTGCTTATATGGACAAGTATCTGGTTTTAAAATAAATGCAGCTAAAACAAAAATAATAGCTAAAAATATGGTTAGGAGCCAAAAAGAAGAGATAGAAAGGTTAACAGGATTTGAAGTAGTTAAGAAGGTTAAATATCTGGGGGTCTATATTATGACTGCAAATACGAAATTATATCAGTATAACTATGAACCATTATGGCACAAAATACAGAAAGAGTTGGATAACTGGAAAAAACTACAACTGTCTTTGCTGGGAAGGATAGCTGCTGTAAAAATGAATATTTTACCAAATACCTATACTTAAAAAAGATGAGAACTTGAAGGAATGGCAGAAGGGCATAAATAAGTTTGTGTGGGCAGGGAAGAAACCACGAGTTAAACAAAAGATATTGCAAGATACTAGAGAAAGAGGTGGTCTTAAGATGCCCAATTTAAGATTGTATTATGAAGCTGCTGTCCTCTCAGCAATCACAGATTGGATAAACTTAACGGAGGAAAAGATATTGAATATTGAAGGATATGGTTTGGTTTATGGCTGGCATGCTTACTTAGTGTATAATAAGAAAGTAGATAAGACTTTTAAAAGTCATATATTAAGAAATGCTCTATTGCGTGTCTGGAAAAAGTATAAATATAAACTAAATGATAGGTTACCAATATGGACAGTACCCAGACACGCGATAGAGAACATAAATTTAGAGCAAAAGCAAGATAAGATTACATATAAGGAACTCCTTTATAAGGAAGGAGTCAGACTACAGTTAAAATCCATGGAACAATTAAAAGAAGAAGGGATTATTAAGACTTGGTTTCAATATGCACAGCTGCTGGCCAGATGGAGAGAAGATCAAAAAATTGGTATTTTGCAGCAGGATGAGAATTTGATAAAGCAAATAAGAGATGAAGGTCAAATGCACATAAAAAGGTTGTACAATGTATTATTGGAAATAGATTCAGAAACAGACTTAGTCAAGGATTGTATGATAAAATGGGCACAAAATGTAGGTGAACCAATAATGATGGAAACATGGGAAAAGATATGGGTTAGAAATGTAAGATTTACACAAGCACAAAATTTAAGGGAGAATTTTTACAAAATGTTTTATAGATGGCATTTAGACCCAAAAAAACTAGCTTGTATGTATCCAAATTTACAACCCAAGTGTTGGCGATGTGAGTGTGAAGATGCTACATATTTTCATATATGGTGGACATGTAAAAAGATTAAGGCTTTTTGGATAAAAATATGGTGGATTATTCAAAATATTTTGAAGAAAAAAATTAAATTTACACCACAGTTTTTTCTGTTGGGAATAGTTACGGATTGTACTGTAATAGAGACTAAGCTGGTTTTGAACTTAATAACAGCTGCCAGGTTACTGGTGGCACAGTACTGGAAGAAGGAAGATGCACCTACTATTGAGGAATGGACATTAAAAGTTGTGCATTTGGCGGAAATGGCAAAAATTTCATCATACCTTAAAGACCATTCAAATGAGAGATATATATCGGAATGGAGAAAATGGATTGATTACATACAGAAGAAGTATCCGAATAAGAAGATTCATATAGCTTATGAATGAAATAATATTAAGTAGCTTATGTTTGTTTTTTCTGAGTTATAAGGAGTTAAGGACCTAGGGAGAACATGAAATGTAATAATTTGTTAGCACATTTTAGTTCTTGGTTTGTGAATGCTATACCCTGTGCTCGTTCTGGGAAGTCTAGAGAGGGGGGTGGGGGGAGGGAGGGGAAGGGAGGGTGGGAAGGGGAGGGGGGTTGAGGGGGGAAGGGTGGGGGTGAAAATGTTTGTATTTTTCATAAAACTTTTCAATAAAAAAAAAGTTGAATTTGGAGTTTCAAAGCTGGGGGTTTATTTCCCCCCCTCTTTTAAGACTATTTTGGATTGCAGAGAAAATTAAAGAGATATATTGGACAAAGGAAAAGATGAGAAGGGAGTGACCTTGGGATGTTTTGGAAACTGGCAAGAAGATTTTGATAAGAAGTGGTCTTGTAACAGAAGGGGGAAAATATAGAAGAAGAAAAAAGAAGAAAGAAAGCTGTTTGTTTTTTCCTTTCACTTGATGGAGTTATAAATTTTGTAAGATTTTGGAATAGTAGTATTTTGGAATATAATTTTTGCTTTCTGGTTTTTCTCTTTTTGTGCCTTTTCCTTTTTTCTTGTAGAAATTCCCTCTTCCTGGACTTAAAAGAGTTCATTGGCAGGGTTTTTGTTTTTTCTATTTTTTTAATTGTTTGGGGGGAGGGAGATTTTTTTCCCATCTTTTTATTGCCTGCTTGGATATTTTGGTTTTGGATTACTGAATTTTTATTTTTGCGCTGATCTGGTTTTATCTTTTCTTTTTCTCTCTCTCTTTTTTCCTTTTTTTCTTTCTTTCTATTTTTTTCTCTATTTTTGCACTTTTGGGCTGTTTGATTGTTCTTGGATTTTTGTATGGTTTATGGATCAAATCTACGTGGATTAGAGTATCAAGAACCTGAAGAGTCTGATTGGGCATTTTGAATTTAAAGAAATCAAGTATTTGGATTATAAAATTGGGTAGTAGGTTTTGAAAAAAAAATAAGATGAAGAAAAAAACACAACATCTATCATCACCATCAATATCAACAATGCCTGGTACTACAGGGCAAAAATCAACAGAAATTGCATCACAGCAAGAGAAAGTCAACACAGAATTAAAAAATATTCTACAGACTATATATGAAGATCTTAAGACAAAATTAGACAAGGTAGATGGGAGAATGGAAAAAATGGAAGGAAATATAGAAAAAAATGGAAGGAGAATTGAAAGAAGTTAAAGAAATGATAGGGAAAAATGAACAACAATTGCAGCAAATGGAAGAAAAAGCAGAAGCAAAAAAAAAAGTTGACAAGATGGACTATAGACTTACAATTATTGATAAAAATCAGGAAAAAACAATTATAACTCTGGAGATGGATAAAGCTGATTTTTATTTAAGATTTCAAAACATTGAAGAAGAAAAGGGAGAAAATTTAGCAGAGAAAATTGCAGAGATACTAGCAGAAGCAATGGAAGAAAGTAAGGAAGGGATATTAAGTGGAATCGATGAGATATACAGAGTGCACACAAGATATGCGATGAGATATAATCTACCTAGAGAAATTCATGTCAAATTCACCAAGAAAACACTGAGAACAGAGATACTGCAATTGGTGAGAAACACAACGATAAAGCACAAAGGGAGAGAAGTAGTGGCACTGAAACAAATTCCAAGAAGAATGAGAGATTTGAGAAAAGAATATCAATTTCTCACGAAATGTTTGATAAAGAGAGGAATAAATTTTAGATGGTTGATTCCAGAAGGAATATTAGTGAACTGGCAAGAACAAAGATACAGATTAGACTCAATAGAGAAAGCAGAGTTATTTTATAAACAATACATAGATTTCCAAAAGGAAGGAAGGTTGAGGGAAGAAAAGGGGGATGAACAACAGGAGGAGAAGAAAGAACAACCAAGAGAGACAACGAAAGAACAAGAAGACAGAGTGTTAAGAGAAGGAGCGAGGGTGAAATAAGTTAAGGAACTAAGCGAGATAAGAATGACTAGATCGACAAAGCAAATAAATAAATAAGAAATGAACATTATATGTTCCAATGTGGCTTTCAACAATAAAAGCATTGACACAGCCAAATATGATTAATATGGATAAGATTGTAAGATATAAAGACATTTTAAAAGAGAAGAGAGAATTAAAACAGAAACAAGACTTAGAAAAACAAGGGATTGAGATTGACTGGTATACACGTCTGCAGATACAATCAAGATATGATAAAGACTTGAAACAATATGGTTTTAATTGGGGGGAATCAGAGTTGGATCATATAATGAGTGGAAAGGATGAAAAAATGATTAAAAGACTGTATAATTATTTGTTGCAAATTAGATTGGAATATGAAGAGGTAAAAGAGACAATGATAACATGGGCGAATTTTTTTTGATATGCAATAGAATTATAGAAATGACAATAACTATGGGAAAGGAATTATAAATTGACAATGGCAACTGCATATAAAGAAAATCTATATAAAATGTTTTATAGGTGGCATATGCCACCAGAAAGATTAGCAAAGATGTTTAAGGATAATGTTGGAAATTTTCCAAACGTTGGAAATGTTTGCATTTGCCAGAATCATATTATCATAGGTGGTGGTCATGTTTAGAAGCAAAATAATATTGGTCTAGAATATAGAAATGGTTGGAAGAAATATTACATAAATCTATAGAATAAAAACCAGAGGTTTTTTTATTGGGTATTCTCCCAGAGAGATATAGTAAAAAAGATGTGTATTTAACTATACATATAATAACAGCAGCAAGACTTGTATTTGCACAAAATTGGAAGACAGAAAAAATTCTATCAGAAGGTAAAGTAATAAAAAAGATTTTAGACTGTGTGGAAATGAATAGATTAACTCTAAGATTAAGAGATAAAGGGGAATCAGTGTATTTCAAGACATGGGGAAGATTTTATATATGGTTAGAAAAGAATTATGAAGATAAGAGGATTGATAAATGATTTAGATAATAGAAAGTTAAACGAGGGAGAGGATAAAAAAGAAATAGAAACCCAGATGACACCAGAGTAAATGAAAAAGGGGGATGGGAGGGGGGAAAAGAAAGAAGATAATAAGAATAAATGTACAATTATGATGATAATACTGATAGATAGAATAAAACTGAAAAGAAATTGAAAGAAAGTATATACTATTAGAATACAGGTGTTCCTCAGATACCAAACAAGGAGAATATTCCACAGCAAAGAAGATAGAAAAGAGAGAGAAGTAGGGGTAGGAAGAGGAGAGGCAGGGAGAGGAATGGAAGAAAAGGAAAAGGAAAGGAAGGAAGGGTAGGGGACAGAAGTAAGAGAGAAGGTGAGAAGGGGGGAAAGGAAGGGGAAGAGGATGAGGTAGGAGAGGAAGAAGGAGAAAGTAGGAGAGGAGGGAGGGAAGGGAAAGAGGAGAAGAAGAAGAAGGTTTGTTGCAAAATGAGGGAAGAAAGGATAGAAGAGCAGCTCCGGATGTAATTAAAATGCCTTATTTTAATGCTTTCTTTAAGGAAAACATGTATATGTATGATTACTGACCAACCGTTCAAAGTTACAATGGCACTGAAAAAATAACTTTTAATCATTTTTCACACTTACAACTGTTGCAGCATCCCCATGGTTATTAAGTTTGGCAACTGACTCATATGTATGACAGTTGCAGTGTCCTAAGGTCATGTGATCACCTTGCAGCCATTTTACAAGCAATGGGAAGCCAAATTCACTTAACAACCATGTTACTAACTTAACAATTTGCATTTGACAACTCTGACAAGAAAAATGGTAAAATGGGGCAAAACTCACTTAACAAAAGTTTCACTTAACAACAGAAATTTTGGATTCAATTGGGGTCTTAAATCAAGGACTACCTGTAATTAAGATTAGAAGACAAATTATGGCCTCACATTATTCCCAAAATTTGGAATTCTGCAGCAGTATAGAAATAGATAGCAACAGTTTTGAAGTAAATGTAGTCAAACTGAACTAGATATGAATAATTTGAAAATAACATTTTGTTCTGCAATACATCTAGTACTTGTATCCAGGCAGAGGTGGGTTTCAGCAGGTTCTGACCAGTTCTGGAGAACCGGTAGCGGAAATTTTGAGTAGATCGGAGAACAGGTAGTAAAAATTCTGACTGGCACCGCCCCCATCTATTCTCTGTTTCCCAAGTCCCAGCTGATCAGGAGGAAATAGGGATTTTGCAGTATCCCTCCCCTGGAGTGAGGTGGGAATGGAGATTTTATAGTATCTTTCCCCTGCCACACCCACCAAGCCACACCCACCAAGCAATGCCACGACCACCAAGCCAAACCCACAGAACCGATAGTAAAAAATTTTGAAACCCACTACTGTATCCAGGATATTTACTTTGCCCAATAATGTTTAAATATCTGCTTACTCTGTTTATCTGGTAGGAAAAGGTGCCCCCCTCAAAACCATTATTTATGAATGGGAGGAGAGAATTGGTTTACATTGTCTGAATAGAATAGGAGAAACTGTTGAAAACATATTACCTGGAAGTGCCAATAGCTGCATTTGTCCTGCTGCAAAGCATTGGTGCCTAAGTCTGAAGATTCATTATGCTTGGAGTGACTGCATATCTGATAGTTAACTCCTTTGTAACATCTAAACAAAGCTTCTTTCTCCTTACTTTACTTTACTTTACTTTACTTTACTTTACTTTACTTTACTTTACTTTACTTTACTTTACTTTACTTTACTTTACTTTACTTTACTGACCAGTTATCTCTTCCTAAGATTATCAGATCTGGACTGCCAAAATCTAGACATCAGTAGATGCAGAAAACTGTTCCCTTTGCCACCAGCATGTGAAACTTCATGTTTGCAGCTCTGTTTCAATAGGACTACTGCTTCTTATGGATTCCATTCAGTTTCGTTCCCATTTTTTCCTTTTTTCTCTTTCCTTCCTCTCCCAATGGAGTCACTCGTTCTATTTTATTTTTCTATTTGGCTGTTTCTCTATAAAGGTATGCATATTGTATTGATTAAAATTTGACAGGATCAGGAATCTAGTTATAAATACTACCAGAGGTACAAATTCTACTTAATGCATCAATATTAAATATTTCAATATTTCATGTGAAATATTTCTGTATATATGTGGAATCATAAGACGTTACTCTATACAAAACATTCTTCCTTGGTATGATATCAGGGGCTAGGAATACTGCCTCAGTTATCATAGGCTCTCTGAATGTTGCTAAAATGATTCGTAAAAACTAAATACTGTTTTCCGATATGATTCAGGCAGGAAACTTGCAAAAAAAATGCTGATATAACTCTTGAAATAGAAAGATCATCTATGTATTATTTAAAGTACTGTGGCACTTAGCAGCCCCTCATCCTGACCAAATACAAAGCAATTCCAGACAACATGTTTTGAGAGAGAGATGGGGGGGGGGGAGAGAATAAAACCTTAACCCAAATGTTGTCCCCCTCAGTGATTGATCAAAACAACTGTAGAATAAAAATGCAACCACTATAACATTCCCACGGAAAACCTCCCCAAAATAACCAGTACGATATTTCTTCCCTCCTCAAAACTTAAAAGTCTCCCACATATTTTGATTGGTTAATATATTTAGATATAACATCCACATGTAGTAGCTAAGAAATCAAGATTAAGATACTGTTTCATGCTATTTGTGCCATGGGAAAGCTTTAGTTGGTGGAGGAATTTAGCATGGACAGGATCCCTCTATTTTATTTTCAATGAGTGTAAAATATTGAACCAGAAAATAACAAAGGGACTGGGTTCAGCTATTAGACATTAATGTAGAAAAAAAAATCTAGTAAGAGTTAATATTAAGCAATTTAGCATGTTGCATGAATGTAACTGCTAAGATCATTAATTCGATTAACTGGGTTGTGTTAACACAGTTAGTTCTATGTGTACAGTATATATGGTCCTGTAGTCAGTTAAGTAAAAATGAATATTATATGAATGGGGTTCCTATTCAGATATGATAGTTTTAACAGTATACTGTCATTGTCACATCCAACTGAAAAGAAAAGCAAGCAGCAGCTAGGGTTCCACCCCCCACCCCCACCCTCACCCCCGGACAGTATATTCTCTTTCTGATGCATTTCAACAGTAATCGATTTAAATGCTTTAAAAACCAGAAATAAGGTCAGTAGACACAAAGTAGAAGCGATCATACATTTTGTCAAAAATATGACCGGTTTAAAATTCATGATCTGTATTTCTCTTTATATCTGAATATTCAAATCTTGCCCTTGCAACATTTTAAGTATTCAGGAATTGGGGATATTCCTTCCTGCCTCCTAAGGGAAACTTTGAATTCAAATGTGATCTGAATGTCTGAGTGCAACTGTGAGTGACTCAAGGAATGTCAGCTTTTCCTTCATGTTTTTTTTAAATTTATTTTTGAATTTAAACATTCCATCTTCCATTAAACAGTGTGTCATCTGGGTACAAATATCTCTGTGTAATAACTATCAAAATTTACAACATATTCATTACATTAATATTGATTCTCTTACAATAACAACAATGAGCATAATACATCTATTCATTTCTCCCTCTTAACACATCTTCTAATAATATAATAATATTAAATATAATAATCTTAATAGTCATATTAGTAAGAATCATCATATTGTTTATTTCTCTATCTTAACATGTTTTCTATATTTCACTGATCTCCATTTATTTCTAACTTCTATTTTTATTTTCCAACCATTCATAAAATAACTCCCATGTCATATAATAATCAGTTTGTTCTTTCTCCTTTATAGCAAGCGTTAATCTCTTCATTTCTGTACATTCTAATATTTTCCTAATCACATTCTCATCACTAGGGATCTCTCTGCTTTTCCAGTTTTGTGCAAATACATTTCTAGCTGCGGTTAATACATGTATAATTAAATATGCATTCCCTTTACTATAAGTTTCAGGTAAAATCCCCAACAAAAATATTTCTGGTTTTAAGTCAATGTGCTGCTTTATCATCTTTTCCAGCCACATTTGTATTTTTATCCAATATTGTTTTGCTTCTATCTATACATGTCCACCACATATGATAATATGGCCCAGGTATCTGGTGGTATTTCCAACATTTAGCTGACTTATCTTTAAACATCTTTGCCAACCGCGCCAGTGCAAGATGCCATCTATAGAACATCTTATACAGATTTTCTTTATATGCAGTTGACATTGTTAGTTCCTGTCTCACAGCTTCTGCCATTTAAGCTCTTCCTTCATGTTGAACCCCCATTTGAAGAATATCAGTGTAACCCATTGTTTCATGAACAAGCAATGCTTTCACAATCTTGTTTCAACTATCTAGAATATTGTACATTCTCATGCTAGGAGCAAACAGCACAACTTTTTCTTGGCCAAATGAGATTGATCAGAGTGTGTGGGCATATGTGTGTACATGTCAAGAACAGCCCTCTATATTCCCTTGAAATCCACTGCTCACCAGCAACAACAGTAGAATAGAATAGCAAAGTTGGAAGCCTGCTCAGGCAAGAAACTCTACACCACTTCAAAGAAATGGTTATTCAATCTCTTCTTTAAAACTTTCAGTGTTGGAGCATTCACAACTTCTGGAGGCAAGTTGTTCCACTGATTAATTGTTCTAACTAATTAGTTCTAGATTGCTTCTCTCATTCATTAGTTCTTATCCATTGCTTCTTGTCTTGCCTTCAGGTGCTTTGAAGAATATCTCTTCTTTGTGGCAACCCTTGAAATATTGAAAGTGTTTCTTTCCATGTCACACTTCTGCTTCTCCTATAGTAAGTGAAAAGTGTTTGGGTGTATGCATAAAAAAGAATGGGTTTGGTTTTTCTTTTTCACTTACTTATTTGTCATTTTTTTAAGCCTGAGAATCAATCTAGCTATGGAAGTTCAAGATCATTCTAAGCAGATATGCTTAAATATTTGCAAGATGGGCAGCCAATAAGTTTTATAAATAAATAAATAAATTGCTAATATTTGAAATAAAGGCAAGTAATGATATTAAGGTGTAGTTTAATTTCATTTTACTCCAGCTTTTTTATTTAATTTGACCATGCTTCTCCCATGCAGTCTCCTGCCCACCCTATTTGCCATTGCAAATGGTGTCACTCTTGCCAAAAAAATTGCACATTTCCACCCAAATATCAGTTTAGGTTGATAGCACTATGCAGTTTATTTTATTAATTTAATTTAATTCAAGATCCAGTATCCCCTACTCTGCCATTATTCCAGGCAGTTTATAATGAAAATTAAACAACTTATATCAAGAAAAGAATGCGCTAACTGGATAACTCCATAACAAATAAAACCAAACCCACAAAGTCTTGAATTAAAAAAGAGATTACCAGCCACAGCTTATCCTGAGAAAGAAACCACAAAACTATATGAATGCTTTTGACTCATCCCTTATGCTGTTTGGATTTCAAGTACTTATCAGGAACTGCTAAGCTGATTTGTACCAAAAGAATTAAAGGCCTTCATAGAAGCAGAACAAGGGAAAAGTGGTAGTTTTATCTATTGTTGGAGTATGCTTAGCTGTTTGAGGGACTACTTGTAAGCTATAATTCTCTCAAATGACTACATACAAAACAATGCAGCAAGGTTAATAAAAGGCACAGAATCCCATGTGTGGAAAATGCAAGGACAAAGTCAACAAAAGGCAGGAAACTAACTTATAGACTAACTTCTCCAGTGGGACATTTGGGAGTAGCATTGTGTACATTGTAATATGTCCGTTGGTTCTTGTAAGGTTTCCTGCCGCTCCTCATTTTTCTTTTATTAATTTAAAAATAAATCTCATGGCTAATGCACCAGAAATTAAAGTATGGGCCTCCACCACTAATTTTATCTCAGTTCATATGTTATGCAGTGCAACAAGACGATTAACTATTTATTACTTAGCATAGAATTTTGCAATTTTGGACCCCTTTGGGTGTTTCTCTGAAATTTCTTTGTAGAAAAATGTATAGCCATTTTTTTTAGGACTTTGCAAGTTAAATGCCATGCATCTGGAGGGTGCTCAGATTGAGGAAGGCTGCTTTAGCGATACTTGTTTGATAAAAAATAAAGCAAACAAGAGATAATGTAGTATGAACTTAGTTTCAGGACACTGTAGCAATTGATATGCTAATATATTCTACATTTACATAATACTGTTCTGCTGACCTTGTCTGGACTTGACTGGCTTGGAAGCTAAGCAGGGGTAGGCCTATTAGTATTTAGCTAGAAGACTACCAAGGAAAAGCAGGAGTTAAGGTTAAACTGGGCACTCACAAATATATCTTGGTAGAAGGTCAAAGAAAACCATTTCCTTACTGTTCCCAAAAAAATATTAGCCAATATTTATAAAGTCACTAAATGTCTATGGAGATTCTCAGTCATCCAGGTCCTGGTTGTCCCAAAGGTGCTTTTTAAAGAGTCAACTGGACTTTCTGGTTTTTCTTTGAAGATGTTTTGCTTCTCATTCAAGAAGCTTCTTCAGTTCTGACTAGATGGTAGCGAATGGAAGGATTTATACTCCTTGCAGGCAGCTGGTCATTTGTATTCTTTTAGAGAGTCATTGAGGCCACTTGGAGATTTAGCTGTGTCGTCAGGGTCACCTGAGTAGTGCAAATGGGTTGGAGCTAGTGGTGGGATTCAGCCAGTTCGCACCACTTCGGGAGAACCGGTTGTTAACTTTCTGAGCAATTTGGTGAACTGGTCTTGAGGTTGCGGGAAGAAATCATTAGGGCAGAGAACCAGTTGTTAAATTACTTGAATCCCACCACTGGTTGGAGCCTTCTTGGAACTGCTGAAAGGACTGTGTTGTAGACTGAGATAGATGATGTCATATCCCTCCTCTTCTGTTGAGGGGGACCTGTTCAATTTTGACATAGGTGGTCTCTTTGACCCCTCTTTCAAACCAGCGATATTCTCTATCCAAAATGTGGCCTTTGTCTTTAAATGTAGATGGACTGCTGGACTGTTCATTTTCTGACATAGCTTAACTGTATCTACATTTTTCGGAAAATAATAGAACAGTTTACTCTAGAGGGTAGTTTAAATGATAGGTAGATTCCTTATATGTTTTATATGAGTAGATAGAACACAGCAGACATTCATTGCAAAATTTGCTTCTGGCCATAGCGACCATTCAGCCTAATGAAATTGCTTTTATCTACCGTAACTACATTCCCTCCCCCCTCCCCCCCGTTTCAAAACAGCTACTCAGCCAATCTGTTTATTTGCCTTGCTATCTCATTAATCCAGGGTGGAAAGAAACTGGTGAAAAATACTTTAGGCTAGGAATGAAGGAAGTAGAGACAGAATAAAGGTCTCTGTTTCTGCCATAATTCAGATCTGATAATGCCTGAAGAGGATTATAGTAGTAGTATTCTGAAGATAAGCTGCTTATAGATTAGGGTGATATTCATTGTCTTATGAGTCATATTATGGAAATGATCTGATTGTGCTTGTTGAGTGAAAGAGGCAATTCTCCTTGACAAAGTGCTTTGCATTATCTTAACATTTCCCCAGAAGCCCTTATTGGATTTTCCAGAGGTGGCTTCAAAATAAACCATTGTGGCTGTTTTGCTATTAGAAGTCAGGTAGGGCTGTACAAGTATTCCTTAATTTACAACCATAAAGGCAGGGGTGGGATTCTACTGGTTTGGACCAGTTTGGGAGAACCTGTAGCTCTGACAATCAGCTGGGAGCAAACTGGTTCATCCCAACCACCGCCGACCCACCGCCTCCGCTATTTTTCTACCTGTATCTTCTCAGATGATTCATGCGGCAGAGCAGATTGCTGTGCCTCAGCTGTGTTTCTCCTCCAAAGAAACGCAGAAGTGAAGATTTCTTCAAACTGTGCACCACACGCAGCACATGTTAGGTGCGCACAAACGCAAAGCATGCAATCACTGAACCAGTTGTTAAACCAGGAGAATCCCACCACTGCATAAAGGTTGTAGATTAGGACCATTCTAAGTTATGTTGGCACTGGAAAAAGTGCCATATGACTAGTTCTTGTACTTATGATCATCTTGGTATACCTGAACTCACATAGTCAAAATCTAGGCACTTGGCAATCAACATGTACTTATGATGATTGCACTGTCCCAGGTGATTACTGTTTGTGATTGCCATTTGTGACCTTGCCAGTTTGCTTCCAACAAGCAAAGTCGATGGGGGAAGAGACATTGTGATTCATTTAATGATGGTGGCAAAGATAATAAAATCAGATGTGGTCCACTTAACAGACTCACTTAGTGATGGAAGCTACATTCCCATTTGTGATTCTAAGTCTAGGACTACTTTTACTGCTTTAAAATTTTTTTTTAAAAAGTGCATTGCATGAACTGTCACAGGAGCAAAGCATCCCTTCAAACCTTTCAGCTTCTACATCACTGTTACCTGCTCCTTAGACAGAAGTGTTCACCTGGTACCTACCTATTCATTCCTGGAACTTCAAATTAAGGCTTGAGCCAAAGTAGATTCTTTTTTTTTTAAATATACTTTATTGATTTTAAAAAGAGAAAGAAAAAAATTTTTTTAAAAGAAAATATCAAATCTCCAATAACATCTGAGGTGTCATGCGGTTACATATTTACATTATGTACATATCAAATATCTTCAAATCTATCATTATTAGAAATAGGTATATCCTTATAGTCCCATTCTATTATTCCACCATTTGTACCACCTTTCCCATACTGCCTTAAATTTTGAGTTCTCATCGTCTTTAAGAACACTTGTTAATTTTGCCATTTCTGCACATTCTAGGATTTTATTTATTATTGTCATCTCTGGAGGGGTTTGTTTGTCTTTCCAGTATTTTGCAAAGGTTAGTCTGGCCGCTGTTATCACATGTATAGTTAATTGTATCTTGTCCTTAGAGAGTCCATCTCCCATCATTCCTAATAAAAAGGTTTCGGGGGAAAGTTTTATGTCTTCTTCCACTATTTCTCGTAGCCAAGTTCGTATTTTTGTCCAAAACTTTTTTGTCTCCGGGCAGGACCACCACATATGAAAGAAGGTGCCAACCTCCTTTCCACACTTCCAACATATTGCTGAGGCACTAGGGAATATTTTTGCTAATCTAGCTGGGGCTAGATACCATCTATGAAATATTTTATAATGATTCTCCCTGTAAATAGCTGATTTGGTGAGATTATAGTTCCTATTCCAAGCCTCCTCCCAGTCATTGAAATTTAGTCTATAGCCAATGTTTTTCTCCCAAATGCTTAGCTGATTCCTAGCTATTCCTTCTGCTCTTTCCTCGCCTAATAAGAGATTATAGAATCTCGCTAGCATTTTCTTTTCAGTCCCCAACATAATTTTATCCAGATTGTTGTACTTCATCTCTATGCCAAATTGATCCCTATCTTTTTGATATTTAGAGCTTATCTGCAGGTAGCTCCACCAATCTAAATTGGAACCTTGATTGCTTAATATTTCTCGTGATTTAAGAATACCATTTTCATCTATCTTTATACATGCCGAATTTCCAGATATCCCTTTTATTAAAGGTCAAAGCCTCCATAATTGAGAGCCAGATCGGTACTTTTGTATAAAATCTTTGTCTAATTTCTTCCCATGTTTGAATTAGGGTCTCCCTTAATTTGTGGTTGTGGAAATGTGAGTTCTTTTTATTCTTTGGGCCCCATAAATAAGCGTGCCAGCCTGCCTGTAGATCGTGGCCTTCTAATGTCAAAAATCTCTTGTTTTGTAGTGAAACCCAATCTTTGATCCATACTAATTTGGCCGCCTTCTGATATGCTTCCCAATCGGGTAATCCGAAGCCACCCAAGCTTCTTTTCCCTTGCAATGTTTGATATGCAATCCTTGCCTTCTTCCTTCCCATAAAAATTCTCGCACCTTCTTTTCCAAATCTAGGAAATATTTTTTATCAATATTCACTGGGATAGTTTGGAATAAGAATATAATCTTGGGGAGAGTGTTCATTTTAATTGCTGAGATCTTGCCTGTAAAAGACAGTTTTAACTTCTTCCATTTGTCTATATCCTGCTTTATTTTTTGTAGTAGTGGACTATAGTTATCCTCCTTTAAAGAGGAATATCTTGCAGTAATCCATATTCCCAAATATTTTATTTTCTTTGCTATCGGAAGTTCTAAGGACTTTTCTAACTCTTTTTTGTTTGTCTGTGTCATATTTCTTACTAAAATTTTAGTTTTGGTTTTATTAAGCTTAAAGCCAGCGACTTCTCCATACTGTTGTACTTCCTGGAGTAATTTGGGGCTAGATTTCAAAGGATCTTCCATTATTAGGGCCACATCATCTGCGAAGGCTTGTGTTTTAAAAATTTCTTTCTTAATTTGTAGTCCTTTGATTTCTTTGTTATCTCTAATCTTTCTGAGTAGGATTTCCAACGCCATTATAAAAAGTAGAGGGGACAGGGGACATCCTGTCTGACTCCCTTTTGTATCCAAAATATCCGTGACTTATCCCCATTTATTAAAATGCTTGCCCTCTGTTTATGATAAATATTTTCGATCATCTTTCTAAAATTTGTCCCAAATCCCATTAAATCAATTTGGTTGATCATAAATTTCCAATTTAAATTGTCGAACGCCTTTTGGGCGTCCAGGAACACTAACGCCAGCTGTTTTTCCGGGTGCTGTTCATAATATTCTATGACGTTTATTACCGTCCTCACGTTATCCCTCATTTGCCTCCCTGGGAGGAATCCTTCCTGATCAATATGAATCCAGCCATTTAGAATTTTTTTTAATCTTTCCGCAATTATACTTGTGAATAATTTGTAATCTGAATTTAACAAAGAAATCGGCCTATAATTTGCTATCTGTTTTGAGTCAGCACCTTCTTTCAATATGAGTGTAATATAAGTTTCTTTCCAGGAGTCTGGGATTCTTGTACCAACTAATACCTCATTAAATATATCTAACAGTTCTAATCGTATTTCTTCCTCGAATTTTGCATAAATTTCCCCCGGGAGACCATCTGGACCTAGTGTTTTGTTTTTCTTGATTTTGGCAAGAGCAAGTTTGAGTTCTTCCACTGTGATTTTATTATTTAGCATTTCTCTCTCTTCTTCCATTATCTGTGGCAAATTAGCTTCCATCAGGTATTGTACAGTTTTGTCTGGATCAATCGCTTCCTCTTTATATAAAGCTTCGTAAAATTCTCTCGCTCTTTCTAACTTGTCCACTTCTTTTGTCAAGATATCTCCATTGGAGTCTTCTAGTATAAGAATTTGATTTTTTTCCTGTTCTTTCTTTAATCTGTATGCCAGCCATCTTCCCGACTTGTTGGCGTTCTCGAAGTGGTAGTGTTTTGTTCTTTTGATTTTTCGTGCCAACTCTTCCTGATCCAGAATATTAATATTATATCTTGCCATCATCCACTTTTGTTTGGCCATCTCGTCTCCTGGGTTTTATTGTAACTTGCTATCCGCTTCTTCTAGTTTCCTATTATAATCCTCTCTAACTTTCCTTTCTTCCTTATTTTTGAATGCCATATACGAAATCGCTACTCCTCTCAAATACGCTTTCATGGTATCCCATACAATTTCCTTCGCTTTACCTTGCTTGCCGTTCTCGATGAAGAAGCGCTTAATTTCTTCATTTAATTTTGTTATAAATTCTTTTTCATTCAAAAGGTTGGGCCTTAGACTCCATCTTTGTTGTCTTCTCTTGTTGATATAATGCCAATTTACTTCGAGAAGTTTATGATCTGTCCAAGTATTTATACTTATATCCACTTTTTTAATTTCTAGATCTAATTTTCTAGTAGTCCATACCATGTCAATTCTGGACCAAGAATTCTGTGGATTTGAGAAAAAAGTAAATTGGGAATCGTGCGGGTGTAGAGTACGCCATATATCAATTAGATTGATTTCGTCCACGAGATCAAAGAAGCTTTTTGGCAGAGGTAATCTTTTATTTCTTTTTCTCTCCCCGCTTTTATAATCTTTCACTGGGTTAACAACTCCATTAAAATTGCCTAACATACATATTTCAGCATGGGCCCAACTCCCTAATTGTTCGTGTAATTTTTTGTAAAATTGTCCCTGTTTCTCATTTGGGGCGTATACTCCCACCAACATCATTTTTGCATTACCTCTCCTAATTTCTACCATTAGAATTCTCCCTTCAGTATCTTTGTACTTTAATTCTGCCTCGATTCCTTTTTTCACATATATCGCCATACCCCTTTTCTTTTTCTCTGCTAGTGACACAAATAATTTGCCAAATTTAATACATTCTAAACAGTTTGCCTCATCTTTTTTTATATGGACCTCCTGCAGGCAGATTATGTCTAGGTTCTGTTTAACCAGTTTTGATAGAATTATTTTTCTTTTTTTGTGATCGTTTAAGCCATTAATGTTTAAGGATAAAATTTTTAGGCCATCCATTTCTTATATTGTGTTCGGATTCTAGTTCTTATTTGTCTTTAGGGTTACTGCTCTTACTGGTCTAACATTCTTTCCTTGTCCTTCCGCTTCTTCTTTTTTCTTCTCTTCCTCTATGTCTTCCTTTGTGCTTTGCTCCTGTGAGGTTTCTTCTTCCGTGTTTACTGTATCAATCTCTTCTTTACTGATTTGTTCTTCTTCCTCTCCTCTTAGTTGATCTAAAAAATCTTATGCTTCGGCTAAGCTATCAATTTTAACTTTCCTTCCTTGCCATGATACTAGCATCCCCTCTGGCAGGATCCATCGAAATATAATGTCCCTTCTGTTCAGTTGGCTCGCCAGAAATCTGTAGTTTTTCCTCACTTCTCTCACCCTTCTAGGTATCTGTTTCAGGATATTCACCTCCTTTCCTTTAAATACAATCTTTTCTTCTCTCGCTATGTTAAGTAGAATATCCCTCACTTTCTTCCTGGCGAACTTCACGTGGACCTCCCTGGGGAGTCTGTTTCTTCTCACATAGTTCGTTTGAACCCTGTAAACCTCATCAAGTTCTTTAATGATATCTTGTTTATCCTGTTGAAGGACATCTGCTATCAACTCGGCTATTTTATCGCCTAAATCCTCTTCCTTCTCTTCGCATATATTTTGGAGGCGAAGGTAGTATGAAGCCTTATCCATTTCTAATTGTATCAAGGACTCTTCGATTCCTTTGTTCTGTATCGCGAATGTCCAGTCCACCATATCTAGTTTTTTCTCACTTTGTTCCATCCTTTTGAATTCTTCTCTCATTATTCGCGATAGAGACTTGGATCTCGGTCATTTTTGCGTCCAAAACGTGGATGTCCGTTTTAAGTTCAGAATGACTGTTTAGCAATTTCTCCTGCATTGCTAACATGGTCTCCTGGATCAGCAATAAAGAAGATTGTACTGTTTGAAGAGTTGGAGTTGTTGGTGGCTTATCTAACTTCTGTATGCCTTCTAGGGGTTTCTGGATTACCGGAGATAGTGTTGTTAGCGTAGGATTAGATGGGGCTTTTTTGCCAGATTTTAAGAATGTCGATGTCATCGTTGCCATTTCTTTCAAGGTTGCCTTTTGTTCTCTTATAATTTTCTCAATATTTTTCCAAATGACCATTCAGTGGCTTTGCCTCTGTTTCCTCTATTAATTCCACTACTTAAGTTACTGTCTCAATTTAAGGGACTCAATTCATCAAATTATCTTTCTTAATCAGATCCTCCTAACACACCAAGATTAAATTAATTCTCACATATAATTACAACAGCAAAATTTTTATACCTATATACTCCTATATATAATATGATTCTTATATAACTAAGTTCAACCTTAATATAAATATTAATATGAGTAGATTAATAAGTTAATAAATTCTTCTGTAATTCTTATATATCTAAATTCAAGCCTTAATATGAAACGTTGATATAGATAAATTAATAAATATTACCCGTAGGAGTAAATATTCTAAGGTATATAAATATGACTAGATAGGTATGTATAGATATAATAAATTAATTCGTTAGATACAAGTCTAAGTCCTTATTTGTAAATATGTCTAACAGTTACTAGATAGAATCAATACTTAATTTATATATTCCTATATTCTATATTTCTTAACAATTTCTTGATAGTTCTTATTAATAATAATTTTAAAAGTCAAAGTTCAAGAGTTAGAATCACAATTGCTCAAAGAAAGAGGAGAAAGAATGAATAAATATAAGTATATAAATGTTGTTGTATAGTGTTCACGAAGTTGTAAATCTTCACCTCGCCGCTCTACTGGATTCCGGGACTTCTCTATGATGAGTCTCACTGCTAGAGCGTCTCCTTGTCAATCCTCTGCTGTCTCGCTCTTTCAGTTCAATGGGTGCACTTCCTGTTTCGCTGAAGCACTCAAAAGTAGATCAAAAGTTTCTCCTGTTTACTTTCCTTCTCGTTTGCCAATCACAGCGCCAGCCACACCGATAGTCGTTTTCTTTTCCCTCTCACCGCATCCTCCAGAGCTCTTTATAAAAATGATCTGCTCCCTCCGTATCTCTCGTTGGCTTGTCGGGTCTCCGTAGTTGGGATCTGCTCTGCCCTCTCCGTCGCCGCCTCTCACCAGACCAAGCACTCCTCTCCCGACTCCACCGACCTCCTCTTTCGACGCTCGATCGCTCCGGGGTATGGGAATGTGGCTTTAAATCTGACACGGCACCTCCAATCTCCTCCTTAGCTCCCGTCTTTTGCTGGCTATTACAGCTTCAGGCCCGCCATCAAATGGCCGGCTCACCGCATTGGATCGACAGAGCCGCCTGGTCTGGTGGGAAGTGGTCGCACCCCACTTTCCCACTCGTCTGGCTTCCTCTTTTGTCTGCAGGACTCTCCGGGTCCCACGCCCCCAAAGGGATCCCCAAAACGCGGTGATAAGAGGTGTTGAGGAGCAGCGATCACTCACTCAACACCCTGTCGCTGCAAGTCACCAACCGGAAGTCGTCGAGCCAAAGTAGATTCTGATTTGACATTAGAGTGCATACTGAACTAATAAGAATTGATCAGACAAATCCTTAGATGGTTGGTGGGACAACCCAGAAATATGACATTATTATGTAAAGGAAGGCAAAGTTAAGGCTTGCAACTGGCTATGTTAAAGAAGATGACAACTGAGAAAGTAAGTGAAGCCAAAGCAATGTGATCTTATGCCCTCCACAGCTGGTTGGATAGTTTAATGAAAGGATCAAACTTTTGGCCAAGCACACAAATCAGTACCAGACACCCCATTATATTCTATTTCCTCTTCAGATTTCTCCATACTTAGAACTGAAATTGCAACATTGCATATCATCTGAAACAAAATTGAGAGTACAGAAAAAGCCTTCAATTCTACAAAGCATTTTGAACAGCAATATAGCCCTTTGAAGTTGTTGGATTCAATCTGCCTCAATAGGATGGTTCAATCAAATAGAGGTATTACTTTATAGCTTTGCACAGCTGTTCATAGTGTTAGAATTTGGATGTTTCTCTTGTCTCTGGGCAGAATGCCAAGTTCAAATGAATGTTTGACCTTTGAGTCCTCAAAACTGTGTCTTCTTCCCAGAGATTTTCCTGGAACTCAGCTGCCAAGCAAATTTGTTTCCTATTGTGTTCTCTTTTATTCCTGATGCTCTGTCTTTATTCCCTCCAGCAGGATTCAGCCATGGGGACTTTCATAAATCTTTGCCCTTGTTGGTCATCTTTCTTTTTTCTTTTTGCATTTTTCAACTAGAAGCTCCCTGTGTCTTTTATTAAGCTTGACATTTCTGGGAGTTTGCCCCTGTTCAGAAATTCACAAGTTCTTGATGATTTATTAAGCTTAGGGGTCTCCAAGCAGTTGCAATTTTATTTCTTTTCAAACAGAATGATGAATATACAGTTAAAAAACAGTAGCTGTCATGTTGACTATGAGAAAAAAAATGTAAAATCCATAGAGATTTTGACAAACTGAAGTTTTACAAAATTGTTATTCACTTTCTGGATTCAATTGTTAGGCAAGTTGAATAGGAAAAAAATGGGAAAGTGAGGAACAATTGTGGTTGATTTTGGAGCCATAGTTGTACCAATACACTGATTAGATGGGGTATATGGAGTTCTTAAGCATATAAAGTCTGGTTGTTATAAGGTTTCTCTTAAAACTATTTAGAAACTAGAACCAAGCAAATGTTTATGGATTCCCTATTTTAAAAAATATAAATTCTAATTATTCAAGTGAAAATAGTTTCTATATTATGTAAAATATTTGTCTGGTGGAATGTGAACATGTATCCTACAGATACAATCTGAAATATTGTAATAGGTTACAAAGGTTACTCAGAGCTAAATTGAAATTTGAATTATCTGATCACATGAGGCAAGGCAACATTAAATGTTCTTCTTTGTAGGTTCTTGCTTTGAAGGCTATATTAAGCACACCCCGTACCTTTAAAAATAATGGAATCCATGTTGATCATAAGAACAAATTCAAATTTTATTCAGGTAATAACTTTATCTGGCTAACAGAAAAGGCAATAGAAAGCTTCTGGAACTGTTCATCAAACAAGTTGGTTAAGAAAAAAAATATACAATTAGAGCAAAGAAAATTAAGACACATCTATTACTTCAATAGCAGAGCAAGGTTTCTGTGGAAAACTGAATTCAATCCACTTTTATATAAGTCATCACTGCTAGGTTCATGTAGCACCTGAAGCCAAAAGCAAATAAACTTCACTAAGATTTTGCAGAGAAGTGGGTAAACTGCTTGATTGGAGAGCTGTGACTTGCTCCCGTTCAACAAATAGAGCTGCCGAGATGTCACTAGAAGAATAGTGAGGTTACTCCCGTAGGCGATGGAATTGAAATGGATGGGTTAATGATGATGCAATATATGAATCAAGCAGGTCTGTAACAGGGGTGGGTTCTACTTACCTTTACTACCAGTTTGCAGTGAGGCCGCATGCACGCTCTTCTGTGCAAGCGCAGAAGCGTTTTGATGACATCGGGGGTGGTGGGCGGAGCCTCCCACTGGTTTTACTACTGGTTCTATAAAACCGGTTCGAACCAGGGGCAACCCACCACTGGTCTGTAAGAGTTCAGAAAGGAATCAATGTGTTCATAAAGTCATGTGTGAACCTAAAGAATAAATGTATCAGGAGCTTCAAAGTGAAATTTAAAGATCAGACTGGACATAATGTTCTCTGATAAACTAAGATATACTACAGTATATTTGGACATCCTGGGATGTGTAAGGAAATAAGTGGAAAAAGTGTTAAAACATGTGTAGCAGTCAAGCAGCATTATCCATTAACTGAAGGATCAATATAAACACTTTTAATGCAAAAAATACATATCACTGAGCATTATATGTCATTTGGATTTCTGAACTGCTCTAGAACATCCCATGTCAACTATTTCATACATGCTATTTTGTAGCACTTAATAACGCTTCATTTTCTGAATGCTTTGGGCTACAATTTCTATGAAGCCCATAAAAATCTAATAATCTATTAGTCCTGAATTATGGATTATGATTCATGTTTCCTACCATTTGAAGCAATGTCCCTTCAAGCCTCTTGTGAAAATGTGTTTCCGCTTTCTGTTCTTATTTTTAAACCTCCTCTTGGCGCTACTTGTGTAAATTCTAGCCGATAGTTGTTTTATATATCTCAGCATCTCTTAATTCTTTTCCTAATAAACACACAATCACTGCTGACAGCAATGGCTCCCAATCTTTATTTGTGCTTTGGCTGAAATCAAGTGCTGTCTGATGCCCTCTGGATAGATTGGAGTTTCACTGCCTTCCATCCCAAGAAGCAATTCTGATGCTGATTCATTACCAATAAAGCTAAACCACATGGATTTAAACAAGTATTAACTGCCAAGTATTAACTATTGTAAAAAGCTAAAAGAAGAGGTTGGTATTTGTCAAAGTTTGTTGCACACACACTATAAGACAATTAAGCAGGATTCAAAAATGTGTTTATATACAAAACAACACATAAGGTATACAATACCCTTGTAGGTTTTCCACGTTGTAGAGAAGAGAAACAGCAAGTACAAAACACAGCACAAAATGGAAGCACAAAATGGAGATGACAAAATGGAGGAGAGAGAAGCTAGTGCCCTCAAGCTTATATATAGAACAGTTAAGCCACACCCAGGCTCCAAACTGTCTCTTATGATCCCATATAACAAATACTAGGTTTCAGTTACCGAACAGCCCTCATTGGCTGACCTGTTGCTAAGCCCTATTCCAGTTCATGAATTTACTCAGACAGTATTTTCAAATACTGTCTGAGTATATTAAGCAGGAAAATACTAAGCAGGAAACACCTAAAGTAAACCTGCAAGGAAGTAATGAAATACTGAAGAAATGGTTCATTAAAAAGAACATTGAGACAACTGCCAGAATCTTTTGTCAAGAAATAAATCTTCTGGAAGAGTTCATTGAAGTAAAGAACCAAATTAAATCACAACCATAATCCAATATCAAAAGTATTTGGGGAATACACCCATGGCCATAGTACAATGCAGAAAGCAGCTGTATATTCCACCCTGATGAGTGTAAAGTTATATAGGTACCTTCTTGATTGTGCTTGATGAGTGTAATAAAGCCTTTACATTTTTTTTCGATGTCACTAAAGTGATTCCCTAGAGGCTCTTGAGAGCAAAGAACAAGCATTTCATGCTGGGTGGCTTATTACTTTGAACTGTATTCACATGGAACAGATGTTCTCTAGAAAGCACATGATGCCATGAGATGAATTTAACATGAGGCCCACATTTCAAATGCTAAGCCTAACTGTATACTTCTTGGCGAGTAGGTGCCTAAAATAGATGACATTTCTGTTCAAAACTTTAAATCTGAAATAATTAGTTCATAGGCAGATCTGGATTCTTGATAAATATGGAAATGAGTGGAAAATAACAGAAAGCAGTTTAAATGAGAAAAATGCAACATTCTCCATTTAGGAAACAGAAATCAAATGCATGGGTATGCGATAGGTATACCTATCCTAGGTAGCAAATACCTAGGATGCCAGTGAAAAAAACGAGTATCGGAACAGGACCTTCAGCCTCCTATCCTTGGCTGTGTTGTCTTCTCCTCCAGCCTCCTGCCTCCCCACATTTACAGCCAGCTTTCCTACTCCACTGGCCCTCCCCCAGTCATTTGCCCTGGCCAATAGGTCTCTGCCCCGTGCCCTTCAGCCTGGCCCATTCACTGACACACCATTTGTCCCAGGTCTTTGGCTGCATGGGACAGTTAGCCACCAGCCAATCAGAAACCATGGTACTTCTGCCTGCCAGCGTGCAAGGTTGCAGGAGCTGTGGGGCTATGGGGGAGGTGCAGCAGTCGAACGGCAGAGTCTCACGGCCTCAGGTGCTTGTTAGTGTAAGGAAGGAAGGGGAGGGAGAGAGGAAGGGACATTATGTCCTGCCCCCAGCCTCCTGGAAGGCTCCCATCTCAGCTTCTCTCATCTCTCATTCTTTTCTTTCCCAGCCTGTCTGTATGTCTTCTCTCTTAGCGTCTCTCTTGCAGCCTTTTGTGATTATTTATTTTTCTTTTTTTTTTAGTCTCTTTTATTTTCTTTTGGAATAAACCTACATCCAGCTGCTGCCAAGGTCCCCTTTACCTGATCTTGCCTGCGTGACACAGTCACAGTCACAGTGGCAGGAAAATGGGGGAAAACGCACCAAACTGCTTAAACGTGCAGGACAGAGGGCTGGAGAGCTGATTAAGTGACTACAATACACTTGACTGTATGACTGCAGTCAGCTCCTGGCAACTGCAGTTTTCTTCCCAAGATGTTTAGAAGTAGTTTGCTTCCTAGGGCAAAGAGAGATGAAAGCAAACAAAATGATTATTAAATTCAACATTTACTTTACTTTCATACCATAAGTAGCTGTGCCATCCAAACTGTCTGCCAGATCTCCAGCATGAGTTTTCCCTTTGATGATTGCTTGCTATTGGCTGCTATAGTAATGGGGAAGGGGGGCATGGCATTGGGGTTTCGAAAGTGTGCTGATGTGATGAAGGCCCATGTGAACTAAAAGGGAGGTTTGCTTTCAAAAATTACTGCGCTGCTGAATGGAGTTGTTTATACAACTAGTCAAGGCCAACTGTCCTAGAACTCCAGATGGACAAAAACACCAGAAGATGTGCCCCACATGACACTATGTGGGACGTGGATTGGACATTCAGCCTGGGTCCCTGAGGGAGGGATTTGGGGAAACTTTCAATATGTAACTTTCGCACCTTTTGACTCAGATCTTGCTTTCCTTTCACTGCTATCATTTCAAACTCAGTAAAAGTACCTCTTCTCTATTTCAATGGAGTCGGGGGTTTTCTTTCTTGGGTTTTGAATGGAGGCAGGCCCGACACAAACCTTAATTCATGGCCGTCTAATTCAAGTAACCTTATTCTGGAGACCCACCCATTTTTTTATCCAGGTCAGACAGCATGCATCAAAATACAGTTTCATATCTGGTAGACCAAACCCCCTCTTTCCTTAGCATCTTGCAGTAGCATATATCTAATTCTTGTTTTTTCCTTTGCTATATGAACTTATAAATATGCTTCTGCCATTCTTTAAATGGGTTGTCAGTTGTAAGTATTGTAAGGTGACCAGATTTTAACATTGGTAAAGAGGGACATTGTGGGCGTGGCTTATTTTGTGGGCGTGGATATCTGGTCATGTGACTGGGTGGGCGTGGCTAGCTGGTCATGTGACTGGGTGGGCGTGGCTAGCTGGTCATGTGACCGGGTGGGCGTGGCTATGTGTATAGGGACTACTCAGAGGGCTGAAAAGTCATTTCTGACAGGTCCTCACACTTTTGACTGGTCCTCACACTTATGACCATCCTCACATTTATGCCCGTGCAGTATTCTTAACAACCATGTCACTCATTTCACAACTGCTTCTCTTCACCATGGTGACAAGATAGGGCAAAAATGTAAAATGTGAGGACAGTCATAAGTTCGAGGACTGGTCAAAAGTGTGAGGACCAGTCAAAAATAACTTTTTCAGCCCTCCGAGTAGTCCATATGCACAAAAGGACTAACCAGAGGGCTGAAAAAAGTCATTTCTGACAGGTCCTTGCACTTTTGACTGGTCCTCACACTTATGACCATCCTCATATTTATGCCCATGCAGCATTCTTAACAACCATGTCACTCATTTCACAACTGCTTCTCTTCACCATGATGACAAAATAGGGCAAAAATGTAAAATGTGAGGACAGTCGTAAGTTCAAGGACTGGTCAAAAGTGTGAGGACCAGTCAAAAATAACTTTTTCAGCCCTCTGAGTAGTCCATATGCACAAAAGGACTAACCAGAGGGCTGAAAAAAGTCATTTCTGACAGGTCCTCGCACTTTTGACTGGTCCTCACACTTATGACCATCCTCATATTTATGCCCATGCAGCATTCTTAACAACCATGTCACTCATTTCACAACTGCTTCTCTTCACCATGATGACAAGATAGGGCAAAAATGTAAAATGTGAGGACAGTCGTAAGTTCAAGGACTGGTCAAAAGTGTGAGGACCAGTCAAAAATAACTTTTTCAGCCCTCTGAGTAGTCCATATGCATTAAAGGATACAGTAATAGAGAGGGATGAAGGAATGGAAATTAGAGTAGGAGTGAGGGTAAGAGAGGGAGGAAGAGAGGAGGAGAAGGAGAAAGGAAGAGGAAGTAGGGAGGAGAAAAAGAGGGTGGGGGGAAGAGAAAGTAAGAAGGAAAGAAAAGAGAGTGGTGGTAGGTTTGAGGAGAAAGATTGCTGTACAATAAAAAAGATGAAAGGGAAGAAAGCCAACCCCAAGCAAATATAAAGATATTAAGATTAAGAATGAATTGTTAAACTTTAAAGAATAAAAGAGAACAAATATGAATAAATAGCAATAATTAGAAACACACATACAAACATACAATGTATTTTCTTTGAACAGAATATTTGGCTGGTTCACAAATTTAAACAGCGTTTAGTCATTTCAATTAAATTTACAATTTCTATATTTCCTTTTTGCCATATTTATTCCTCATCTATTTTTTTTAAAAAAACAATATTACCCTTCATCCTCATCTCTAATCTTAATCAAATTCATTTTTTCCCTTCTATTCTATATTATACCCCTTCCCATTGTCATCTATTTTTATATCCATCCTCACATTGGTTAATTATGTAATTATGTAATACAGTTGTTTAATACAAATTCAACATTTTAATATAAATCAATTAGTTATACAACTATCTTTTTTGTATATTAATCAATATGAACATGAATATTCCAATTATTTCCATGCAATCCAATTTCTTACAAATCAATTAATTATATTTACCAATAATAATAAACCAAATAATTTCCCCCATATATTCCTCCAAACCACAACTTAACCATTTCTGCTTTCAACACAATATACAATTATTAATAGTATCTCAATTATTACAATTCCCTAGTTAAATAGAGCTTTTTTTCTTTTGTGTTTTAAAATCTTGAACTCTCCTCTTTTGCCCAAAATTTCCCATTGTTTGCAGTTTTGTACCTACCTTTTTTGGTGAGGAAAAAGAAAAAGAAAAAGAAAGAAATCTCTCTCTGCCTCATTTTGTCATGTTGCAGGTTTAGTTTCGCTTTCGCCTTTGTTTTCAGTATAGCTAGGGGGAAAAAAATCTGCTCCAGGAACTTTTTGGAGCTTTTTGCAGCTAATTAACCTAGCGGAAGCTGTTAACAGGGGCTGTTTTTTCTATTTTTGCAGGCATGGGTCTATTCATTTTTTTTTAACACTGATCAGCTGTAGGTCGGCCCTTTGAAGCCCTGCGGCAAGAGTTTAAAGAGTTTTTTTTCCCTCTAGCCATCAGCGGGGATTCAGGAGGCAGCCGGGACTCAGGAGGCAGAATGAAAAATCGGGACTTTTTAAAAACGCCGCGGGACGCGGGACAAATTGCTCAAAAGCGGGACTGTCCCGCCAAAAGCGGGACGTCTGGTCACCTTAAAGTATTGGTAACCTCTGAAATAAAAAAAAAGCATCTTTGATAAAATATTCATCTTGATTATAGAGATTCTACCCAATAATGATAAGTGCAGTTTATCCCATCTTTGTAAGTCCTGTTTAATATCCGTCCAAAGAGGGACATAGTTGTGTTGAAACAG
This sequence comes from Pantherophis guttatus, assembly GCF_059756535.1. NCBI lineage: Eukaryota > Metazoa > Chordata > Lepidosauria > Squamata > Colubridae > Pantherophis > Pantherophis guttatus. The sequence goes on from NC_142066.1 coordinate 106,381,533, forward strand.
TTTTATATTTGTATTTGTCAACATAACTCCTAAGTATTTCATCTTTTTCTCAATACTTTTTGTTCAATATATCCTGAGAAGACATATTCTTGATCAGCATTGTTGTTTTCTGTGTATTTATTTTGAAACCTGCCAAAGCCCCAAACTCATTCAATTTCTTCATCAAATATTCTATATTGTTTTTTGGGTCTTGTAAAAATATAACCAGATCATCAGCAAATGTCCTCAATTTATAAACTTCTTTCTTAATATTTGTACCCTTTATTTTATCATCTTATCAGCCTTATTCTAATTATATAAGCAGCATGATGGTCTAGTGGTGAAGACTCTTGCCTCCCACTTGGAAGGTTGAGAGTTTAATCATAGGCAGTGGCAGCTGTTTCTCTATCAGGGCACAAAGAGAAAACATCTGCTGCAACCCCACATTGGCCTCAGGAAGGGCATCCTGCCAATAAATGTCAGCTTCATTCACTTGCCCCAACTCACTCTGAATAAAGGGATTAAAGGGTTGTCAAAAGAAAAAAAAATCACTACTATTTATAAAGTTGTAAGTTTGGCTTTGCAGTTTATATCTCATTGGTGCCATTTGACTGGAAATTAAAGTCATCATATTGTTGAAATGGGATTAAACTAACTTCCTTTCATTTGAGGCTGCTTCTAGAGATAGCTTTGTGGACTTGGATATGAATGTAGGATATGAAACAGATGGAAGAACTATGTCTAGAATATCTGAAAATTGCATAAATCTGTTCTAGGCATACACAATATGCAAAAGTGTCAGCAGAGTCTTTGCCGTTAATGGTGGAAAATCCTGGCAAGTATTAAAAACAACTGGTAGCAAAGATGATGAGCTGGCGTACTGCATATACTGCTATGATGAGAAATGCTCCAATAATTCCAAAACAAACATGGCTCTTAGATGCTAAGGACTGATAATAATGTTTCTAATGAAACTTTGTCAGGCTAAAATTGGCCTTTTCTAACAAGAGGAAATTTAATTCAAATGAATCAAAGTTATCCAAAGAAATATAAAATCCATAGTCTTATATTTACAGTACAGGAAGGAAGACAATGAAGAATAGTTTGAGTACCATTGCAATAAACGAAGAAGTATGGCAAAGCACTGGCTTGACTGGTAATTTTTAATTACATCAAAGATATGAAGCTAAAATCTAGTTTATTTAAATTCTCCCCCCTCCCCCCCCATTTTGAGTATGAGATGCTAAGATTGACATCTATCTCTTAAATTTTATGTGAATTAACTACCCAACACACATATTTACACACCAAAAAAACCCCAGCTGCAATGTCTTATGGTATTATTTCAAATTACATGTACAGTATATGTTAATAGATTCTTTCCCTTCTTCACCCAGTACTAACCATCTGGGACTGGGCCAGTGCAACTGAGCATAATGTACTTCATTGCACCAATCAAATGTATTTATGCAAACTACAAAAGTGAAATCAAAAAAAATTAAGGTATAAATGAAACCATTTGTTGTACTGAAAAAGACATTCTCACTTTGCTTTGTGCATAGAAATGTCTTTTGTAGCCCATATTGGCAGCATACATGATTCCTGCCTTTCAGTTATAAATGCCTTGGGTGACCCAGGCAAGCAATAATTCCAGCTGCTCCCGACACAAGATGACACTCCTAGTACTGTGTTCTATTGCTCTGATGGATTAGTGTTTTTCCTATACGCTAAGCATCCTGCATATCAGTGGCTTCTGCAACAGAAGGGATTTTGAAATTAGGTCAGGTATATTGATGGACTGGCACATGATGGATGGAGTGGATTAAGAAATATGTAAATATGCATCAGAATATATAGGCTGTCACAGAAATGCGTATCTCACCACATCACAGCTGCGGCCATGTGGAACTGCTGCAGAAAAACCTCAAGTGCCATAAGATTTTTACATTTCTATGTTTAAAAAGACTTTATAAGTGATATTGGGACATACTTGAACTGGTAGTTATGAAAATATCCAATGCATTCAGATGTGCAATGGATTTTTATAAGTTTTGTTTGTTTTTGTATTTATTACAATTTTGAGAAACATTATACTGATAATACTGTTTCAGGCATTATTTTATTTTGCTCATTATTGTTATATATTACAGTAAAATAAATCCTTAAAGAGGTGAATACCCACACATTATACCCACACCAAAATCCTTATGCTGAATAGAACAAAAAAATTCAAAACTGTTATTGCTTCTTAGTCCAATATTGATAAGAATTGCAGCAACTATGGTCATTCTTAAGGAAACCATTGGATTTGTAATTTCAGAAAGGGTTGTTTAAAGCTAGTTCTTTTAAAAAATGATGTATATATATATATAATTGTTTATATATATATGTAAAAAGTTAAAATCTCGAGTGTTTTCCCGCGTCATTATAAATTTGTTAGTTAAAATGTTTAAAATCCTGGCTAAGATCCCAGCTCAGAATCCTCTAAATTCCCAAACAAAAACCTTTTTAAGGTCTTTCAAAAACTCTGGCTGAAATCCTAAGCAACACTTTAAGGTTAGGCAACGTTTCAACAAGCTCTCTACCTTGCCATCTTCGGGCCTTTATTATCAGTTTAGAAGCTGTGGGTCATGCTTCATTATACTAGCTGCAGCCTGAATGCGCGTTAACGGTCCAGTTAATCTTAGCCAGGATTTTAAACATTTTAACTAACAAATTTATAATGACGTGGGAAAACACCCGAGATTTTAACTTTTTACACACACACCTGCGAAAATTTAAGAAGATATATGTGTGTGTGTGTGTGTGTGTGTGTGTGTGTATGTATATGTATATATGTGTATGTATGTGTGTGCGTATATAAATTATTTATATTTATATATAAATATAAATGTTAAATTATATACACACACACACACACACACACACACACATATTTATAACTAATTAATATAATTAATTGTTGTATGATGCCCAAAGTCACTGTGATAGTTCTCTTAGGCACTGGCTTTGACAGTGAGGAAGAGCCGGGTCTGGGGACATTTGACAGGGACTATGGGGAACACCAGGGAGACATAGAAGGCTCTGTGGCAGGTTTGGGTGGTATAGATGAGGCTATGCTAGGAATGTCAGGAGAATCCAGGAGAGCAGCCAGATGAAGAGCCAGCTGCACAGGCAGGGAAGCGCAGCTACAAACAATTAATGGGAATCACCACTGGCCATATTGTCTAGAGAAGAGGCACAGCTGCAGCTGACCAATGGAGAAGAAGAAGAGTTGCCACTGTTGTAAGGTCTCACAGAGCTGAGTGGAGGGAGATACAACAGAGGTCAGTGATGCTACTTGTGAGGAGGCAGCATTGCTCTTCCTAATGAGGCACGCTGTTGTCGCCTATTTACTTTGGTGTTTAGAGGGTGTGGGTTGTCAGAGACAACCATTCACAATCTATTCATCTGTGAACTCTTGATTTGCTGCCTTGAATCGATTGAGATCATGTTGCCATAGTTGTGCCTTGAACCCATTGATACCAAACTACCTTCATTGGGCCTTGAATGTGCTGAGGTCATGTTGCAATTGTCATTTCTTGAACCTATTGAAGTCAAGTTGCCTTCCTTGTGCCTTGAATTCATTAAGACTGTGCTGCTTTTGTTGTGCCTTGAACCCATTGACCCAAGCTGCTTTAATCATGCCTGGAGCTGCAGGAGCCATGTGACTTTCAGTGCACTTTGAACCTATGGAAACTGCATTTGCCTTGACAAAGTCTTGAACCCCAAGTGTTGTGGGGCTGTTATCCTGCCATTCCTATGCCCTAGGCACAGAAGAGATTGCCTTTGTTACATCCAGATCATTTGGAATGGACTTTAAAAGACTACTTACACAGCACTGGGACCTGAGGAAAGATTTCATGGTTGGTAGTATGAAATAAACATGCTTTCTCCTCTCATGCTCTGTGTGGGTGTGGATTGGGACAGGACAGTCACTTTGTGAGTGATGAGTGGCCATATATATTTTATAAATAAATAATTCATCCCCAATTTTAATGGCTTGAACAAAAGATACAGCATTACAATCCACTCAAAGCAAACAAACAACTAGTATGGAAAATTAAAATTCATATTGCTTTCCTTTAGGGCAAATAAGAATTATCCCCCAAAACTCCTTTTTGTGAAGAGGGTATCCCTAAATTATAATTACCAAAACTCATTGGAAGAATTTCCCATTATTTTAAAGTCCAACACATAATGCAATGTAATAACATAACACAACTTAACATAGTTTAGTTGAAAAAATAAATAAACTGCTTTTCAAAAATCTAAGAAAAAAATAAAATAAAAATACAGAGCCCATGCACAGATGTGGCACATAAACTTTGAAATTACTCCCTGCCATATTCCTTAGCCTTCATTGCTATCTATGACATTCAGCATCAATAATGTTATCTGGTCCAACTCATGGGCTTTTTTTTTCTAATTGAAATTTATTATAATACAATACAGTACAATCAGTCAGACAGTGTTATTTTTCTACACAGGTTAGATTGATTCTTCTTTTACTTTTCATCATAATATAACATAATTTACATATGTATCTTAAGATTTATATTAACTTTTATCTATTCTTTATTCTATTATCAGTCCACCTGTACCAATCATCCCACACTGTATAATATTCTGAGTCTTCTTTCTCATTTAATTCTAACGTTAATTTGTTCATTTTGACACATTCTAGAACCTTCTGAATAATATGTTGCTCTGGTGGTGTGTCCTTTCCTTTCCAATATTGGGTGTAAGCTATTCTTGCTGCAGTGAGTATATGTATGATTAGATATCTTTCCCCACCACAATTTCGTCTTTAGTATTCCCAGGAGGAATGTTTCAGGTATCAATTCAATTTTTTCATTGGTTGATTCTTGTAGCCAATTTTGAATTTTTCTCCAATACCTCATCGCTTCGGGACAGGACCACCACATGTGAAAGAAGGTACCTTGGTGACATCCACATTTCCAACATTTGGGGCTTACATTTGGATAGATTTTTGCTAATCTTGCGGGCGCTAGGTGCCATCTGTATAGCATTTTATATTTTTCATTGGTTGATTCTTGTAGCCAATTTTGAATTTTTCTCCAATACCTCATCGCTTCGGGACAGGACCACCACATGTGAAAGAAGGTACCTTGGTGACATCCACATTTCCAACATTTGGGGCTTACATTTGGATAGATTTTTGCTAATCTTGCGGGCGCTAGGTGCCATCTGTATAGCATTTTATATTGGTTTTCTTTGTATGTTGCCACTTTTGTTAATTTATAGTTACTATTCCAAATCATCTCCCATTCGTCCAAATTTATATTATGTCCAATATTTTTGGCCCACGCTATCATTGACTCTTTTACTACCTCTTCCGTCCTATCAAATTCTAATAAATAATTAGAATTATTTATAATTCTAATTATAAATATATTATAATAATTAGAATTATCTCTAATGTATTTGGGTATATCATGGCTTCCATCGTCAACAGCCAATTTGGGATTTTCATGTATTGTTTTCTTCTAATTTCCTCCCATACTTGTATTAATACTTCTCTTATCCTGTGCCTATGGAAATACGTTTTGGCCTTTTTCTTTTTGTCCCACAAGAAGGCGTGCCACCCTTTTTGTAGGTCGTGCTCTTCCAAAATTAGGATTCTTTTGTTTCTTAAATTAACCCATTCCCTTATCCATACTAGGATGGCAGCTTTATAATATACTTCCCACGCTGGGAGTCCGAAACCTCCCCTGCTTCTGTTGTCTTGTAGTGAATGCAAATTAATTCTTGTTTTTTTCCCAGCCCAAATGAATTTCCTAATAATTTTGTTGATTTCTGTGAAAAATTTTTTGTCTAAGATGACGGGTATTGTTTGGAATAGGTATAGTAACTTGGGCAGGATATTCATCTTTATCGATGCTATCCTGCCAAAGAGTGATAATTGCACTTTCTCCCATTTTTCCAAATCTTGTTTTATTCTTTTAACCAGAGGTGTGTAGTTATCTTCTTTCAGAGCTGAGCATCTAGCTGATATCCATATCCCTAATTTTGTGTGTGTGTGTGTGTGTGTGTGTGTGTAATACAAAAACAGATGGTACAACTATTTTGGTTTCTCTTGTTGTCATGATAACTGGAACATTGCTTTAAAATTCCTTAGAGTATTCAAATCACAAGTAATATTCTTTTTTTTTATTGAAAAGTTTTATAAGAAATACAGACAATTTTCTCCCCCCCACTCTTTCCCCCTCCCCACATAATAGAAAATGTACATTTTCTTATACATAATAAATCCTACATATAGATGTTTCCCTTAAAGAAAGCATTAAAATAAGGCATTTTAATTACATTCGGAGTTGCTCTTCTTCTCTTTCTTCCCTCATTCCACGACAAACCTTCTTCTTCTCCTCCTTTCTTTCCCTTCCCTCCCTCCTCTTCTCTCCTACTTTTTCCTTCCTCCTCTCCTACTTCATCCTAGTTCCTTTTCCTTTCCCCCACTTCTCTCTTCTTTTCCCCCTTCTCACCTTCTCTCCTACTCCTATCGCAAGTAATATTCTTAAATTATATCGTGTCAAGATGCCTAGGAAGAAATACATATTTTTACCACTAAACATTCTTGTTTTACTATATTAAATTTAAATTTAAATAGAATTAAAGAATTTAGAATTAAATAGAATTAATTCTATTCTATTCTATTCCATTCCATTCCATTCCATTCTATTTTGAGAAACATATTGCCTGCTAAAATGTTTCAAAATGTTTCAATTCTTGTTGATTGAGATTTACTATTTAAAGTAGGCAACCTTGAGTCAATCTTGGCTCCTGATGAGTACATCCATATAATGCTTCCTTGGTAATGTTGTGGAAGTTATGTCTCATTGCCTTTTTCCCAGGATATTTTTCAGGGGTGAAATCTAAATTTTTTTGCTACTGGTTCTGTGGGCGTGGCTTAATTAGTGGGCATGGCTTGGTGGTAAGGTGACTGGGTGGGCGTGGCCAAGTCAATGTCACTTCTTTGCCCTTTTTTAACGTACAAAACACAACACAACACAACTGGCTCACCCACAATGTAAAAGGAGCTGTGCCAGACCCAAATGGCCCCTGCAACAAGCAGGAACCTTACACAGCCACAAAAAGCCCAAAAAACCAACTTTCACACTTTACACACACAAAATTCCACATACAGCTTTGTGAGATTTTGTGTGTTTGTGTAGTTAGAGTGAAACACTACAGAAACACACTAAATCTCAGAAAGCTGCACAAATATTATTTTATTTTATTTTATTTTTATTTTTATATAAAAGCAGCTAAATTTAAAACTTCCTAAACTTTAAATGGCTAGGTCTAAAAAAAGAACAACTAAAAAAAACCCCAATTAACTATTTTTTTTAAAGCTCCCAAAGGGGAAAAAAACTTACCCAATAGAACAGGGGTCTCCAACCTTGGCAACTTTAAGACTTGTGGACTTCAACTCCCAGAATTCCTCAGCCAGCTTTGCTGGGAGTTGAAGTCCACAAGTCTTAAAGTTGCCAAGGTTGGAGACCCCTGCAAGGCAGGCAGGAAGGCAGATAAAGCTGCTCACCAATGAGCTTGATTGCAGGCAGGGAGATTCAGTTGCTTGCTGATGCAATGGATTGCAGGTATTACAGCAAGCGAAGCAAGGCAGGCGTTGCGACCAGCAGCTAAGGTAAGCAGGCTGGGGTGGGGGGAGGAGGGATTTTTGCTACCAGTTAGCAGGCAACTCAGCTGGGATCGTCAGAGCTTGGCTCGTCAGAGCCATTTAAAAGAAAAAAAAGGCTCTGATGATCGTGCGGCTTAGCTGGGCATGGGGGGGTGGGGGCAGGGATTTTTGCTACCGGTTCTCTGAACTGCCCACTGCCATCGCTACCTACTCACCTGAGCCGGTCCGAATCAGGAGCATTTCACCTCTGATATTTTTCCATTTCTTGGATTACTCTATAGCCCTGAAATCCCCAAATAGCCCCATTTGTCTCCATAGCTCCAAAAGGTTCCATTTTCCTCTACAATTTCTTCTACACTTTCTTTTATATTTATCTTGATGAATAATCAGCTGACTCTGCATCCATTAACTTGTAACTCGTTTGATCCTGATTCAGAATAGTAGTACCATTCAAGCTGTTTTGGACCTTGTATATTCTTCCCATGTTTTGTTACATTGCTGTGTTGGTTCCCAATTTAAGGGCAGAGCCCAAAGTCCTCTGGTTACAACCCCTACTCTTACTTATCTGCCATTATTTCTTTCTACATTCTAATTCTGTCTTTCCTTATGCTGCTTAGGCAGGCAGAATGTTCTTTCTATTTTTCCCTTCAGGATCATTCTATCCCTAATTTTTTAAAAAATATTTACAGGGAAGGAAAAGGATACTCCTAATTAACAATATTCCACAAGAATTAATTACTTAATTAATCAGATAGGTATGGCCACTTAAAATGTAAAAAAATATTTAAAACACACAATCCTAGCAGTTAGGAAATCAGCATTTAACAGAACCAGAAGAAGGGCTCCATTACATTAGGATCCCAGGCTGGAGCACAGAGCCAAGTCTTTTCAAAGGGAACAGGAGGGATGGGATTAGGTGCACACAGGGATAGGATTAAAAATTTCCTTTTATTTTGCACCAATAATCTCCGCAAAATCTTACTACTTATAAAGAATAAAAAATTAGAATTATTTTACTATTTACACTGATTCCATTCTATTCCCCTTTCCCCTAAGTTTATTTTTTGTAAAAAAAAGATAGTAACAGCAAGACAGATTACTTCAATAACAACAAATTCTTTCAAATAATCAACATATCAATTATAATTTGCTGTGCTGAAGACAAAGCGGTTATAATGTCTTTGCTTTTACAGGTTCCCCATACAATTACGTTATTGAACATATTAAGTTTCATTCTGTCAATATTTATAATATTCTTGAATAACTTGAAAAATCTTTAATCTCTGAATTCTTTAATCATTGAAACATCTCTCATACACAAATGGACTGATGAGAATATTGTGGAACTGAAGCGAATTTTAATCAGCAGAAGAATTGCAATATTTTTCTTTTGCACATTCTTTAAAAATTCTGAATAATTCATGTGAAACAATTGTGTCATTTGAAGCCTAAATTATTAGCATGAAACTGTCTAATTTGCTGCTGAAAATAGTCCCTACTTGTTGTTTTATAGTAAAAGAAAGAAGCTAATTCTCAGAATTGACTGTAAATGGAGCAAAATAAAAGGAAGACGGAGCAGTGGGAAAGATTTTCATTGGTGGATATGCTTGGTCTAAGAAGAATGGTTATCTGGATCTTAAGGAAGTTGCTTTGTTTCGACAAAAACTTGAGTAAAGTAGCACCTCCAAGCTGTTTTTCAAAATAGCGCAATTGTCATGAACTGCTGAAATAATTCTTAAAAGAATAAAACCAGGCCCTTTGTGAGGTATTTTGTCAATATTAGAATCCTTCACCTCTTCTCCATATTTGTTTAATGTAATTAATATCATCTTTATAATTGCAAAGTAATAACCCATTCTCCTTTCTCTGGAGATATTCTTTTTTCTCATACAATTGTAAAGTGCTCCTCCATAGCTTCAACCAAGTCAAACTTTACCATATATACTGTCTCTGCTGGTCATTTGCAATTGGTGTGTGTGTGTGTGTGTGTGTGTGTGTGTGTGTGTGTGTGTGTGTGAAGAGAGAATAATTTAGGGAAAACATTAGTTTATTGGGTGTTAGTTTATTCATGTCTGAAGCATCAGAATTAAAATAAGGCACACTATATGATGTAAAAATTAAAATATAAAATACAAGATTAAAATATCTATAAATTAAACAGATCTCTCCCAGAAACTAGCAACATTAATTGCTTTCTGTTGTGCTGCCATGAGGTCCTCCAGTATACACTGATTGGGACACAAAGGGCAGGAATACAAATGTGTTGTTGTCTGCATGTCACCACAATTGCAAAGGGCAGAAGCCATTTGTTCAGAGTGTCTGGATCTTGTTGGATCTGTGCACAGTGTATTCAGAGATTTCTATACTTCCCACCTTTTGTCAAACTCAGATGCCAGCTCCTCCATTGGTTCCATCCAGTGTTGGTTCTTTGTAGCTTTCCATACGTCCACTCTGCTTCTAAATTCTTCAGTCTTGTGTCAATCTAAGGAAGCTGGTAAAAGCCAAAGAAGTTGCAGAGAAAAAAAAAGCTTTTAGAAGCCTCTGACGATCCCAGCTGAGCCGCGCGATCATCAGAGGTTTTTTTTTTTTACTTTTAAAAGCATTTTTTTCGGGTGAAGAGGTTGTAGAAAAAATGCTTTTAAAAGTAAAAAAACCAGCCTCTGATGATCGCACGGCTCAGCTGGGCATGGGGAGGGGGCGCGCAGGGATTTTTGCTACCGGTTCTCCGAACCACCTGCCGCCATCGCTACCGGATCGGGCGATCCGGTCCAAACTGGGAGCATTTCACCCCTGCAATGTATCATAGGGAGATGATGGAATTGATACAGGATAAAGATGTGAGACTAGAAAACCCCCAGCAGATGATAATAAAAAATGAACAAAAAATTCAGAAAATAGAGGAGAAACCAGAAGGAAGGAATAGAGGAGATAAATCCAAAAATGACACAAGTGAATAAAAATATGGAAGAGACAATAATAATTCTTAAAACGGAACAGACAGATTATCCTTTAAGAGTTCAAAATATAAGAGAGACTAAAGAGAAAGTTCTCTTAAAAATGATGAAAGAACTACGGATGGGTACTCTAGAGATCCAACAAAAAGAGATAGGTATTGTGGCAGATGAAATACTTAGATTAAATAAATGTGATGTAAGGAGCTACAAGATCCCAAGGGAGAAGCATGAAAGATTTACCAAAATGTCAATAAGAGTTGAAATTCTAAAAAGGGCAAGAAATGATGGATAAATATAGAATACTTCTTAATAGGGTGGCTATTTTATTAAGAGTTAGAAAAAAGAGGTAGAAGTTAGAAATTGGGAAAATAGTATTATGTATACTGATATAGAATAGAATACATTATAACTACTACGTATACACAAATGTTAGAAGTTGAAAGATTATGTATATCCAAACAACATTACTATTATTATTAGTGTGTAAAATATATTGACCCAGACAACACTTTGTCCACCAAGCACCTATGGATGTTAAAGAAAAAACTATAAATAAAACTATATATATAAAAAAGAGAATGGAAAACTTCAGGCATCTTTCCATAATATATCTGCAAAATCTGTCTTCTGAAGGAGTTTTTCTAATATATTCCAAGACAAAGCTGTCATAGGAGACCTTATTTATTAGTTGCATCAATTATTTGACATTCTTAAAAGTAGATATGTGTTAATCTTCTTTTTTATAAATCCAAATATACTTTTTAAGTGTATTTAATATAATATATAAATTAATATAATATAAATTTAAGTATAAATTTCAGAAACCTAAATAATTGTCATCTTTCTTTGCTTATACAATCAAATAAGGATAAATATTTTTCTCCATCTTGTTGAATTTTATTATAGTAGCAGTTCCAGCCTCATTTGATTTCTTGCATTTTCCACATTGTACACAAATGCAAATATCAGGTTCTCCAAAGTGTTCAAGAGTTCATATTTACTTTTATGATTTGCAGACTTGTTCATTCCAGGAGAACTTTAAAAAAATGTACAGATAACATAAGCCTTATGTCAGGTCTTACCTTTACATGTTCAATGCAATGCACAAAGAATAGTGAACAGTCCCTTCCTTCGCCTAGTTTCATTGGTGACCTAACTGAAAAGCTGTTCATTCAGGATAAAGCATGATCTGTAGAAAATAGTTTTTGCACATACACAAAAGTTTCCGTATAAACTGGAATCCTTCATCATAATCAAATCAAATCAGGGTGATGTTTGATCAGAGTTACAGTTTCTTCAGATAACAGAGCTTTTTAGCTATTCTTTGTGAGATAAACAGCATTAAATAAATTCAATATCTCTAATTTTTTTCTCATAATATTAGTGCTTTCATGGAACTTTGATTTCTACTATATCTGGCATAGAACTGCATTAGTATAATATTCCTGTTTTATGCAGGAATCCAAATTAAAATATTCATGATAGATGACAGTTCAGTTTCTGTCTGAACAGATCCAGTGAGAAAGAGCCCAGCAATTTTCTGGGGAATTGGTTTCACTGTTGAGGTTCTTTTAATGCTAGGACTATTTTCCCAATATTCAACCAGAATTTTTCTTCCTATAACTAAACCCATCTTTTGCATCCTGTCTTCTAGAATGTTAAAGGATAAATTTTGGTCTTCTTCAGTGAGACATTCTTTCAAGTGAAAGAATGGCACATATTCACTCAGTCATCACACATTAAGCATTTCATGTTCATTATGTCTCTTCATAGGACTTCATAGTTTTAATAGGTCTATGTGAGGTGCCCAGTTTGCCTTGAGGAGTCACTTTACATCATGACATAGAAATGAGGAGATTCACATCACTGTGGAACTGCTTTCATTCAAACAAGGATTTTCATGAATTTTCATTATTAGTATAGCACCCATTAGAAATCTGAGGAAAGAATAGTATGTTTCTCTTCAAAGATTATACATTATCAGTTTGCCAAATGATACCCAACTCAAACAATCATCTTCTGTAGTTATACCGTCAACTGTGAATCCATGGAACAAGTTTAACCTACTTAAGAGAAGCAAAAACTCAGTAACAAAACAGGTGCTTAGCAAGATACCAGATTTGTCCCTGTCATCCTCAGATAGAGATAGGGGGAAGCGAGGAAGTCTTCCTGAAGATCTGTTGCCAATCAGAGTTAATTAAATCAATGATCTGTCTCAGTAAAAACAGCTTCTTAAATTGGTAAATTAACTTTAAGTAATTTTCAAATAAATCTGTTTAATCTCTATTGGTCTTGAAATACAACTCTCTTGGTACTTTTCCATCTGAGATGCAATTCTCTAGCCCCATGATGGCAAACCTGTGGCACACATAGCCATATCAGTGGGCACGCCAGCTCAGCTCTGGCGCGTATGTGCTTGTTGCCCAGCTGATTTTAGGGCCTTCTGGGCCCACCAGAAGTAGGGAAACAAACTGTTTCCTGCCTCCAGAGGGACTGGGGGGCGGGGTAGGGAAGGCCCATTTTTCTTTCTCACCTGGCTCCAGATCCTCTCTATGCGTCTGGGGAGGGTGAAAACTGCCTTCCCCACCCCCTTGGAAACCTTCCAGAGGTCTGAAACAGCCCGTTTCCCAACTTCCAGTTGGACAGGAAGTGACTTTTTTGCTGTCCCTAGATTCCAGAGACTCCTAGAGAGGCTCCAGAGGGCCTCCAAGGGGGTGGGGAAAGCTGTTTTTTCCCTCCCCAGATGCATAGAGGATCTGGAGCCAGGTGAGAGAGAAAAACGGGCCTACCGGGCCATCGCATGCCAGGAGCCGGGGGGGAGGTGGGTTTGCGCGTGCATGCACGAGGCGTGGTACATAGAATTATGGGTGTGGGCACATGTGTGTGTGAACCTCCCCCGCCCCCCCTCCTGGCACATGATGGCAAAACGGTTAGCCATCACTGGTCTAACCTCAAGAACAGAAGTAACGAAGCAAAATAAAAGAAGCCATAAAAACGTATCACTGTTTCTTCACTTTGCTATTGATGGTAGATCACTATCACTCCACTTCATCCTCAATGTTATAATAATATAATTCTTTTAGCAAAAGAACACTGCTTTTGAAATCTTGTTATTACTCTCCTTTTTCAGTTACTTGTTCTCTCCTCAAATTATGTACAGGATGCCAAACTGGAGAGAAGAAATAACGATGGGCTCATAATTAATGAAAAACCAAACTTGTATGGAGAGTCCAAACAATATCATTTTATGTTATATAACTTTTACAGACAATGAATACCGGATATTTGTTTTCATTTCACTGTGATTAATATGAAAAGATGTGAAGTTTTTTAGATCCAGTTTTTGGCTTGAAACTCAACATTAAAAAAAAACAAACAAACAAAAAAAACCCTAAGATCATAGCATCCGTTCCCATCACTTCCTGGCAAATAGTACCCGGGGGCGGGGGATGGAAGCAGTGTCAAAATTTTATTTTCTGGGGCTCCAAGATCACTTTAGATGGTGACTCTAGCCATGAAGTTAAAAGAGTCTTGCTCCTTGAGAGGAAAGCAATGGCAAACCTAGAAATAGAATAGAATAGAATAGAATTTTTTTTTGGCCAAGTGTGATTGGACACACAAGGAATTTGTCTTGGTGCATATGGTCTCAGTGAACCTAAAAGAAAAGATACGTTCATCAAGAATCATAAGGTACAACACTTAATGATAGTCATAGGGTACAAATAAGCAATCAGGAAACAATATCAATATAAATTGTAAGGATACAAGCAACAAAATTACAGTCATATAGTCATAAGTGGAAGGAGATGGGTGGTGGGAACGATGAGAAGATTAATAGTAGTGCAGACTTAGTAAATAGTTTGACAGTGTTGAGGGAATTATTTGCTTAGCAGAGTGATGGCATTCGGGAAAAAACTGTTCTTATGTCTAGTTGTTCTGGTGTGCAGTGCTTTATAGCATTGTTTTGAGGGTAGGTGTTGAAACAGTTTATGTCCAGGATGTGAGAGGTCTGTAAATATTTTCACAGCCCTCTTTTTGATTCATGCAGTATACAGGTCCTCAATGGAAGGCAGGTTGGTAGCAATTGTTTTTTCTGAAGTTCTAATTATCCTCTGAAGTCTTGTTGGGTTGCAGAGCCAAACCAGACAGTTATAGAGGTGCAGATGACAGACTCAATCACTCCTCTGTAGAACTGTAGAAAGCGTATTAAAAAGCAGAAACATTACCTTGTAGAGAAGAATTGATGTTTTTAAATTGTGGTGGTGGACAAGACTCTTGACAATCCCTTGGATGCAAGGAGATCAAATCAGTCAATGCTAAAGGAAATCAACCCTGACTGTTCTTTGGAAGGACAGATATTGAAGCTGAAGCTCAAATACTGTGGTTCCTAATGAGAAGAGAGGACTCATTGGAAAGGACTCTGATGTTGGGAAAGATTGAAAGCAAAAGGAGAAGTGGACTGCAGAGGTTGAGATGGTTAGATAGTGTCATCAATGAACATGAATTTGGGAAAACCCCAGGAGATAAATACAAATTAAATAATAATAATAAAAAAGATAATGGAGGACAGGGGACGTGTATGCTATAGTCCCGTGATAGCGAACCTATTGCACGCGTGCCACAAGTGGCACGCAGAGCCCTTTCTACCGGCACGCCAGCCGTCGCCCCAGCCCAAGGTCCACTGCACATGCGTGCACCTCCAATTGGCCAGCTGGTCTTCTGGTCTGTCGCGCATGAACAGAGGCAAGGCCTTCCCCGATCACTGCAGGCTCTACCCTCTGCAGATGCCTCTCCTGGCAGGAAAGCAGGAGAAAGCTAGCATTCGATGGGGGGAGAAACTGCAAAGATCTGAGTAGGCATGGAAGGCAGGAGGCACTCAATCAGGGGAGGAACTTTGGAGATCATGGAAGGCAGGAAAAAGCTAGGATTCCATGGGGGAGAAACGCTGGAGATCGTTGAAGACAGGAAAAAGCTAGGATTCCATGGGGGAGAAACATTGGAGATCATGGAAGGCAGGAGAAAGCTAGCACTCGATGGGGGAGAAACATTGGAGATCGTGGAAGGCAAGAGAAAGCTAGGATTCCATGGGGGAGAAACGTTGGAGATCGTGGAAGGCAAGAGAAAGCTAGGATTCCATGGGGGAGGAACTTTGGAGATCGTGGAAGGCAAGAGAAACCTAGGATTCCATGGGGGAGGAACTTTGGAGATCGTGGAAGGCAGGAAAAAGCTAGGATTCCATGGGGGAGGAACTTTGGAGATCGTGGAAGGCAACACAAAAATTAGGATTCCATGAGGGAGGAACTTTGGAGATTGTGGAAGGCAGGAGAAAGCTAGGATTCCATGGGGGAGAAACGTTGGAGATCGTGGAAGGCAAGAGAAAGCTAGGATTCCATGGGGGAGGAACTTTGGAGATCGTGGAAGGCAGGAAAAAGCTAGGATTTCATGGGGGAGAAACGTTGGAGATCGCGGGAGGCAGGAGAAAGCTAGGATTCCATGGGGGAGAAACGTTGGAGATTGTGGAAGGCAAGAGGAAGCTAGGATTCCATGGGAGAGAAACATTGGAGATCGTGGAAGGCAGGAGAAAGCTAGGATTCCATGGAGGAGAAACATTGGAGATCGTGGAAGGCAGGAGAAAGCTAGGATTCCATGGGGGAGAAAAATTGTTGATCGTGGAAGGCAGGAAAAAGCTAGGATTCCATGGGGGAGGAACTTTGGAGATCGTGGAAGGAAAGAGGAAGCTAGGATTCCATGGGGGAGGAACTTTGGAGATTGTGGAAGGCAGGAAAAAACTGAGATTCCATGGGGGAAGAACTTTGGAGATCGTGGAAGGCAGGAGGCAGCTCTTTAGCACAGCTAAAGCACAGCTCTTTAGTCAGATCTCTCCCCCCTACAAGCACGACTCTTTTAAACAGGGAAAGAAGACGGGCAAGGTAACGAACACATTTAGCAGAAAACTTTGGAGTTGCCTGATCATCAGCCAAGCCATCTTGGCAGCAGCATGCGCCGGGCGGGGAACAGCTATCTCACCAGGGAACTGGCCGGTACCTAGTTGTCCTCTGGTAAGAGGTATGCCGGCCCACTTGGAAAAAGTGGGGGGGGCACATTGGGGGGCATGCATGCACAGTGTGGGCGCATGTGTAGAGGGAGCGTGGGGCTTGTCGTGCACACATGCGTAAATGGGGGCGCGCATTGCATTATGGGTTCCAGCACGCGGGAGCGCAACAGCGCACGCACGCTTAGACTTTTGGCACGCAATGCCAAAAAGGTTCGCCATCACTGCTATAGTCCATGGAGTTGCGAAGTTGCGAAGAATCGGACATGTCTTAGATGTTGAACAAGATCTAGTTTAAAAAGTGACTAACAGTAACTTTAACTTTACAACAACTTAAGACCACTGAATACTTGGCATATTGCCAATCTAGTTAATTAATTTCTCAATAAAAACAAATTCAACATCGCTTATAATGAGCATTTATTTTGTCATGAATACACATTTTAAAAAAACAGATGAATGGCTAAGATACCAACCTGATTTCAGAAATGTTACATTATGCAAACAAAGTTTTCCATAATATACAGAACAGAACAGAACAGAATAGAATAGAATAGAATTTTTTATTGGCCAAGTGTGATTGGACACACAAGGAATTTGTCTTGGTACATATGCTCTCAGTGTACATAAAAGAAAAGATACGTAACAGTAACCATAATTTAGCTCAGCAGCATAATTTGTTTTCTGGCAGTACAGAATTACTTCTCAGAGTAATACTCTGTTAAGTCTCTGTTCCATAGCTGATCTCATTATAGAGTATCATAGTTTCACTAACAGTAACTCAATAGATTAATGCACAAGTTAAGGAAACTGTACATAAATATTTTAAATAGGTGCTTATTTACTAGTGTAATATTGCACTGTAGAATTAAAGTATCAGTTTCTTTCTTAAGATTCTTGGAGATGGGAGCTCCACTCTTTAAAGCTCATTTGTTCAATCTATTATCATTTGCAGCAATAAGACTTTTTTAAACGTTTCTGGTCAAAATGAAATTTAAGCAGTTTATTCCTTTTTTTAAAGAAAAAAATACTGTGATTTTCTTTGTCATGTGTTTTTTGGTTGTCTTTATATCCTACTTAATCTTTTATATTATTTTTAAAATATAGTGGATTGACACAATTTAAAATAAATTGCTCAGTAAAACACAAGTATGCAAAATATGTTTTATAAGACATTTGTATATGTTATTTCATTATTTCTCAGAAAAATTCTAGGAGATCCCCCCCCTCTTTCACATTACTATTTCTAGTTTCCATGTGGAAAACTAATATCAGTGTGGTCTTATTGCCCAAGGGCATTTAGTAAATTCATGGCTGAATTCCAAGACAAAAGTATGTGATAGTATAATGGTGTTACTTCTAGTTGCCTCTGTTATACTCAAATAAAGCTACATATAGCTCACACATGATTTCAACCAGTGGTGAGTTGCCCCCGGTTCAGACTGGTTCGGAAAAACCACCCACTGCCCCGGATGTCATCATCTGCAATCTATGCATGCACAGAAGCAAGGCGCGCACGCAAGCGAAGCGAGCGCAGTTTGCGTTATCCCGTTGCGAACCAGTAGTAAAGGTAAGTAGAACCTACCCCTGCTTTCAATCACTATTTAATGAGAATGGTAGCAATAACAGTGCAGATTTCTATACCCTTCATTGCAACATCTGCCTGTTGCAACAGTTATCCCCTGGGGGAAAGTTATCCTTGGATCTGAATAAGCCTAACAGCAAGTTTTCTGAGATACTTAAAATCAATGTGGGCAATCTGTGGCACTACAGATCTTGTTGAATAATAATTCTAAGCATTCATCATAATTACTTTCTAGGGATATGCTGAGCAATTTTTAAATGCCCATTTCTTGTTAAATACACCTGGAAGTTCAGGCATCATTTTTCCCACTGAAAGTGTCTTGTTTGCTATGATTGGTGACTTTAATCAAGGAACTAGTACAGTATTGTAGGCATTGCTATCTACCAGAATTAAGCATAAAGTAGGATGAATCATATTAGATATAAATATTAATCTTTTTCTTACTACTATTCCATGCTGAAGGGGTCATCTGTTTAGAACTTTATCAGAAAGACAACAACTGCTTAGAATAGTGGCACCTGCAGCCATCCACAATGACACTAAAATGACAATATGCTCAGGATGAGGTCATCATGCAAATCTGTCACTATTATCTGCATCCCATCATTAAACATTAGTCATTTACCCCCACGAAGAACCTCATTGTTAGAGCTGGGGACAAATCACAAAACAGGCATGACAATATTACTCACACACTGTGATTTATGTTCTTCAATTAGATATCATGTTACAACCACAGAATGGGAGCATTTGTGTAATGATGTCACTTTATGAGTATGGCCTTTTTGGTGTGCCTGTGGTTTGTTGAACTAATGCTATTAGCTGTCTTATGTACTTTGCAGTTTCCTTTTAAGAACAAAACTTAGTTCTTTCAAAAGCTTTGGGAATCCCAGGGAAATAGGAAGTCTGCAATGTGGCTACACCGTGGGATATTGGTCTATTCTCCTGTGAATAGACCAATATGCCTGGGAATTGTTGGACGGCTCTGGCTCTATCTCTACGTCCAATACAAAACATCCATTAGAGCCTTCCCCAGACTCCAGAACTGGCCCAAGTTCCTTCCCAACCTCCTCATCATCTGAGTCTGCCACCAGCTCTGCTGGCGGGCCACAACATACAATGAACATATATAGGTATGTAGGGTCTGGACTGAATCAAGAAATAAATAACATAAATCTAGGCTGCCAAGTCTGCCTATGGACCTGTCAACTCTGAAGCAAACCTGGCTGAAACCATCTTTTGCTGCCTCATAGTTGCCACAAACCCTGAGTTGGGAAGGGAGGGGGCAGTAGATAGACCAGCTAACCATCAAAACAAAAAGTTTGCCTGTGGGAACCAAGATCATCTTAACAGGTGGCTGTAAAAAGAGGAGAGAAGTGACCAAGCAGCCTGCCAACTACTTTCATTGGACAATGTGACTGGTGACATCTGGGAGGGAGAACTTTTGCTTTTAATTAGGTGAAAACCACGTAAACGTCATATGCTGATATGATGTATCCAATAAACATGTTCTTTGAGGAATCTACCTGTCTTGCAGTTCTGCTTTCAATCGGTGCTTGGAATGCTGACAGGACCAGGGAAACAAATAAACAAAAAATTAATTTATAGAGGCCCATGAAACTTTCAATGACTAATGTTGTGAAAACAGTCCCCTCTCCCCAATTACCCCCAAGAGATTAAAAAAAAAAGCACAACAATATTTGATTTCAAGGCTATGCCTGCTAGATGGAGAATGTGAGGACACATCCTTCTTTTGCTAGACATCTGGTAAACCTAAATTAGGCACATTTTATTTTCATGCTAAAATAGATCTGCAGGTCTCTCCTTTTCAATTTGTAGCTTGCAAGAGAATGCAGTTTTGTTTTGTTTTGGGTTTGATCCAGATATAGGAATATTAAATTTCTATAAGCACCATGGCTTGGTGTACAATTAAGATTGTTTGCATAAAACATAATTTATCATGTTTTATGGAATCTCATGTTATAATTTTACGAAGAACCTTGCAGTGAAATTTCTGATCTTCCTGTTTCTAAGCCTAAAGCTTATAACAGCAAACCACAGTTTATTGTTGCATCTGAATACTATTGAAACTAACAAGAAAGCATCTACATATCAACATTAAAGTAACATAAGTTCACTTGAGTGAAGAGTCAATTGGAAAATAGATAAATTAAGAAGTGAGTTGTTAAAAAAGGCTTATTCAATGAATCAATATTGCAGGACTAATAGTTGGTAATAAGAAACTATTAACGAGGGGCACAACATTATAGATCAGTTTGGATTTTTTCCCCCATTGCTGGAAACCTTCAACTTCCTTCTCTGCTAAAAAGAACAATATCCATAACCTAGAACCATGATGGCGAACCTATCGCACGCGTGCCACAGGTGGCACGCAGAGCCATATTAGTGGGCACACCAGCTCAGCTCTGGGGTGCATGCGCGTGCTGGCCAGCTGATTTTCAGGCCTTCTGGGCCCACCAGAAGTAGGGAAATAGGCTGTTTCCTGCCTCTGGAGGGCCTGGGGGAGTGGGGAAGGCCTGTTTTTCTTTCTTACCTGGCTCCAGATCCTCTCTATGCATCTGGGAAGGGCAAAAACAGCCTTTCCCAATCCCTTGGAGGCCCTACGGAGGCTGAAAGGGCCCATTTCCCGATTCCCAGTGGGACAGGAAGTGACATTTTTTCCTGTCCTCAGCCTCCAGAGACTCCTAGAGAGGCTCCCAGAGACTCCTAGAGAGGCTCCCAGAGACTCCTAGAGAGGTTCTGGAGGCTGGGGACAGCAAAAAATGTCATTTCCTGTCCCACCGAGAGTTGGGAAATGGGCCCTTTCAACCTCCATAGGGCCTCCAAGGGAGTGGGAAAGGCTGTTTTCGCCCTTCCCAGATGCATAGAGAGGATCTGGAGCCAGGTAAGAAAGAAAAACGGGCCTACCAGGGCATCATGTGCCAGGAGCGGGGGTGGGTGGGGTTGTGTGCGCATGCGCGTGGGCACATGCGTGTGCGACCCTTGCCCGCCCCCCCTCCTGGCGCGCGATGGCAAAAAGATTAGCCATCACTGACCTAGAATCTTGTTTGGGGAAACAAACAGCAAATCAGTTATGCTGAACAACGGTACACTTTCCTGAGGCAATTACAAGCTAACTCAAAGTGGGTAGTGTTGCGATATTTTCAGGATCAGACTCAATAAATTGTTCAAGAATTAAGAGTTCAAATATATCTCTCTTTATTTACATAAGGCATTCTATATTCACTGAATATTCACAGATAGAAGCGCAGAATGAACGTATGCAGCTCCTTATATATACAATGGGTGGAGCTAATTATGGGAGTGGTAAAGTATGAATACATTAAGAAGTGAAGAACAAGTTAACGCCTGATACACTGTTCATATATTATTTACATAATGGAGAATAAGGCATTTACTTATGACAAATCCCCCTCTAAATGCCGATTCGATATATTACAACAATTACATTCAGATTCAGAACAATATAATACATGTAACTTAGAAGTCAGATATTTATGTTGCTTAGATGGTAAAGGCTTTGTTAATATGTCAGCTATTTGCTCCGATGTTTCGCAATGAACTGCTTTGATAAATCCATCCTGAGACAACTGTCTCACGTGTTTAAATTTTATATCTATATGCCTGGATCTTTGTCCAATGGCATCAGATCTAGATATTTCGATAGCAGCTTTGTTATCTTCATGCATGATAAAAGGCAAAATGGGTTTTTTCCAAATGTCAGAGAGTAAATCATTGAACCATACAAGGTTATTAGCTGCCTTAGATAGACAAACATATTCTGCCTCTGTTGTTGAAGTGGCTACTAACTCTTGTTTGCCAGTATACCAGTAAACTGGACAGTCATTGAGAAAGAATATATAACCAGATGTGCTTTTTCTACATGAGGTATCTCCAGCCCAATCCGCATTGGCATAACATGTGAGGATGGGCTCTTTGACATTTTTAGGTTCCAACAATAAACAGAAGTCTAAACTATTTTTCAAGTATCTTAATATCCTTTTGACAGCTTCCCAATGGTATAGTGATGGTGTCTGGACAATAAATTGAGAGGCAAAGCAATATCAGGCCTAGTCCAATTGGAGATGTAAAGGAGTGAACCTATGACAGACCTGTAAAATGTATTGTCTTTGAATTCAGGAGATGATTCTTCTGTATTCTTCAAAAAATCAGTTTGCATGGGAGTGTCACATGGCTTAGCGTTACTTAAGTTACATTTATTCAAGAGCTCTATGATTTTGTCCCTTTGAGAGAGTTTAAATCCTCTTCTGGTTTTACTGATTTGAACACCAAGATACTTATTTACTTTACCCAAAGATTTCAATGAAAAATGTTCATTTAGTTTTGTTACAAATGTCTCTTTCATTTCTTTATGTTTACCTATGTATAAAATGTCATCCACATAGATTAGTACAAATTCTAGAGAATTATTATCTTTTTTAACAAAGAAGCAATTGTCGGCAGTAGTGGCATTGAAATTCATAGTTTTGAGAACTTTTACTAAACAATCATACCATTGTTTACCAGATTGTTTCAGCCCGTATAAACTTTTATTTAATAACCAAGTCTCATTTTTGTTTGTGTATTGACTGTGGGGTGCTCTTACATATATTTCCTTATCTAACTTTGCGTGTAGGTACGCAGTCTGTATGTCGTATTGAAATACATCGAGGTTGAGTGCTGATGCTATAACCAGAGCTGTTTTGACACTCTCTGTTCTTACTGTGGGGGAGTATGTGTCTGTATAATCCTCGGGATATTTCTGTGCATAACCTTGTGCAACTAATCTAGCTTTGTATAGAGTATTGCCTCCTTCTAAATTCTTAATTTTATATATCCACCTAGTGCCAATGATAGTTTTGTCTTTTGGTGCAACTGTAGGGGTGAACACATTTAGCCTTCGTAAACTATCCATCTCTTTAGTCATGGCTGCTTCCCATTTTATCTTTTCTTCAGGAGGAAGCTTTAACACTTCCTCATATGTGTTAGGTATTGGTAATTCTCCATCCATATACATTACATAATCTTTGTATTTATTTGGCATTTGATTTCTGCTACTTCTGGTTGTTTTTTCTGGTTTACTATCATTGTCATGTAAATATCTTGCTTCTTTTTTAGTTAATGAATCTGTCTTTATTTTATGTTGTTTGTCCATGTTTTAATTTTATTTTTATGTGTATTGTTACTGTGTTCTTCTCTAATTCTTTTTTCTTGAAGTTTGGTATCTGTATTGGTGTTTGGGAATATTTCATTAAGATGTATTTTAGACCAGTTGGCCTGTTCATGGAACACAGCTGTTCTGGAGACTATGAATTTATTATTATTATCGATAAATCTGTATCCTTTTGTACCTGTCTCGTATCCCATGAATCTAAGTCTCCTAGATACGTTCTCACCTTTGCGCCTTAGTTGTTTAGGTATGTGTACGTCTGCAGTGACTCCAAATATGTGCATGTGTGCTAATTTTGGTTTCCTATTATACATCACTTCGTATGGTGTCTTATTTACAATGCTGGACCAAGTTCTATTTTGTGTGTAATTAGAGTATTGTAGGGCTTCTGACCAGAATTGTTTACCTAAGCCAGCATCTTCTAAAGTGCATCTAATCATGGTTTGTAATGTTGAGTTCTTTCTCTCTACCACTCCGTTCTGGAATGCAGAAAATGGACTAGATGTGTAATGTAACATCCCTCTGTCTTTTAGCCATTGGGAGAATTCCTTGGACATGAATTCACATCCCCTATCTGTCATGATTTGTTTTATTTTAATATTGTGTTGTGTTTCTATACGTTTGTAAAATTCTATAAATTTCTGAAAAGTTTCATCCTTATGTTTTAATGTGTAAACAAATCCATAACGACTATAATCATCCACAATTGTTAGAAAATAACGTTTTTTATAAGTAATTGATGGTGTTAGTGGACCAACTAGGTCCATATATACCAAATCAAAAATTTTGTTGGTTGATCTCGTTGACTTTCTAGGTCTGGGACTAGTTTTGAGCTTTGTAGATTTACATACTGAGCATTCCAAATAGTTTTCACAATTTTTTATTTTAACACCTTCTGCATGTTCAGTCATCTTTTGTACTACAGGAAAACTGGCATGTCCTAATTTCCTATGTAAGACATGAGCACACTCATCATAAATTGGTTTACCTATCTTAGGTTTTTTTTCATTGTGTGTATCTTTGTGATTATGGGTTACCTCACGTTCTTCATTGTCACTGTTACTATTCTGTCCATTATCTGTTTCATTATCATTTTCCATATTTGAATCAATGTTGTGTAACCATTCTTCCTTTGTCATTAGGTAAGGTAGACCTCCTTTGGTTATTACTGTACCTATGTTTATTTTGTTTTTTTCTAATGTTGCTTTTCCTTTTGAGAACACAATGTTAATGTCAGAATCTCTGCTTAGTTTTATGGCACTAAGTATATTATGAGGAATTTCAGGTATTAGTAATACCCCCTCTATTTTTCCTAAGCCAGGTAAGGTTACATTCCCTCTACCTATAACTTGAACTTTTTCTTGGTTAGCCACTTTGATTACAAATTTATCTTCTACAAATGAAGATAACATGTTTTTATTATTAGTAGTGTGATTAGTTGCTCCAGAATCAATAAGCCAATTACTGTTCTCTGGTTGTGGTGTGTTAATGTTGTCATGTTTGTTTAGCCCATTCAGTGAGCCAGATTTTCTATCCTTTGAGTTATCTCTGCCCCCTCTATGTTCTCTATAGTTGGGTGGACTTCTATATCTAAGTCTATCATTGGAAGACTGTCTGTTGTTGTACCTATTTCTATATTCTGACCTATGTCTATCTTTTTGAATCTTGGGACAATCCCTCCTATTATGTTCCTTAGATCCACAATTGTGGCACCTAAATGTTTCATGATATCTTTCTTGAAATGCTACCCTTTTATATTGTTTGTGTTCTATTTGGTTGTTATAACGACTTCTCCTTGAATTGTCTTCAGCTATTAATTTATTGGATAGGCTTTCTATGGATAAGTATCCTAGATTGATTGTGTCTAAGTGTGACATGTAATTATCCCATGATGGGTCAAGCGAATTGATGATAACACTTTTCATCGTTTGATCTGAAATCACCTCCCCCCTTAAATGCAGTTCTGCTCTAATCTTGTTTAAAGATATTAAATGTTCACTTATGGTAACCCCTGGCTTTATCCTAGAAGAGAAGAAATCTTTAGACATTCTTGTGGTAGTGGCTACACTTTCACTGTGAAACAAATTAAACATGCATTGAATAATTTCTGAGACAGTCAGATTTTGCTTAATACTGTGATACATGGCAGGGGACACACTGGAAATTAATAGGAAAAATGCTCTATGATGTAAGCAATCTAACTTTAGAGTCCAAGGTCTTTTTGGGGGGTTGGTAATAAAAAACATTAAGTTTTCTTTCATAAAGACAACCTGGAGCTGCTGATACCATTCTTGCAAATTAATGCCATCTATTCTCAGCTTTGGGAAGTCACTGGATAAATTCCCAACATTGTTGGGTCCATTACTTACAACCAGGGGTAGTCCGTGGTCTTGCAAATGTCGAAAATTGCAAAACGGCGTGGGAATGCTCGCAACGAGTCTGCATGGTTCTCTCTGCATCTCATGACTTCCTGGGTTGTCTGCGTAGTCCCGCGCATGCGCGTTGCTCATTTCGTTCCTGGAGTCATCGTGAGAGGTTCTCGTTGCTGCAGCTCCCTCGCTTCGTTCTTCTTCCGATGAATCAGTCTCCGGCTCGATCTTGGGAGTCCTGTTGATGGCGGGCGCTCGTCTTCTTTTGCTGAAGGCGCTGGTTCTTGGATCAGTCTGCAGTGTGGGGTGGTATCTGCAGGGCTCTCTGGGTTCAGGTGTCGGTGCTTTCGCCGTCTGGATAGGAGCGGGTAGATTTTGAGGCGTTGGCTCGC
The DNA here is from genome assembly GCF_059756535.1 of Pantherophis guttatus. NCBI lineage: Eukaryota > Metazoa > Chordata > Lepidosauria > Squamata > Colubridae > Pantherophis > Pantherophis guttatus. Next base: position 106,407,757 of record NC_142066.1, read on the forward strand.
TTGCTTGCCTTTTGGTTGATTTTTTAGTAATCTTCAGTTTCGGCCCAAATGCAGCAAAAAGCGTTTTCATTGCTGATTTTATTTGTGTGTCTATCGAATCTTCTTCATTCTCTGTTTCTGATTCTTCTGAGGTATATACTTTTTCTTTTTCATTTTTCGTATCGAGTAAGGCTTTTTGCGCCAGACATTTTGAATCCTGCTTTCTGATTGGCTCTGCTTCACTCATCTTGGGAGTCCGTTGAAACCAAGATGGCTGCCATTCGAAATTTTGCACGGGATTGTTGGTTTTCTTCTTCGTTGCATTTTTATCTGTAGGCATATCACTTACTATTTTTGAGTCTTTTGGTTTTTCAGTAGCGATGTGCTTCTCTCTCGCTGCTCCGTTGTTTTTTAGTATATCTTGGAGGTCCGCAACAAGACTTTCATCACTCTTTTGGCTCTTTAGGAGTTTTAGTATCTCTGACCTGAGTTCGTTGTATTCTATTTCGTTTTCTTCTTGGTCATCATCTTTATTTATTATTTCTTCGTCTTCTGTGGTGTATTCTTCAGATTCTCTCGAAATTGCATTTGTGGACTCATCTATTATTTCTTGATCCGCTTCCATTTCTTTGCTGTATGCCCTGGTGTTGGGCCTATCTCTTTTAGACATGTTTAAGTTTTTATTGAGTCAATTCAACCATCCTCTGCTACCAGATTGTTGCGATATTTTCAGGATCAGACTCAATAAATTGTTCAAGAATTAAGAATTCAAATATATCTCTCTTTATTTACATAAGGCATTCTATATTCACTGAATATTCACAGATAGAAGCGCAGAATGAACGTATGCAGCTCCTTATATATACAATGGGTGGAGCTAATTATGGGAGTGGTAAAGTATGAATACATTAAGAAGTGAAGAATAAGTTAACCCCTGACACACTGTTCATATATTATTTACATAATGGAGAATAAGGCATTTACTTGTGACAGGTAGAATGTCTCATTGGGGATTAATTTAAAAGCATACTTTATTCTCTATTGATGAACAGCCTTTCTTTGTGCTTTCAATCACGACAGTCGCATAAAGAATATTTTCCTCTTTTTTCCACAGCCACTTATTCAAATTGTTCTGAGAGCATTTTGCCTACTCAATTAGTTATATGTGCTACAAATATCAGTGAAAATAATGATGCACTTGTTTCTGTAGGCCCACCCAAAAGATGTGAAGTGTAAACTGCCCTCCGCTGAGTATTTCTTTCAAGAATTTAAGAGAAAATAAATGTTTTGAGCTTTGAAAAATTCTTGACCTAGCTAAATGGAGGAAAGTTGCAGTGAGGAAAGTAATTTCAGTTCAGTCTTAGTTTTCAACTTGTAACATGAGATTAACACTTCAAACATTAATTTACATTTTACTGACTACTGTAAAAATGGATTTTAAATAATTTCTGCCTGCAGTCTCTTGAAGAAGATAGTAAAAAATATTAAATCTAGACTTCAGAATCAATGGTACCATCAAAATCTGTAAATGGGATATTACATTATTTAATGTTCTGCTCTGTTAATTGTTTTGTTCAGTCAGAAACTCTTTCACAAGGATAAAATGCTGTGGTATTATGCTAGGTGTTGTTATTATGGTTGGTTGCATGTCAGGCAGATATTTAGATGTTTGGATTTGGAATTTTTCTTGGGATAAATAAATGTTGTTTAATAATATTATAGGTACTTATTATTATTATTAATAATAATAATAATAATAATAATAATAATAATAATAATAAGAAGAAGAAGAAGAAGAAGAAGAAGAAGAAGAAGAAGAAGAAGACATGAAATTCAGTCAACTAATCATTTAAAAATGTCTCACAAATACCATTGACTGGTGCTAATGGTTGATATGGGTTGCTGCCAGCATCCTAGGTATCAACCAAGTATCTTTTAAAAATGTTCCGAGTAGCGCAGTTTTTTGCAGTTCCACTGCTATTATTGCAGGAAGCTGCAATTTCTTGATGTGTTTTGTAAAATTCTTGGACATAGTACCAAGTGCCCCCATGACAATGGGTATCACTGTTACATGTTTCATCCATAGCCGTGTAGTTTCAATGGCAGGTCTTGATATTTCGTGATTTTTTCCAGTTCTTTTTCTTCGACTCTCGCATCTCCTTGTACAGCGATATCAATAAACTGTATGCTTTGGCCCTTGACAACCATGATATCTGGCATGTTGTGTTCCAAATGATGATCTGTCTGTATTCAAAAGTCCTACACGATTTTCACCGTCTCATTTTCAGTAATTTTTTCCACTTTGTGCTCCCATTACTTTTCGGATACAGGTATGTTGTATTTTTTACATAGTGACCAGTGGACTAATTTAGCAACTCGATCATGTCTAGCTTTGTAATCAGTTTGCGCAATTTTGCTGAACTCACATATTAAGTGTGAAACAGTTTCAACTTTGTCGTTGCAAAGTCAGCAGTTTGGATTGTCAGTGGATTTTTGTTTCTTCACTTTCATGGCATAAGTATGCAGTGCTTGTTCTTGAGCAGCAGCTATTAAAACTTCTGTTTCTTTCTTGATGGTTCCTCTCTTAAACTATGCCCATGTATAGTTGTTATCACATTTTCCTTCAATGTTTTTCAAGTGTGTCCATGCAGAGTTTTGGTTTTCCATCCATTTGATCTGTCATCCAACTGTTTTTCCTTATATTCTGCCTTTGTTTCTGTTGTTTTTATAATAGTCTCCATTTTCACAGCCTGCAGCAAGCTTTCTGTGCTTTGGTGGTGGTGGTGGTGGTGGTGGTGGTTGTTATTGTTGTTGTTGTTGTTGTTGTTGTTGTTATTATTATTATTATTATTATTATTATTATTATTATTATTATTATTATATACACAATATGAAATCATAGCTGCCAATTCTTTAGCTGGTGTTCATACACATCAAGTTATTTCCAAGTTATTTCCAAGAACTTAGCATGTCATAATGTATCAGCATAGTATCTACGTGGATCCAAGCAGTGCAATCTTTGGTAACTGACAGATATAAATTTTGTCAATGCCCATATTTTCTAATTACTGTTGGAAATTTTTTGGTATGGCACTAATGTGCCAATAAGAACTGGGATCACCCCAGCTGGTTTATGCCCTAATCTTTCAATTTCAATTTTCAGATCTTGATACTTTGTGATCTTTTCCAATTCTTTATGTTCTATTTTACTATTCCCTGTATTGTCACATCAATTATTCATACTTCTCGCAATTAATTCTGTTATAAATCAAGATTTTATCAGTTTGCATTTGAAAACTCCACAGTATTTTTGGCTATTTTTTCAACTGTATGTTCACACAACTGAAATATAATTTTTCAGATGTTTCAATGAATCATTTTGGTGAATATATTATGTTGTTGTTTATAATTGGTTTCTGTGATCTTCTTGCATTGGCTGAGCTATGATCTACTGCTTTTTCTGCTCTTTGCACTTCAAGTCATTTGACAATTTTTCAAATCAGCATTTCGAATCATTTGATGATTTTTCACTTCTGGCCTTGATTGCTTTAGTTTGAATAGCTTGCTCTTGAGCAACCAAAATCAAGTCTTCAGTTTCTTTTTTTAAAATGCTCCTATTGCTAGGTTTTAACTTTACATACTTTCCCCTTGATCTTTTGTAGAAATTGACCATGTTCTGTTTTACCTTGCCAACATTCTGTTCATTCAGTAAGTTCCAATTTTTAATTTGTATCAATCTGATTCTTGGCTCTCTTCTACATAATCAGTCAATGCACATTTTTAATTCTTCGCCAATGTTATGGCTTTGTCAGATTCCTGTTTAGAAGAGGAGGAGTGTCAGAATATTCATGACTGGGAAGACATGATAACAAAGTCAGCCAATGAATAGGCATAGCAACTAAGTCAGCAAATTGGGAACTGAAACAGACTGGAGCCAGGGAGTGTTTTAGTTTGCAGCTTCTGAGTCTCTAAAAAGAAACTGAAACCTGTTTGTGTGAACTTGCCTGCTGATCTGAGCTGAAATGAAACTGTGAATCTGGTATTGTAAGCTTACTTCATGTATTATTGTGTATATAAAGAAGTTAATGAATCCTACTGCATCAATTTATCTGTGTGTGCTTCTGGATTTGTTTTTTGCAACAAACTCTGACAAGGAGTTGGAACTGGGACTATCTGACAGTGAAGGCACAGGCCCCTCAGAACGAGCAGAGTGTCCTAGGGCCTGAGGAGGAGGCAGTCTCAGGGCTGTCTGGTGGGGGAGGGAGCTGACCAGATGGAGAGCTGCCTACAAAAGCAATCAGCTGGTCAGTGGAGATGGCAGGTTCCAACCACCTCTGATGAGGAACAGCTGCCTCCCCTGCCTAATCTGCAAGCATGGAGAGCTGAGTGGAAGGAGGCACAGAAGAGTTGAGTGAAGTTCCTCGCGAGGAAGCAACCCTATGTCTCCTCAAAAGAAACAACTGGGGATAGGTGATTTAACTGGATGCTGGGGAAAGGTGTGTTTGCCGCCAATAAGATTTGCTTTGGGATCCAGCTTTTATGGATTCTGTTTCTTGAGCCTTGGGCTGTATTTTTGGACTTTAAACCAAGGATTTTACTTGTGGACTTCAGACTTGTCTTTGAAATTTTGGACTGCACTTTGGCTTTTGGGACCTTGGATTTTAATTTGCAGATTTTATGAGTAGTTGTCTTGTCCTTGTGCCTCAAGGGATGGCTTGACCCTAGTTTGTGGAACCAGGTGTTCTGGACAGGGAAAGTGTACCAGCCCCATTGGTGAATTGTTGAACACTGAGTGAGTAATAAACTGACTTTAACTTGCACCTGCCTCGCCACATGACTTGGGTCAGAAAGTTAGTTTGTTTGACTTGAAATAACTTGACATGTATAATTTATCAATATTACTACAGGGATGTAATGCATAGTGAATAGTAATTAACTTTTTTGTTTTCATTCCATACTGTACAGTTCAGCTGGTGTCCACTTAATAATTCCAGCAGTGTATTGTATTACCTTTTGTTTGTTTGCTTTTGTTGGAGAGAATAAAAATGATTATGGCTGCTCTGCAACTCACAGTGGCAGGAACCCTTTGAAAAAATAATTAATAATAAATCTAAAGGGAAAACTGTAGAGGCATTAAACCACTGTTCTCTTGCAGGTCAGGTCAATGAATGTTCAAAATGAGACAAGATCCTCCCTTTGCATATTCCCTTGCATTCCCAGATATAATGAATAAAAAAATGAATCAAAGGTTTAAATGCTTCTTGTTAAAAAGGAATAGCATGCCAGATACTTTCCCCAAGAGCGGTAACCATGGTTGCACTTTGCTACAATAGTTAGAGTAGAGGTAAGGAGGCATTTCTGACTATATGCCTGTAGTTGGACACCAGGAACAGGATGCTAAAGATTGCCTGAGGGATGGAAAAAGAGAAAGAGACAGACAGACAGACAGACAGACAGACAGACAGTGTTCTGGAGCAATAATATTATCTCACTAACAGGTGCATACAAAAAAAATCCCTGGGACAATTTCAGGAAGGAAGGCCTGGAGGTTTTCATGGAAACTAAGCTGCTTTTGAAAAGAAAGAGAAATAATCAAATTTCAATTTTATATTCTCTCCCAGACAAATTTGTATACATAAATGTCAAAGTGCTCTCAAAGCAACCCCAATTACTTCTGGCTGCATTTGAAAATTTTAGTAGGCTGCTAGCTCCCTTCCTGGCAGCCCTGCCATGCTTGCTTGCCTTCCACGGGGCCTTCCACTTGCCTGCCTTCACAAGTTGGCCATGGGAATGCCGGGAAGGCCGCATGGAAGTCAGGGAAGGATGGCAGGACTGCGGGCTGCGGACCGGTTTGGGGGCGTGACCAGCCAGTGGTCGCTACTGGTTCAACGAACCAGCCCCAATGTCCACTACCGGTTTGCCTAAACCGGTCCGAACCAATAGCATCACACCTGCCCCACACCCACTTTACAGTCTGTTTCTGTTGCTCTGGAAGTATTTCTAGCAGGACTACCAGATTCTGTAACACCTTTGTTCCCTTTGGTATCCGTCTGGTAAACTTCCAAGATTTGTTTTTCTTGCCATGTACATGTTTACATCCATACTAGACTGTGTTGTTTCTCTGTGTCATACAATGTGTGTGGATATGAGGGTATATGCATATTTATTTATTTACAGTGTTTCCATGAAAATAAGACCCTGTCTTATATTTTTTTGAACCCCGAAATAAGTGCTTGGCCTTATTGCCATGCGCTCAAAAGCCCGATTGGGCTTATTATCAGGGGATGTCTTATTTTGGAGGAAACAGGGTATCATGTATATGTAGTATACGTATATAGTAGTGACCCTTTGAGAGCTGTATGCAACAAAATTTCATTTTAATGTATTTCATTTTCATTTTCATTTATTCAAATTTCTATACCGCCCTTCTCCTTTCGGACTCAGGGCGGTGAACAGCCAGATAAAAAACATCTATACAAACATCACAGTTAAAAATAAAGTTAAAATAATTTATAAATTTGGCCCATAATTTAAAACTTGTCAATTAAAATAAATATTAAAATTTTAAAACTAACCCTAAAATCAGGACAGACCGGCTAGCTGAAAAAAATGAGTTTTTAGGGCCCGACGAAAAATCCGGAGGTCGGAGATCACTCATATCTCTGGGGGTAGATTGTTCCATAGGGTAGGTGCCACCACAGAGAAGGCTCTCCTCCTGGGGGTCGTCAGCCGGCATTGTCTGGCCGACGGCACCCTGAGGAGGCCCTCTCTGTGGGAGCGAACCGGCCGGTGGGAGGCTATTGGTGGCAGAAGGCGGTCCCGTAAGTACCCTGGCCCTAAGCCATGGAGCGCTTTAAAGGTGATCACCAACACCTTGAAGCGCACCCGGAAGTCCACCGGAAGCCAATGCAGCTCGCGCAGGAGAGGAGTCACATGGGAGCGCCCCGTCGCTCCCATAATCCCCCGCGCAGCCACATTCTGCACCAGTTGGAGCCTCCGGGTGCACCCCAAGGGGAGCCCCATGTAGAGAGCGTTACAATAGTCCAGACGAGAAGTGACGAGTGCTTGAGTGACCGTGCATAGGGAGTCCCGGTCCAGAAAGGGGCGCAACTGGCGTATCAGGCGAACCTGACAAAAAGCCCCCCTGGCCACGGCTGTCATATGCCCTTCTAAGGACAGCCGCGCATCCAGGAGGACACCCAAGTTGCGGGCCCTCTCCGCGGGGGCCAATGATTCGCCCCCAATAACCAGCGATGGCGTCAGCAGGCTATACCGGGACGCCGGCAGCCACAGCCACTCGGTCTTGGAAGGGTTGAGTCGAAGCCTGTTTCTCCCCATCCAGACCCGCACGGCCTCCAGGCACTGGGACATCACTTCCAAGGCATCATTGGGATGGTCTGGGGTGGAAATGTACAGCTGAGTATCATCAGCGTACTGATGGAACTCCACCCCAAAACCACGGATGATCTCACCCAGCAGCTTCACATAAATGTTGAACAGGAGGGGCGAGAGGACCGACCCTTGCGGCACCCCACAAACAAGGCGCCTTGGGGTCGACCGCTGCCCCCCTATCAACACAGATTGCGACCGGTCGGAGAGATAGGAGGAGAACCACCGCAGAACAGTGCCCCCCACTCCCAGTCCCTCCAGCCGGCGCAACATGATACCATGGTCGATGGCATCAAAAGCCGCTGAGAGGTCTAATAGGACCAGAATAGAGGAATAACCCCTATCCCGGGCCCTCCAGAGATCATCCACCAACGCGACCAATGCCGTTTCCGTGCTGTACCCAGGTCTGAAGCCGGACTGGAGCGGATCCAGATAGACAGCTTCATCCAGGTACTGGGGGAGCTGTCGCGCCACCACACTCTCAACAACCTTCGCAATAAAGCGAAGGTTGGAGACTGGACGATAGTTAGCCAAAATAGCCGGATCCAGGGATGGCTTCTTGAGGAGAGGCCTCACCACCGCCTCTTTCAAGGCGGCCGGCAGGACACCCTCGCTCAAAAAAGCGTTAATAATCCCCTGGAGCCAGCCTCGTGTAACCTCCCGGGAAGCCAGCACCAACCAGGAGGGACACGGGTCCAGTAAACATGTGGTTGCGTTCAGTCGTCCCAAGATCCTGTCCACGTCCTCGGGAGCCACAGGATCGAACTCCTCCCAGATAACACTCTCAAGGCCTGCCTCAGTCATCTCGTCTGAACTAACCCAGTTGGCGGCCAAGTCTTCCCGAATCTGAGTTATTTTATCATCCAGATACTGTACAAAATCCTCAGCTCGGCCCTGCAAGGGGTCCTCCCGCGCTCCCAGATGGAGGAGGGAGCGGGTCACCCTAAACAGGGTGGCTGGGCGGTTATCTGATGACGCGATAAGAGCGGCAAAATAGCTAGATTTCGCCGCTTTTATCGCCACTTAGTGTATGCCGATTAGTGTACATTTGAAGTGACAATAAAGTTATTCTAAATATAAGTAAAAGTTTATCTTGTCACAAAGGGGAAAATCTAGCTTATGAGGGAAACTTGTTGAACTGTCAAGCTGGCTCTGGCCTTTAAAGACCTAAAAGATAGGATGACAGATGAATCCCAGTCCATCATAAAATAGATGACCCACAGCTTTTACAGAGCCTCACCTATGCAGTCTTGAAGGCTTGTTTTTCCCCTTAATACTACAGCTAAACTGAAAATAAAGCTTCCATGAAGGGATGTGTTGCTTTGAAGGAGTTCAGAATTTTTGTGTTACTTTTTATGTTTGTTTGTTTTTTACTGTTTTGATAATTTGCAAGTTATTCAGGATCATGCTCCATATGATGGGTGGTGATAAGAAATCTTTTGACTAAAATAAATAAATAAATAAATATCCATGCTACATATAGTCAACAAACTCCTTTTAGTCTCCATCTTTCTCTTTTAAAAGTAAGGAAAACTGGTAAATCAGTCCCGTTGATGTAACATTCAACGTTGTGGAAAGCATTAAAGTATTATCAAATGTAGAAAAGCAACTGTTTTTGTCAGAAACAACTAACCACTGGAAATTGTTTTCATTTTTGCCATTCAAATATTCTCTTCTAATCAAACTGGGAAACTTCAGTCATGTTGCCTTCTAAATGAAGCATAATAGCTACTTGTAGCTGCCCCAGGGGGAAATCTTACTAACAATATATTTAAACAAACACGTATATGAGCTGCAGCTCTTTAAAGCAGCTGGATCTTTTAAGAAGCAATACATAATTTTCGGTTTTCGTTTTCTGTGCATGCCCCAACATGGCGACGCCTGTCTAAATCGCGTCTAGGGATGGGCGGCTCGTGGACTGGCAGGGGTCTTCTGGGGCTGCCATGAACATCGGCAACCCCTTTCCCAGTTGGAGGAGTCTCTCCCCAGCCTGATGAGGGCTTTTTCGCCCTCCGGAACCTCGTGGCTGGGGAGAAGCGAGCGGAAGACGGCGCGGGTGGAAGAACGCCGACAGCCCGGCTGCATCAGCTCCGCCGTTTTTCCTCCCTGCTTGGCCGAGGCGGCGGCGGCCAGAGCGTTGGCGGCAGCGGCGGTGATGCCCAGCGAGCTCCCCCCTGACCCTGGACGCCCCTGGGGGTTTCTTTTGGATGTTCCGGGGGCGCTGGGGAACGCTGGGAGCTTGGGTGTGGCCGGCGCCGAGGACGACGCTGTGGTGATGGCGGCTGCTGCGTGGCAACCAGGTCGAGGGCGGTGGTGCTGGAGAGCTGGAGAGTTGTTGGCGTTGGAGGAGAGGAGAGGAGAGGAACATCAAGCCTTGACATTGAAATGGGGGAGCTGAACCCCATTGTGCTCAGGGGTTGAAGGATACATGGCTGATGTTAAGGGTTGTATGGAAAGATCTGGGATTGGAGAGGCTGGTGGACGGCTCAAGTATTGGATCGCTATGGATGGCCTCCCCCCCTCCCTTTTTCTGGCCCTGTTATCGGCCTATTGGCCAATGTGGACTTTCTTCCCCAGAGCTTGGGACCTGGCTCTGTCTTTCGTCCTGTCTCCTGGCTGTATGGAGGACAAGGCAGTTACGGGAGGATGGATGGAGCCAGCTCCAGACTTCGTTCGCCACGGATGGGACTCATCTTTCCAGGACCAGGAAGCCCAAACCACCGTGAGAGGGTGGTTTTCGGACTTTTTCTGACTTTTCCATCTTGTCTTGATTAGGATGGCCAACCACTGTGAGAGGGTGGTTGGATAGTTTCCCTCAGCTGGACTGAATGTGAGGACTCCTACCCATTACCGTGAGAGGGTAATGGCGACTCTTCCGATTAACTTAGTCTTGCTTCCTGGACATCTGAAACCATCATTATAAACCCCTAGGCCATGTCTAGGCCAAACTTGTATTATCACTCTAGTGTTAAAATGTATTCTAGGGCAAAGCTTCTTGCGCTGCGAGATTCCCCCCTCTCGCAGGCCTGGCCCTCTATGTTATCGAGGGCCCACCTTAATGACGGATCTTGGGACCCCGAGAGGTGGCATGTCGCAAAAAGGGGATTGAGGGTTTTTTTAAAGACTTTTTTAAATAGACTTTTAAGGGGTTCTGAGGGTGGGGGAGGTTATGTGGCTTTGGGGGAAAACCCTCGGGGGTTGCAGACCAGTCCGGTTGCTATTAATGGTGCCGTAGGGGGTGCGGACTCTGGGGGAAAGGGGACTGTTAGAATGCCCTCTAGTGAGGGCTTCTCTATTAACATGCTGAGTGGGAGGGGCAGGTATGGCGGGAGCAGGGGGCCATATCATGTGGTGGGGGCACATGCTCGCTATCTCTGAGCGATTGCGTGCCCTGGCCCCCTTAGCTCTTCCCGTTCCCCAGGCTGTTTAGAGTCTCAGCGCCCGAGTCTCCGGCTGATGTTATGTAATGCCAGGTCCGTGGTAAATAAAGCCCCCCTCATTTGTGATCTTATTCAGGAGGGGGGAGCGGACCTGGCAGGTATCACGGAGACCTGGTTGGGCCATGAGGGGGGAGTTCCCCTCGTGGAGATGTGCCCATCAGGCTTCCGTGCATTTCATCAGCCGAGAGCTCAGGGCAGGGGCGGGGGGGTGGCGGTCATTCTAAAAGAAGGTCTTGATCCGAGGGAGACCACTGTACCTCAGATAGCCGGATGTGAGTCCCTTTTTGTGAAGTGGGGTCGTGGGGCGCAGATGGGTCTGTTGATCACGTACCTGGCTCCCTGCCACGTGGCAACGACCCTGCCCGAGCTCCTCAATGTTATAGCCGAGGTGGCGGTTGATACCCCCAGACTTGTGGTCATGGGGGATTTCAACCTGCCATCCATCGGTGAAACATCTGAGGTAGCTCGGGAGTTCATGGCTTCCATGACGGCCATGGACCTGACCCAAGTAATTCACGGCCCTACTCATATGGGGGGACACACTCTGAACTTAGTTTTTATCTCTGGTCAGTGGTTGAGTGGCCTTGATATAGGGGATATAGATATTGAACCCTTGTCATGGTCTGACCACTCGCTCCTTCGACTTGACTTTCTGACCGCCGTACCCCATCGCAGGGAGGCGGAACCGACCAGGTGGTTCCGCCCCAGGCGCCTGATGGACCCTGATAGGTTCCAGATGGAGCTTGGGCCATTTCCTGAGACTCTAGCTCATGACTCGGCTGATGACCTGGTGGCCACCTGGGATAGGGTGGCTGCCGGGGCTTTGCGGCCTCTGACCCGGCACCGAACTCACTTAGCTCCTTGGTTTTCCGAGGAGCTGAGGGAGATGAAGCGCCGGAAAAGACGCCTAGAGAGCGGTTGGAGGGCCAGTCGTTCCGAGTCTGACTTGACACTGGTAAGGTCTCATATTAAGACCTACCTAGTGGCGATAAAAGCGGCGAAATCTAGCTATTTTGCCGCTCTTATCGCGTCATCAGATAACCGCCCAGCCACCCTGTTTAGGGTGACCCGCTCCCTCCTCCATCTGGGAGCGCGGGAGGACCCCTTGCAGGGCCGAGCTGAGGATTTTGTACAGTATCTGGATGATAAAATAACTCAGATTTGGGAAGACTTGGCCGCCAACTGGGTTAGTTCAGACGAGATGACTGAGGCAGGCCTTGAGAGTGTTATCTGGGAGGACTTCGATCCTGTGGCTCCCGAGGACGTGGACAGGATCTTGGGACGACTGAACGCAACCACATGTTTACTGGACCCGTGTCCCTCCTGGTTGGTGCTGGCTTCCCGGGAGGTTACACGAGGCTGGCTCCAGGGGATTATTAACGCTTTTTTGAGCGAGGGTGTCCTGCTGGCCGCCTTGAAAGAGGTGGTGGTGAGGCCTCTCCTCAAGAAGCCATCCCTGGATCCGGCTATTTTGGCTAACTATCGTCCAGTCTCCAACCTTCGCTTTATTGCGAAGGTTGTTGAGAGTGTGGTGGCGCGACAGCTCCCCCAGTACCTGGATGAAGCTGTCTATCTGGATCCGCTCCAGTCCGGCTTCAGACCTGGGTACAGCACGGAAACGGCATTGGTCGCGTTGGTGGATGATCTCTGGAGGGCCCGGGATAGGGGTTATTCCTCTATTCTGGTCCTATTAGACCTCTCAGCGGCTTTTGATGCCATCGACCATGGTATCATGTTGCGCCGGCTGGAGGGACTGGGAGTGGGGGGCACTGTTCTGCGGTGGTTCTCCTCCTATCTCTCCGACCGGTCGCAATCTGTGTTGATAGGGGGGCAGCGGTCGACCCCAAGGCGCCTTGTTTGTGGGGTGCCGCAAGGGTCGGTCCTCTCGCCCCTCCTGTTCAACATTTATGTGAAGCTGCTGGGTGAGATCATCCGTGGTTTTGGGGTGGAGTTCCATCAGTACGCTGATGATACTCAGCTGTACATTTCCACCCCAGACCATCCCAATGATGCCTTGGAAGTGATGTCCCAGTGCCTGGAGGCCGTGCGGGTCTGGATGGGGAGAAACAGGCTTCGACTCAACCCTTCCAAGACCGAGTGGCTGTGGCTGCCGGCGTCCCGGTATAGCCTGCTGACGCCATCGCTGGTTATTGGGGGCGAATCATTGGCCCCCACGGAGAGGGCCCGCAACTTGGGTGTCCTCCTGGATGCGCGGCTGTCCTTAGAAGGGCATATGACAGCCGTGGCCAGGGGGGCTTTTTGTCAGGTTCGCCTGATACGCCAGTTGCGCCCCTTTCTGGACCGGGACTCCCTATGCACGGTCACTCAAGCACTCGTCACTTCTCGTCTGGACTATTGTAACGCTCTCTACATGGGGCTCCCCTTGGGGTGCACCCGGAGGCTCCAACTGGTGCAGAATGTGGCTGCGCGGGGGATTATGGGAGCGACAGGGCGCTCCCATGTGACTCCTCTCCTGCGCGAGCTGCATTGGCTTCCGGTGGACTTCCGGGTGCGCTTCAAGGTGTTGGTGATCACCTTTAAAGCGCTCCATGGCTTAGGGCCAGGGTACTTACAGGACCGCCTTCTGCCACCAATAGCCTCCCACCAGCCGGTTCGCTCCCACAGAGAGGGCCTCCTCAGGGTGCCATCGGCTAGACAATGCCGGCTGACGACCCCCAGGAGGAGAGCCTTCTCTGTGGTGGCACCTACCCTATGGAACAATCTACCCCCAGAGATACGAGTGATCTCCGACCTCCGGATTTTTCGTCGGGCCCTAAAAACTCATTTTTTTCAGCTAGCCGGTCTGTCCTGATTTTAGGGTTAGTTTTAAAATTTTAATATTTATTTTAATTGACAAGTTTTAAATTATGGGCCAAATTTATAAATTATTTTAACTTTATTTTTAACTGTGATGTTTGTATAGATGTTTTTTATCTGGCTGTTCACCGCCCTGAGTCCGAAAGGAGAAGGGCGGTATAGAAATTCAAATAAATGAAATGAAATGAAATGAAATAATCATAATAATATCCTCATGGGTTACAGTTCTAATTTAGACATTGGTTATGAACAAGAGAGTTTTCCATTGAATAGATGTTGAGTTGCAACTATTTAATTAACTCTGCCTTGAATTTTAAAATATCTAATATTAATAGTATTGTACTGTGGTAAATGAAGTGATCATAGCCACATATTTTTAAAAATCCTTTTGCTGACATCAATTAAAGTAACATTTCTTGTACCAGGTCATAAAGTGAAGTAAATTTTCAAAAAAGACATAATTGTAGACTGAAATGATATAGATAGTAGTATATTTATCTTTGCATTGCCCCTGTTGTATCTTCAACAACATTTGTCAGGGGAGTTGGGGGAAAAACAAAATGATGACAAGGATGTTGTGCATTATTTATTTATTATTTATTTATTTATTTATTTATTTATTTATTTATTTATTTGCCGCCCTTCTCCGGAGATTTAGGGTGGCTTACAATGCGTTAAGCAATAATTATGATGCTTCTTTTGTATGTGTATTATAAAATTTAATTATTATTTAAATTTTAATTATTATTATGCAAACTTGTTAGTGATTTCAACCAGAATTCACACAGCTCATCTAAACCAGGGGTAATTCGGTTCTTGACATCATCATCTTCTTCATCATCATCATGTCAAGAACTGGAGTGCCCCTGGTATAAATGAAATGCATTGATTAGCAAACCAGATAAATCAGGTTTTGGAAACACCAGAAAGTGAAAAATGGCTAACAACCGGAAGAACTTTTTTGATTCAGAAGGTTGCAGAAAAGGGAAATAAACCTGAAAATTACAGGCCAATCACTTGCCTGCCCACAACATACACATTACTTTCAGGCATTATTGCCAACCAAATTTATGAAAATCTAGAAAATAAAGATTTGCTGCCTATATAACAGAAAGGGTACTGCAAAAATTCAAGAGAAACCAAAGACCAACTGATGATTGATAAACTGGTTTTGAAGAATTCAAAGAAAAGACAAACATATTTGTTCATGGCTAGGATTGATTATAAGAAAGCATTTGATTCTGTTCCACACAGCTGGACTGAGAAATAATTAGACATTTTGGAATTAGCATCAACATTCAGAAATTCCTGAAGACTTCCATGAAGCTATGCCACATTAAGTTGATGGCCTGTGGAGAAGAACTTGATGAAGTTGAAATTAAACAAGGAATATTCCAAGGCGATTCATTGTCATCTCTGTTATTTGTACTTTGGCTGGCGCCACTAACAAGCATTTTAAACAAAGCCAACTGTGATAATGAATTGGCAAAAAAAAAAAAAAAGGGTTTGCTTTACTTGGATGATTTAAACTGTTTGGAAAAATAAAATCTAAATTGAGCTCACTGCTGAAAAGCACTGAGTTTAGCAGAGACTTTGAAATACAATTTGGCATTGACAAATGTACAACAATAGCCATTAAGGCAGGAAAAATGTTGAAGATGATGGATTTGAACTTGACAATGAAGAGTTGAAAAAAGCAATAACACCAGAAGAAGGATACAAGTACTTAGGAGTCTTGGAAGCCTCTGATCTGTTGCACTAATCAAGTCAAGAAAGCTATTTCAACAAAATACATAAATCGAGTATGGAAAATCTTGAGATCAAAGCTAACTGGAGGAAATATCATAAAGACAATTAACACCTGGGCAGTGCCTGCAATACGATACTCAGCTGGAATAATTGATCATACTCAGCTAGAATTTGATAACTTGGATCTAAAGACAAGAAAACTAATGATAATGCAGTCTCTGCACACAAATAGTGATGTTGATAAATTATACTTGCCTAAATCTCAGGGTGGCAGAGGCCTCTTACAGGTGAAACAAACTGTGGAAGAGGAAAAACACAACTTAAATGACTATATTAAAAAAACAATATGTAGTATATATGTGTGTATTTTTGGGGGACATGATGGCTCAGTGGTTAAAGATGCTGAAGCTGGGTTTGAGATCTGATTGGTGCAGGAGAGAGTGAGCTCCTGTTTCAGTGCCCCAGCTCCTGCCCACCTAGCAGATCAAAAACATGGAAATGTGAGTAGATTAATAGGTAAGACTTTGGTGGGAAGATAACAACATTCCACACATATTTCTGTGCTGGCCACATGACCATGGAAAATGTCTTCAGACAATCTGTGTCAGGCTTGCTTCCTTCAAAGTCCAGGAAAGAATGAGCCAAACTCCATATTTTATAGAGTAATGTACTTTTACTGGAAAATGAAATGAATGCAAACTAAGAAAGCTGAAACTGAAGCAAAAGGCGCGAAAGTTGCATATAGAAAGCATCCCCTCCCACTGTTCATCATCAATCACCCAATCCAAAGGTCTCCCAGAGGTCAGGTGGACACATGTCTGGCATCGTCATCAATCAGGAACGCGATGACGGTTTACCCGATAGCCACTTCGGTGCTTAGGTTTCATTTCTTCAATCCACCAGCTTGCTTCCCTCCCCCTCCTCTTTTCCCTCCCCCGTTTCTTATGGCAGCCAAAGCAGAAAGTCGGAGGCTGACATTCGGCCCCTCCAGGAAAAAGCTGGCTTCTGGCCAGCTTGATCTCCACATCCTCAGCTGCTATATACCAACTCTGCAAATCTTCGGGAACCCCCCGGCCTCTACAATCCTTGTATATCTCTTCATTCAGCCCATCTTTGAAACTCTCCAGTAGAGCCACTTCTGACCACCCTGTCATGTAGGGTGCCAGCTCGCGGAATTCTTGGGTATATTCTGCCACTGATCTCCAACCTTGCTGGATGCTTTTCATTCTAAGTCTCGCTTTCCGTTCGGCTAGGTGGTCTTCAAAACACCTCTTAAGAGCTCCCATGAATTGGTTGTAGTTTCTTAGCAAAGGGGAGTCATTATTGTGGAGGACCACCATCCATTCAGCTGCGACTCCCTCTAATACGCTGGTGACGCATCTCACTCGAGCAGCATCTGACAAATAGTCTTCCCCCCAATCTTGCATGTGGTTCCATACTTGAGTCAAAAAATAACCCAAGGTCTTAGGATTTCCATCATATTTCCCTATTAGGGGGGAAATTTTTGATTTTTTACGTCTGCAGGGAGGAGCCTGCAAGGCTGGGGGTCCCTGACCTGTTGCATCCCTCATTCGAGCCTCCGAAGCCTGAGATATTCTTTCCTCAGCTTCCTCAACTTCTCCCCCACAAGGTGTTTCTTCCGACTTCCCTCTGGGGCCATCTCCTCCCTTCTCCACAGGGAACCCATAAAACTCACGGTTTTTCAGGCTTTCTTCAACATTACGGAGGAGTTGCGCTGCCTGTGCCAGCATGAGTTTCTCCTTTTCTTCCTGCAGCCACACTGCCTCCCCCTTACATGGTCTGGAGCTGGTTACACCCTGGGGGGTCTCTCCCCAGTCCGGCAGCCTCCCTACTCCTTTCGACCATCTGGTTTCCTCAGTCTCCTCTGGGAGTCGGAGTCTTCTCAACCATTCGGCAGTTTCTTCCTCTGTTTGAAATGGAGGCATCGCTGACCCTGATGCTCCCATTTGCATTTCCTCAGTTCCCTGATCTGACATGATCTGAGTTACAGTCCCCTCGGTGGTTTTCCGGGATGACTGAAGTGAGTTTCAGCTTAATGTCAGGCTTGCTTTCTTCAAAGTCCAGGAAAGAATGAGCCAAACTCCATATTTTATAGAGTAATGTACTTTTACTTTTACATTCCTAGCTGCGCATGCACGAGATGGCGGTTCCCCGAAGTGCCGGCTGAGATCGGGATGAAAGAGTTGTGACAGGAAACCGGGGGAAGGCCGTTTTTTCCACTCATCGGCCCCCTGCCCAATATGCTGAGCCTTTGACAATTCAAATGAGTCGTCTCCGACAGAAGACAGCTCTCGGATGACCCAGGGACGGCGATGAGAGGATTGCATCAGCTGGGCGCCGCTGGGAGGGCAGCGTCAGCCCCTGCAATCGCGCTGAGGCCGTTGGAGTTTTACCGGCCGGATCGGCGCTATTAAACGCTGCAGACACTCAGCGATTTTACATCTAATCGGGGGAGGTTACAGGCGCTATGGCTGCTGTAAGATCGTTAGCCCCCCCGATGAATCCGCTGAGGTTAAGGCAGCGGGTATTGTGGCAGCCTTGTCGATGGCGGTGAATGTCACACTGGAGATGAGAGGCCGGGAAGATCTGGGCTGTAACTGCCCAGCGAGGACAGGCTATGACTGCGGGGCAGATGGTCCTGAAGAAGATCTGGGGGGCAGGGAGTTGGCCGGAGGGGAAGTGATAATTATCCATCTTGCTCTTCCCTGGGGTCACACCGTAAAGTGTTACATCTTATCTTTTCACCTCTATTACTGCCTTATTGGTCTCGTTGTACTGGACAGAGTTATGGAGTTACAGACTGATGAACTATGAATCCTGGTGGACTGCTGCTGCATCATGTTCCTAGGAACTGCTCTATGACTCCGCCGGTGGATATTCCCCACCTAGTCACCATGAGAGGGTGGCTGCGGCTGATTCCGCGGGACTCATTCGTTGCAGCCTTGGATTCTCCACCGCTGTGAGAGAGCGGTGGTTATGCCGGCCTGGGTTGACTCCTATTTTACCATCATTATCCCTCTTGTTTATCATCTCAGTTTCCTGTTGCTATTTTCCATCCACTTCTCATATTTATTATGGCTTACACTTCGGCGACCCTCCTTGCTCTGCGAGATGCCCCCCTCTCGCAGACATGGCCTTCGAATTTATCGAAGGCCTACCTCAAGGCCGGGTTTTGGAACCCCGAGTGGTGGCATGCTTCTAAGCGTGGTTTGAGGGGTTTTTTAATTAATGTTTTTAATCAAATTTTAAGGGGACCCGGGAGGCGGGTGGTAAGGGTTGAGCCGGGGGCGGCTCCTACGGTTCAGCAATTGGGCCCGTCGGATGGTTGTGGGGGGAGGGAGGGAGGAGGAGGGAACAAAGAGGCTCAGCGGAGAGAGGGTCTTCCAATCCTTGTGACAGCTGGGAGACGCAGAGGTCGGGAGAAGGGGGGGCTAGGAGGGCGCCGCCACTTCGTTCAAGCGGTGGCGTCCTCCTGCCCCCTCAGCTCATCCTGCTCCCCCGACGGCGACAGAGTGCGGAGCCCTGGACTTCGACTGGTGTACTTAAATGCCAGGTCCGTGGTGAACAAGACACTCCTCAACCGAGATCTTATAGACGAGGAGGACTCGGACCTGGCTTATATCACTGAGACCTGGCTGGGGCCAGAGGGCGGTGACCCTCTCGTGGATTTGTGTCCCCCAGGTTTCCGGATACTACACCAGCCACGACTCCAGGGGAGGGGCGGAGGAGTGGCGGTAGTTATTAAGGAAAGTCTTAGGCCTAGGGAGGTCACTGTTCCTCAGGTTGGTGGGTGTGAATCCCTCCTTTTGAAATGGGACCCTGGAGTTCAGTCTGGGCTGTTGACCCGATAGCCACTTCGGTGCTTAGGTTTCGTTTCTTCAATCCACCAGCTTGCTTCCCTCCCCCTCTTTTCCCTCCCCCATTTCTTATGGCAGCCAAAGCAGAAAGTCGGAGGCTGACAATCTGGTTCCTTTGGCCAAGAAACAAGAAATAGAAATGAGCACTAGGCCGTAGAGTTGGACACAACTAGATAGGGAAACCTCTCAATAAGGTAGATCTCTATATCTTATGCAACATCTCTCTCAATAAATAAACGTTGCATAAGATATAGAGATCTATCTGTCCCACCACATTCCCTCGGTCCTAACTTCACTGCAATCATGCACTGAAACTCACCACCATCACCAATTCTACGGGCAGCAACACCCCGTTCCTGAGGGCCTCACTCCGGGCTCTCTGCTTGACCCCTTACGTCAACATCGTCTTTCAGATATTTCTAATCTGCTTTGCCCAGAAGATGCAACAGCAGCGGGAGGGCTCGCCAGCTTCCGCGTGCCACGAGCTGAGTGGGCGGGGCTTACGCTGAGCTTGTCTTTTGCATGGCTCTGCTGCTTAGAGCTTTCATCCTACCTGCGGCCATTTGTCGAAGAGAGGCAGCGCGGACCTCCTGCACCAGCCATCAGCGTGGCGCGTCGCTTAGAAGCGAGGGAGACGCTCCCGTTGAATTGCAGCGCCAGCAGCGGAGGCGGGATGGAGGAGGAGGAGGAGGGTAAAAACAAAGACTCGGCGGCTTTTCTCGCTTAATCTTTTCTTACAGGATGCTTGAGTTTGGTTGTCGGCGAAGCTTCTCAGCCCTCCGCCCTCTTTTCGTGAGTGGGGGAAGCAAATTTCTGATCTCCAGCGAAGGAATCAGTGTCATGCCTAGGAGTGAGCTTACGCAGGGTGTCTTCCTTTCTCAGTGGTTTTGGTGAATTGCAACCCTGTCCCATTCCACTTTTGGGGATTTGAGAGAGAAATTCTTCGGGGGTGGGGAAGGGTGTTTTCCTTGCCGTGTTAATTCGTAGGCTCTGTATTGTCTCTTTACCCGGCTTCTGCCGTCCTTCTGCAGCCTGGTTCTGTGACGGGCATCCTCAGTAAATAATTTTGAATTTGGATGAGGGGGTGCCTAGCCCTTCACCAACTTTCAAAGAAATAAAACAAGCTTAAATAATTTATATTATCGCCACGGATTAACTTCACCGAATGCATGGAGCTCACCTGTTTTAAAGAAATCAACATCACACAATCCACCCATTTACTATTACAAAGCCCTAAGTCTTAAAAAAAAAACAAAATGAAAAATCATTAACTAACCCTCAGTTCACATTATCTACCCTATTAGTCTGTGTGGATATAATTGAACAGTAGTGTCTGTAAGCACTATAAAAGAACTGCAGGTTGTTTTTTATTATGAACATGGAATTGCTAATGCCATATAGAAATATGAATGTTTCAGAGTAAAAAAAAAAGTTGCCTATCTAACATAAACACAAGCACAAAATATTTGTACTTTGGAAACATATCTAAGAATAAAAACAATGCAGATTCTAAATTAAAGATAAAATAGAGAATAAAAAAGTGAAAAATAAAGAAAAATAGAAAAGAAAAATAATAGATAAGTGCCTTTTAATCTTCTTAACAACAGTTATAAGTAATTTATATTTTACTCTCTCTAAGGTTACATTAAAATTTCCCTATTATTATATCTACCTTTTCTAAACTATAAATCAGCAGTTCATTTTTTTCCCTTTTATTTTCAGAAAAAAGTCCATAAGTGATATTGTTTCTGTTTCTTTTATCAAAAATATCTTACCAGCTTTCTAGTCAGGCTATAGCCAGAAGACAATATGGACCAGAATTATCCAAGTTTTAAATTCCCTCAAAGTGAAAAATCACCTCTTTTTGATTTTGTTAGCCATATAACTCCAAACCTCCAACCTTTCAGGTTATTGGCCTGGTAGTGGCTGGGTCTTGTCCTAAAGTATTGGGATTACACTCCAGTCTTGTACAGAATTGGGACTGCTATTGGCTTGAGCCAGTTGGTTTGTACATACGTAATATAACTTGAAGTTATGCTCTACATATGCTAAAGGCAATAAGTAAGTTTAAGGAAAAATACCACAATGTACTTCATTGAGTACAAATATTCTTATTTTACTACTCATCTGTAATGTGATAGACATAAGTTTTAAATATTATTAAAAAATATTAACATAGCAAGATGACATATATTACATTGTCCTTCCCTTCCTTTAACCACACTTACGAAAACTTTCTTAAGTAGACTGCACTGCCTTGGGGAAGTGATAAATCCCAGCTGACCCCATGAATTCTGAGAGGTCTCTCTGAAGCTTTTCTCGGTGTGTCTATAACCCTTCACAGTAAGATAGTGTATATACTTTCAGTGCTGCACAGGGAATGTTTGGGCACAGAGGCTACCATATTTCAAGCATTGCATGAATAAAGAAGCTAGATAAATTTCTGTGGACAGTTGACGGAGCTACAGTATGGGAAACTGCCCTGTGTTAAGCACGGACACCAGTGAATCTATCCAAAGTTAAGGGCAATCCTAGAAGGCAAATTGATCCTGGAATCTTCTGCTTACAAAGGTAGTATTCGGTCATTGACTTGTGATTCATTACTGATAAGTTTCTTACAAACATCAAGGACTCTTGATGTTACAAATTTTACTACGGCATTTTTACCAATTTGGTACATTTTTTCCATTTATTATGGCAAACTTTACAATACATTTTGTGTATTATATATAATTCA
Organism: Pantherophis guttatus; assembly: GCF_059756535.1. Lineage (NCBI taxonomy): Eukaryota > Metazoa > Chordata > Lepidosauria > Squamata > Colubridae > Pantherophis > Pantherophis guttatus. The sequence continues at coordinate 106,429,746 of NC_142066.1, forward strand.
TACTTGTCATAAATCCTTTTATGTTTTTGCTCATACAAGGTAATGCTGCCAATCTTCCAGCAAGGTTTGTATGTGTCCATGTTGTTTATATGAGGAATATATATTTTTTACCATATTGTTACTTTATGCTGTATGAAAAAATAATTGTTCTGTATTTTTTTCTTTCATATGCTACTACCAAGGACATCTTGGTGATCTGCAGTTTTTCAAGTTCATTTCTTAGTATCGCATAGTTTTCTAATACCTTATCTTGCCTTATTTTGAATGTAATATTTAATTAAGAGAATAAAAACGTATGATAAATCAAAACATTTTAAGACATGATCTAATAACTCCTTAGGTTTCTTGAGTCTATACATCTAAGGTTAATGGAATATCAGGAGTCCTTCAGTTATAAGTGTAATGGAGCCTACCAACCATGATGGTAACTATTTATGCAGGCCAGATGCCAAGTACTCAAGTTGCAGTCACATGATAGGGGCTAACCATTGGAACTTAAATCCAGATTGTAAATCTCCCCGGGAGGTCTGTCATAACTTCAGATGGTTGTAAATTGAAGACCCGTATAGGCAATAGTAGGTTGACTCACACATACTCTCTAAATTAGAAACTTAGTTTACATAGAATAGCGAGATGAAATAAATGCATAACACAACACTTTATGCTTGTGACATATTGTCCCAAATATGCCAAAACTGATCAGTACTGTCTTTACTATTAGCATGTTGGGGCATGGATACAACTAAAGCTGGTAGTCTTGACTACATTGTCTCTATTTTATCTTACTAAAAAAGCATTGAAAGTCATGATAGTTAGGGGAGATTAGTATGTATAAGGCCATCTAATGATGACCATATGGAATACTAAGAATGTAAGAATATAAATGAAATGAAAGAAAATAGATATATAGTATAACTGTGAAATTAAGATGCTTAATTAATAAAAAATGCTTAATGGAATTAGGCAATAAACGAGTCTGTGGATAAGAAAAAGTACATGTAAAAGAGTATAGTTAAAAATTAAAAGAAAGATACTGTATATTGGACATAGAAAAAAAGTTGCAAAGAATCAATCAAAATGGTCAAGGCATGATTCATATTAAATGAAAGAAAATAGTGATTTTGTTTGGAATTTTTAAAAATGTTCTGAATGTTGGAAATAGGTGAAGACGGCTAAATAAGCCTGCAGCAGAGTGAATGGAATTAGAAATAAATACAATGATATAATTTGCAATGAAACTGAAGTGAGAGAATGCTGGAATTAAAATTTTGGAGAATGGAATGGCAACGATAGCAATATATCAAAGTAGAATCAGAACAGATGCTATAAATGTTACCCTCCCAAGGAAAAAAGATGACAAGGAAGTCACAAATACTACAAAATAATGAAAGATAGTACCCTGCAAGTATAGGTGGTATAACAATAGGAATATTAAAATATGGTGTTGGTTTGCTTAGGTAATAGATCTTTGTTTTGTGTATACCTAAACCTGATAATTACAAAAATGTTGTCATGGTTCTTTTGCAGAAAAGAAAAGATAATAAGAATGGATGTACTGTACAGTATATTCTATAGGGAGATTATTTTAAGTGGAAAAACATTAGACGGAGTTCTTATTGTATTGTACATTTGTTATTTAGAACAAATGTATGATAAAGCAAATGTGGAATGCTTTTCATTAATGTTTATTCATTAATAACATTTATGAAAACTTTAAAAATAGAGGCACAAGAAGCATAAAACCAAAAAGCAAACAAAATAAAATAACCAGTGTGTGAATGTAGTGAAAGCAAGGGTACTTTAAACAATAGAACATAATGGAAAGGCATTATTATTTAGCTATACTTTATTTTATTCTATTTTATTAACTAATACTTTTCTTTGGGTAACTATTTCTTATACCCTTTCTGTACTTTGAAAAACATTGCTTAAGGAAATGAGAAAAGAATGCCTATGGGAGGGTATGTTTGTATGTATTCACACACACACATATATATTTGCGTGTGCAAATATAGGGCTGCATTAAATTTGAGGTTTGTGTATATTTTTCTTACATGACTTCTAAGGAAGCTAAGGAAAGACAATAAAAATACATTTTTCTGACATATTAAAATAAATGCTAAATATGTTGGAGAGATTTTTTGAGAGAAATGCTTGACTAGAAATTAGTACCTACCATGCCTTGACAAACTTCACAAGAAAAGCAAAATCAAACCAAGTTTGTATTTGGATGAGACCTAGTCAAGAAAGTAGGTTAGACTGTAAAGTAGGGGAAAATTGTTAAGAAAAATGGTCAGCTGTGCCCATGATTTCATCAGAGCACTTTACTTTGAATGAAATAAATGTATTAATGTATTATGATTTGCTATACTATCTACTTAAAAGGAATGTGTAATCTTAAATAAAATAACTGAAGTTGAGTGCTATTAAAATGACTAAAATGTATACTTTCACTAATATTTTTCAAAAGAAAACTAACCTAAGTGACAGCTTCCCAATAGTATTTTCAAATAACTTATGTGCTATAATTTGTAATAAATTGCCATGGAAACCAAGTTTAAAGCTATCTTAGCATAATGAATTAAACTAATTTTATAGATCTATGAATCTGATCCTTAATATTTTCATTTTAGTTTGCAAGTAGGTAATAAAAAGAATAGAAAGATGAAAAATGATTGTTGTCCTAACTGTACTATTTTACACCAGTTTTTGGGACAGAGTTGCTTGAAATAATTTATAGCCATCATAATTTGCTCTTGTTTAAAAAAATTAATACTAGAAATATTAAATATAATCAATGTTTGTTTGAGGTAGTGTAGGGTTTCCTGCCTAAGCAGGGGGCTGGACTAGAAGACCTCCAAGGTCCCTTCCCTTCTGTTATTCTTTTATTCTTTTTCATTTGTTCTGATAGAAATATTGTTCATAAGTCTTAATATGTATAAAAATAAGTAGTAGAACATTTATCTCTTTTGTTTTTAATTTAAGTTTATTAGATTTCTATGCTGCCCTTCTCCCGAAGGACTCAGGACGGTGTACAGCCATATTAAAACACATAGATTTAGGGGAAGAATATTTACTAATCAAACAATAGTAATGCACAATTTAAAATATGTAAACTAAAATATAATTATCAGCTTGAAATGGTACATCACGTCATGAAAGATTTAAAAATAGTACTTGGAATTTTATTTGTCAAAGATTTGAAACTCCCCTTCAATACTACTGTGAGTGAATAGATAGTAATTTGGGTGTTTACTTGGATAAATAAAGTCTGGTCCAAACTGCAATTTTTAAGTCAAGGACAACCTATGGTTAAAAAGTATTTATCTAAGCATGTTGGTTTATTGTGCAGATGGGTTGTTTTTTGGTCTTGCCAAAAATGTTTTATAAACTAGCTCTTTAATTCCACCAAGAGCTCCATGTAAAAGAAAATAGTGTAATTGCTGCATCGTCTACTGAGAATTACTGTTGCTCAAGCACCAGTAAAATTAATGAGATGCTTACAAAATCTTCTTATGAAAATGTTTCTAAAAGTCTGAAGGATATTTTATTTTAAATTTACTGATTTGAACTATGTATGGTAACAGTTAATAGAGAATCAGGGTTTTTTGTTCTCAAAGCTCAATTATATATTCAAAAAAATGCCTAAAATTATTTTTACTATGACAGATTTAACCTAGGCCAAAGATCTTTTAGCAGATGGATTTTTTTTAAAAGTTCATAACTTTCCTTATTATGAATGCAAACCTAGTTTAGGTTATTAACTTGATTTTTCTTAGCAAGGCTACATTAAATTGACCAAAAAAAAAAAAAAATTCAATTCAACATTGAGTACTGAATAATGCACATCATACAGTAGTCCTTGATATTTGTGTATGTTGCCTAGAGTAGTCCCACGGTGAGATAGGCCGCAAATAAATTTAACAAACAAACAAAAATTTATTAGATGTTTTTTAAATCCATCTCTTTATTTTCATTCTATAAAAAGCTCAGTCCTTTAAGGTGAACTTGTCTGGGGCAACAGTTCAGAAATGATTTGCCATTTCTTCTTCTGAAATGTTTTTTTTCATTTATCTACTTTAGTATGGAATTTTCTGGTCTCATGAAAATCCAACTAATGAACCATATAATGCATATTTATGATATTAAATCTACATAGGAAACAGAAGCAACACAGAAACATACAGATCATAAATAAATAAAAAAACCTTTTATTAATATCACTTGATAATATAGACATATCATATGATATCACAATATCAAGCCTCTTTTTCAAGATAAAAGTAATATTTCATTTGATTTCCCTAAAGATATAGTAATTGATTAACAAATTACTATCCTATGTATCATTAAACAATCTTGTCAACTTCTAAAATTGCCATTAGATTAATGTATTGGAATCATTACTGAATATTAATTCAATTTTCACACTTATTAGAAAAAGTTTTGGGAGGGTAAAATTTATAGCTTGATGAAAACTTTTGTAGTGTATGTTAAACCCTGAACAGCGGGAAATGATAACATGTTTTAAGAGTAATGAAAAATAGAGTTAGGTATCAAAGAGCTGTTTATATCTCTCTTACAAAAAAGATATTGCCTAAGTTACTAATTTGCAAGAACTAGTAATGGTGAGGCAGAGATACCTATGTAATGCAGTGTGCTGCATATACATGAAATACATAGGTACTGGTTTGGCTAATTAACATTTCAAGAAGTTGTGGGTTCCGACTTCTAATTTATGAAATGTATATTTTAAATAACAAAAGCACATACTGAAATACTTGAGGATAGTTTTTCTTTTATTCACTACCTTATTTTGGGTTTGGCAATTTTTATCTTGCAATATGTTCTACCCTTTCTTCCTTTAGAGCAGCGGTTCTCAACCTGGGGGTCGCGACCCCTTTGGGGGTTGAACGGCCATTTCACAGGGGTCGCCAAAGCCCTCTCTCGCCCCTCCCATGTCTTCATTCACCCTCACCCTCTGCCTCTGTTGGATCGCCAGTTGCTCACCCCACCCACTCCCAATCTATTGCTGCCTCCTGAGTCCCAGCTGATGGCTAGAGGGAAAAAAACTGTTTAAATTCTTGCCGCGGGGCTTCAAAGGGCCGCCCTACAGCTGATCAATGTTAAAAGAAAACAAATGAGAAGACCGGTGCCTGCAAAAATAGAAAAAAACAGCCCCTTTCAGCTTCAGCATAGGTTAATTACCATAAATTGATTTGCTCAGCCTCCAGACTCTCAGCTGATTTGCTCTCAGCTGTTTTGCGGAGTTGCTAGCTGCAAAGAGAGGAGTAGATTTTTTTTCCCCCAGCTATGCTGAAAAACGAAACTGAAAGTAAAGCAGGGTCTTTGCTGCAAGTGACAAAATGAGGCAGAGAGAGATTTCTTTTTCTTTTTCCTCTCCAAAAAAGGTAGGTACAAAACTGCAAACAATGGGAAATTTAGGGCAAAAGAGGAAGTTCAAGATTTTAAAATACAAAAGAAAAAAAGCTCTATTTAACTAGGGAATTGTAATAATTGAGATACTATTAATTGTATATTGTGTTGAAAGCAGAAATGGTTAAGTTGTGGTTTGGAGGAATATATGGGGAAATTATTTGGTTTATTATTATTGGTAAATATAATTAATTGATTTATAAAAAATTGGATTGCATGGAAATAATTGGAATATTCATGTTCATATTGATTAATATACAAAAAAAATAGTTATATAACTAATTGATTTATATTAAAATGTTGAATTTGTATTAAACAACTGTATTACATAATTACATAATTAACCAATGTGAGGATGGATATAAAAATAGATGACAATGGGAAGGGGTATAATATAGAATAGAAGGGAAAAATTGAATTTGATTAAGATTAGAGATGAGGATGAAGGGTAATATTGGTTTTTTAAAAAAATAGATGAGGAATAAATATGGCAAAAAGGAAATATAGAAATTGTAAATGTAATTGAAATGATTAAACACTGTTTAAATTTGTGAACCGGCCAAATACTCTGTTCAAAGAAAATACATTGTATGTTTGTATGTGTGTTTCTAATTATTGCTATTTATTCATATTTGTTCTCTTTTATTCTTTAAAGTTTAACCATTCTTTATCTTAATATCTTTATATTTGTTTGGGGTTGGTTTTCTTCCCTTTCATCTTTTTTATTGTACAGCAATCTTTCTCCTCAAACCTCCCACCTCTCTCTTTTCTTTCCTTCTTACTTTCTCTTCCCCCCTCTTCTTCTCCTCCCTACTTCCTCTTCCTTTCTCCATCTCCTCCTGAATTCCTCCCTGTCTTACCCTCACTCCTACTCTAATTTCCCTTCCCTTCCTTCATCCCTCTCTATTGCTGTATCCTTTTATGCATATGGACTACTCAGAAGGCTGAAAAAGTTATTTTTGACTGGTCCTCGCACTTTTGACCAGTCCTCGAACTTACGACTGTCCTCACATTTTACGTTTTTGCCCTATCTTGTCACCATGGTGAAGAGAAGCAGTTGTGAAATGAGTGACATGGTTGTTAAGAATGCTACAATAGGGGAGGACTTCCTGTTTGCTGCTGGCCGCCGCCAGACGTTCCTTAGGGATCGTCAGCTTCCACTGCCTGTCAGAGCCGCCTTCACAACGGAACGGCGGCTCGAAAAAACTCCGTTCCCATGAGGAAACGGAGATAGAGCCGGCAGGGGTGGGTAGAACTCTCTGCAGAGTCCCAAAAGTTTTTCTTTTACTTTTGGGATGGAGCGGATGAGATGCCCCATATCCCCAGCCGTTGCTCCGGGCTTTGGGAGACCTCTGCTAATGCAGAGCCAGGCGTCAAAAGCAAGCTTGCGAATTTGACAGATTACTCAAAGAAAATGTGAGCTGGACCTGTAATACTGAAGCGCAAGTATTTTACTTATCTTTTAAAAATTACTTAAGAGAATAGAGGAAGAGAAAGAGGAAAAAAGTTTCTTTTTAAAATGGCGTCTGCCGCGGCTGGAGAAGAGTTTGAGAGGGAAAGTTCTTCCGTTTTTTATTATTACAATGTAGCGGAATAAATACCACTGGCTACATTTGTAGACAAAACTCCGCTCCTGTTTTTGTTTTTCTCTTTTTTCCCTGGAGGCTTGAGTGTTGCTGGCTGGAAGTCTTTTGTCTTGTTTTTTTTTTTTCTTCTTCTAACAAAGCCTGCTTAGGCGGAAACATGGCACTGAGGCTTGTGAAGTCAGACAAACAAATAGGTGGGGGGGATTCCCCCACCAAGAATTTAAAGCAATATGTTTTAACTCTTCAGTCCCAGAAACCTGATTTTAATATAATAGAATTTCTCTTAGAGGAGATTGAAAGAAGGGATGAGATTGTGAATCAGCAACTTGAAAAATTTAAGCAGGAAACTAAGGAATTGGTGAAATCCAAGTTTGACTTTTTGCAGCAAAAAATTTTAAAATTGCCAGAATTCATGATTCGGTTGGATACAAATACTAATTTACTAGAGTCAAAAATGGATGAAATTCAAGATAAATTGGACAATAGAATTCAAAAAATTGAAAATGATTTGTTAAATATTCAGGATTATAGTTCAGAAGAAAAATTTAAAATGGATGCTGACCAAAAGTCTGGTAATGTAGAATATCTGGAACAGAGGATTCAAAAAGAGGTTCTAAAGATACAATATAATTTCACAGAATATGCAATAAGACTTAGAGGTTTGCAGGAAAATAACAGAGATGACTTAAGGAAAATATCTTCTGAATTTCTAGCTGGGATTTTAAAGATTCAACCTGAGGAAGTGTTTTGTAGGATTGACAGAGCTTATCGAATAAACTCTTGGACTGCCAAGCAAAGGCAATTGCCTAGAGATGTGGTAATCTATTTTTCAGATAAAGAAATTAGGAATAAAATTGTGCAAAATTCCTTCAATTCTAATTTGCAATTGTATGGAAGAAAGATTTGGATTTACAAGGAACTCCCACCTAAGATATTAATGGAAAGGAAGAAATTTGGCTTTCTGGTGTCTGAGTTAAAAAGGAGAAATATTCAATTCCGGTGGGACGTCCCAGTTGGTATTATATTGAGATATCAAGGAGAAAGATACCAGTTAAATACTGTTGAAAGGGCGGAAGAATTTTATCAAAATAGGTTGAAAATGAATTTAACGTCTTCAGATATAATACAGGATAAGCAGAAGGAGCTGGAACTAAAGACAGAGACTGTACCAGATAAATTGCCTTTGGATTTATCGGATACCCCAGCTGGATTATCTACAAATTTGAGAGAAGTGCCATCTGATTTTAATGTGATGACTTATCAAGGCAAGGACAAGCATGGAAACCAATTAGAGGATATACAAGGGATAAAAAAGAAATGTGAGACACAAAAAATTAGGATGGAGGTCAAACCCACAAAAAGAAAACAAAAAAAGAAATAGGTTGTACAAAAATAGAAATTTCTAACCCAAGCAACAGTGAAGCCAGTGATTTTAAAATATGAATGATTATGTGAAAACATAGAGGAGGCGACATATTGGTCAATATCATCCTGAGGATAGTGGCAGATCTCTGCATTGCCGTAATTTTGGGACATGGAAAGAGCCTCAAATTGATGGTTTTGAATTATCTATTTTGAAACTTCTTTTTGTGTTGATAAATATATTATAATTATCTTGAATTATAAGGCAAGAGAATCACATTGGGACATGCAGAAGATCGGGTTGTTACCCAATACGATGATGGAAATTAATAATCCTGATGAAACCCACAATTATTATTATATGGAATACAATTATAATGTCACTCGGGTGGTTGTTTTTACTTTTATATATATAAGAAGATGTTTACTACTGATGGGGGCAGATATGATTGGAGATCTTGAATAAACTGTTGCATCCGCAAGCTATGTCACCCTATTATGGATGTTGGTTTTAACAATCCAGTGGAAAGACTTCAAGAAGATATTATATGGACTATAAATTTAAAGTTATTGTCTTTTCTTTTTTTTATTTAGATATAATGGAATATATATATATATATATTTTTAAGTAGTGTGGGCAGTGAATTAAAGATATCAAGAATTGTTGTGTATGGTAAATTTGTAAGACAGTGGGTGAATAAGCTAGCTACAGACTGATTAGTTTAAGAAAAGGGATTTTTAAGTGATACATTTAGGGGAGTGGAGGAAATGGATAGAGTGGAATAAATGTTAAATTAGATTTTATGGGGAGCCCGCTTTGAAATGTTATTAAAGTAGGACTTATTGTATAGTTTTAAAGTGGAAGGTGGTTTTGAATTGTTGCAATAATGCATAGATATAAAACACTATTATGCTAAATTAGAGTTATTTTATAATAGTTATAGTATAATGTGTTTGTTTTTTTTTGTTTTGTTTTTTTTTCTCTTCTTCTTTTCTGAAATGTATGGATAAAGGGGGATTTATAATACTTTTAGTAAGTAAAGGTCAGTATTTTGAGGAGGGAGTAAGTAATCTGTTATGAATTAGGGTTTTTTTTTTGTTACGAAGAAGTCACAGGGGGGGAAGGGTGGGGAGGGGGGGTTAGGGAGGGGGGGGAGGGGGGGGAAAAAGGGGGAAAAATTTGTATTTGAAAACCTTTTCAATAAAAAAAAAGAATGCTACAATAGGCATGATGACCAGTCAAAAGTGCGAAGACCGGTCAAAAGTGCGAGGACCTGTCAGAAATCACTTTTTTCAGCCCTCTGGGTAGTCCTTTTGTGCATATGGACTACTCGGAGGGCTGAAAAAGTTATTTTTGACTGGTCCTCGCACTTTTGACCAGTCCTCGAATTTACGACTATCCTCACATTTTACGTTTTTTGCCCTATCTTATCACCATGGTGAAGAGAAGCAGTTGTGAAATGAGTGACATTGTTGTTAGGAATGCTGCACGGGCATAAATGTGAGGATGGTCAAAAGTGCGAGGATCTGTCAGAAATGACTTTTTTCAGCCCTCTGAGTAGTCCCTATGCACATAGCCATGGCCACCCGGTCACATGACCAGCTAGCCACGCCCACCCAGTCATATGACCTCCAAGCCATGCCCACAAAATAAGCCACGCCCACAGAACCGAGGGTAAAAATATTTAGAACCCACTCCTGGTTGGGAGTTACCACAACATGAGGAACTGTATTAATGGGTCATGGCATTAGGAAGGTTGAGAACCACTGCTTTAGACAATCCTGTTCATATTAACTTATCTGCCAAAAAATCTCAGCACAATTATCATAAAGTTCCTGTGTTTTATTGAAAATTCTGTAAAGAGCTGTCAAATGCTCACTTGAATAAAGCACAAGAGATACACAAAATGCTTTTTGCCGGCCAGAAGTAATGAAATGTAGGACATATCAAATTGTCTTTGTGTAGAACCCATTGCAGGACAAGGTCAGTTATGCTAGGTAAGCTATTTCTGTCTTCCCTGATCTTCTCAGTAAAGATTGATAATGGGTTGGAAGCATACAAGAAAATATGACAGCTATAAGGAAAATGTGTATTTCAGTGTTGTTTGAAGAGAGGGATTTTATATAGGTATGCCTATGGTAATGTTAAAAATTTCCACAGCAAATATAATTTCATTTTGAAAAATAAGGTTACTCTGAATGACAGAGTCAAAGGAAAGACTTTTTATAGAATTAATGCAATAAAAATACCGTGGAAATATGAGACTCTAACTGAGCTGTAATTATCTTCAAATGGAAAATGAAATTAGAAAATTACCTAAAACAGAAACATCTTCAAAATAATAGACGATTTTTCCTGAAATGCCCTCATATAGATGGGTTAAATGCATATTCTACTTGTAGCAAATAAATAGCATATCTATATAGTTTAGAAACATAACTAAATGAATTTAGTCGTGGAATTATATCTTAAAGCATATTCAGGGTCTAGTGTTCTGACTCTGTGGGAAGCAGTGGTTATAGCATTACCTAAATTTAATTTTTATACAAATTGAGAATTAGAACTCGGTTGATCAAAATAAATTTGGTTAGGATGGGAACTTTTCAAATAGCAATATCAATAAGAATAGCACTTAGACTTACATACTGTTTTTATTACAGTGCTTTATACAGCACTGTCTAAGCAGTTTACAGAGTCACGTGTTGCCTCCAACAATCTGGGTCCTCATTTTACCAACCTTGGAAAGCTGAGTCAACCTTGAGCTGGTGAAGATCAAACTCCTGGCCGTGAGCTGAATTAGCTTGCAGTCTAACCACTATGTCACAACGGCTCCAAATTACTTCAGAATTACTCAATTTCAACAAGTTAAACTAGAAGGTATACAACCCATTATTTAATTTTAAGGGGTCATTTGCATATCAAGACCAGTTTCCAGATTAAAATGTCTTCAAATGTCATCATCAAATCAAAATTTATTTATTGTCTAAGACCAAACACAAGGACACCAACCAAAACTGTAAAAAGTAATTTAAAGAATTGTTAAAAATATTTAAAAGAATTAACACCTTATAGTTAATAACATGGAGGATGATCTCGAAGGCTTCTAACTGGTATAGTGTTAAGAGAAAAATTAGGTTCATTTCCAAGTCTCATTTGAAAGAACACAGGGCACAGACAATTGCTGGAAGCAGAGAAATTTAGTTTTGAAAGCACAGAACAAGCAAGTATCAGATTAGTTGTTTGGAGTGATGATGAGTCCAGTTTTTCTTTGTAGTATCTTTTATAGTAAAGGCCTATCTTTCCTGGAAAGCATGGAAAAAGTACCTACCCTCTAAGAATTTTTAGAAAGTGTAATTGACTAGATTTACAAAAGGGCACTAAATTGCTGAGGTGTGGTTTTCCACTTATTTAGCATGGCAGCCAGGCTAGCCAGGCATAGGGGTGGCAGTGTAGAGTAAAGCTGCTGCTGCTGCTGCTGCTGCTGCTGCTGCTGCTTCTTCTTCTTCTTCTTCTTCTTCTTCTTCTTCTTCTTCTTCTTCTTCTTCTTCTCCTTCTCCTTCTCCTTCTCCTTCTCCTTCTCCTTCTCCTTCTTCCTCTTAATCCTCCTCCTCCTCTTCTCTTCTTCTTCCTCTTCTCCTCGTCTTCTTCTTCCTCTTCTTCCTCTTCCTCTTCTTCTTCTTCTTCCCCCCTCCTCCTCCCTCCTTTTCTTCTTTTTCTTCCTCCACTTCTTCCCCTTCCCCCCTCCTCCGTTGCGGTATTTCTTTATTTGTCCTAGTAGTTTCTCTTCAATTCATGCATCACATGGTATTGCAATATCAATGAACCAGACTTTTTTGTTTTCCACAATAGTGATGTCATGTGTATTGTGGACCAGATATCTGTATGTTTAGATTTGAAAATCCCATAAGATTGTTCATTTTCACCTGTTCATTTTCAACACCTTTATCAATTTAGTATTCCCAGTAATTTTTGCTGCATTTGGACCCAAACTTATGGCAAAGCTTCTAATGCATAAGCGGCATTTGCTGTTGTTACTGATGTGTTGAATTTTTGCTTTCATGGAATTGGTCTGCAGGACTTGTTCTTGGGCAGCCAAAATGAAGCCTTCAGTTTCTTTCTTCAGCACCCCTGATCTCAATCATCTCCATGTTAGCTTTGTATCTACTTTTACAATGTTAAAAAGATTTAACATTGTAGTTCCAGAAATGTGAAGGGTAGAAAGAGATAATTATGAAAAAAAAGTGCATATGAAAGCCAGATACTTGAGTGAGATTTTATGGCTCCTTAGTAAGGAATTGCTGTTTTGGGAAGAATTATACTACATACAAATGTAGCCATTCCTTTCATTTTTACTACATTCTTTAATTCCATAATTCCCATTTTAATAATAAAAAGATAAATGGCTTTGAGTCCTTGATTACTGAGTCTTTTTTTCAGTTGGGTACTATTCAAAATCTGCTTTTTAAGATACAATAAACTTACAGACACTGCTTATTTTTAATATAAAATTAAACCATTGTTTAATATACTGTGAGTGTGCATTGTCTTAAGAAAATCTGGAACAGTTATTTCTGGAAATATACAGTAACAGGTTTTTTAATAACTCAACAGAAAGCATACTGTAGATAATTTAAAAATTATAATTAGATGAAATAATCCACAGCTTTTGTTAAATACATTTAGTCACATTTTATCCTTACCCCATCCCACAATATTTAGACATATTAACAAACATTAGATTAAATAAAGGCTTCCAAGTTATTTCATGGTTGGCAAAGCAAGTAAAGAAGAGACAAGCTTTGCTTTTGGTGACTGTTCTTACATTTGGGATTGAACACATTTTGGGAGCAGGATTGCAAAAAATATAAGTGGTCCACTTATTCTACAATCAGCAGTTCCCTTTATTCTGCCTGAGTAAATACTCTGATTTACTTTGGACACTGGCCATACTTTTTCAATGAAGTGATTTACTGGCTATCAGACATTGGCAGCATTTCCATACTGATATTTAACCCAGATTTGTTTCTAGAAAGTTGACAACCATTACATCACTGCCACCCCAAGTTTTTTTTAAGTGGATTGACTATAGTTCTTAATGCTGTCATAAAAAAAGGAATATAACCTTACATACAAATTCATAAGCTGCATTGTTATTCAGATTTTTCCTATGTTTTTGCCATCAACTGATACCCTTGTTTTCGTGCCTCCCAGAATTCTCATCAACCAAAGCTGCCACAGATGTCAATAGCATAGTTTCCTGACATTTTCTCATGCCAATCCATGAAAATTGTAATTCGGTCCCTTAAATAAGCATACCACAATTTTTAATATATATATATATATTCTCTTTACTAAAAAGAGAAAAATCTTGTTTCAGATCTCAAATGTGATGTAGCTTTGCTCTCTTGACATCATTCTTTCTGCCTTAAAAATGCTAGGGCAGCCCCCGCTTTTGCCATTAATGTTCATCCCATTGGCATTATTGGAACATGCTAGATTATTCCCTATGATGTACATCAAACTTGTTTACTATGAATAAAATTTACTAGTATGTAACTTGTTTGCAAGTTATGCAAAAAACCCATTTGTTCATAGGAGAGAAATTGATTATAGTTATTGGACCTAGACTTGATACAAGTCTAAGTTTATAAAGTACCAAGGAAACTATGAACCAAAAAAAATAAAAGATAAAATAGATAAATTAAGTTTATAAAAAAAGTTTAAGTTTTAGTCCTTAACACTAAAAAGAAGAGCTTATTATTTAAAAGAGATAAGATGCTAACCATAGTATATTAACAAAATGTGCTCATGCCCAGTTCCTGGATAGTGGACCATTAAAGGGCCCTGGCCTTTGGCTGCTGCTGCTAAACACCAGGTCAATCAAAAACAAGTTCCTCCCTTACTTGTGGAGGCAACCTAGAATGCATTAGCGAGACCTGGCTGACACAAGAGAGGCGAGTTCCTCTTGGATATACTGTATGTCCAGCCAGCTTTAGAGTCTGGCATTAGCCAAGGCCTAAGGCAGGGGAGCCAGCATAGTGGTTTGTCATCTCGGAATCTTTTTGACCTTCAGGAACCATTCTCACATTTCCAGGTGTAACATCCTATTCCTAAAAATTTGCTGGGAGTATGTATAGTATGAATAACTAGATTGCTTTAAAACTCTTTTACTTGGTAACTTTTTCAGAACTTTTCCAAAAGGCATTGAAAAGTCTCAGCTTTCCCAAGGCTGGGCTAGGTGAACATCTTTAATATTTTATACTCCTTTGTATGGCTTTTTTGTTTGTGGATCATCTGTTAATAAAAGGACATCATCTGTTCTTTTATTTTCTGCCTTTTGTAGTGTAATATGCCCAGAGGCATAGGGAGTTAGACATTCTTTAAATCCATGGAAATAAATAAATTTGAGTGAAATATGCAAAAAGACTATCACTTCAGGTACTAGTGAGAAATATTTTTGAAAACTCCTGAACCTACAGTTACTGCTGCCTCTGCTGTGCTAAGATAATTTCAAATATTGCACTGCAATCACAAAGTTCTGCTTAGTGGATTGGCAAGTACAGTAAAATATTTTGATCTCTAGAGTGACCATTGTTTCAGTTGCGTGCACGTAAAGAATCATGATGGCATAAAATCAGTATAAGTGATTTTCATATGAAAATCTGCAGAGATGAACTAAGGCAGAATGCTTTACTGATTAATAGAATGCACTGTATAATGGCAACATTTAACGTCATTAAAATCATGTTTTATATTTTACATTTATTGTCTATTTCTTGTGGTTCTTAGAATAAATAATGAAGGACAAAGATTTTTAAATGTATTGATGTTCTACTTATGTATAAGATGAATGCCATTCTGGTTATTAGCCTGCTGATTTTCTGACCTTTTTGCATCAGATTGAGTTTATATCTTAATCTGGATAACTGGGTGGAGTTAAAGTAATAGATTTTCCTTTATGGTTTTCACTTTGGAATAACAGAGATTCGTATTTTTTTCCAAAACAAAAAATGAAAAGAAAAACAAATCTAATTTGCCTTTGTGCTTTCTTCCCAATTTATTTATTAGTGTTATTATTTGGTGCTATTATTATATCGTTCAGTAATATAATCAGTAAAAGTTTGAAGTGCCTTTTGATAAGTGCCTTTTCTCTATGTAATATGGCTTAAAGGTACTTTATTTTCCATACAGTCCAACTGATTTAGAGTCCATAGACAGAAAACTGTTGAATTTGTAAGATACATATAGTCAATTTTCAGTGTGGGAGAACTTTGTGATTGCTAGAAGATCAATTGACTCATATGTTACTTCTACTTCCCTGCTATCATATTATGATGAGTCTCAGCAAATAATTCCACTAGAGATATGTGCTTTGTTTTTCAATAGAATCCTGAACGATGCAAATCAAGCAGTTTGGCAAGCAGAATCACAAATTATGGGCTTTACCATCATAATTAGTATTGTACCTTTTCCTGGAAATACTTGATATAATTTGCTTCTGCTGAAAGAAAAATCAGGTCCAGTTCCAAGCTGAGAATAAAATGGAAGCTGAAAGTCTGTAGAGATTCTCAGGCATCCAGATCATGGTTGTCCCAAAGGTGCTTTTTCAGGAGGCAACTGGACTTCTTTGTTTTTTTCTTTGAAGATGTTTCACTTCTCATCCAAGAAGCTTCTTCAGCTCTGATAGGATAGTGGGGAATTGAAGAATTTATACTCCTTACATATTTATCTGTGTCCTCAGGGTCACCTGAGTGGTGCTCCTAGTTCCTGTAGTCTGCAGTTTTTTTCCTCTGGAAATCCATTCCTACTTCCACACCATTCAAAGGGTGTTCATCCCAAATTGTATAGCTAAAAGTCTGTAGAGATTCTCAGCCATCCAGGTCATGGTTGTCTCACAGGTGCTTTTTCAGGAGGTAACTGGACTTTCTTGTTTTTTTCATTGAAGACGTTTCACTTCTCATCCAAAAAGTTTCTTCAGCTCTGACAGGATAGTGATGTGGTAGTAGGAATGGATATCCAGAGAAAAAAATTGAGACTACAGGTGACCCCGAGGACACAGATAAACCACCAAGTGCTTTAATGACCCTCTAAAAGGATGCAAATGACCAGCTGTCTGCAAGGAGTATAAATCATTTCATTCCCCACTATCCTGTCAGAGCTGAAGAAGCTTCTTGGATGAGAAGTGAAACATCTTAAAAGGAAAAAACAAGAAAGTCCAGTTGCCTCCTGAAAAATCACCTTTGGGACAAAATGGAAGCTGAAGAAAAAAAGTGTATTGATGAGCAAAACCAACAACAGCATGCAGTATTGGGACAGCTGACAAATTAGCTTGATGAGTGCAGGATTTTTATACAGTTTACAGTATTTTATAATTTTGAGGTTTGCTTTGTGCGCTTTTATTAATTGATTAGTTTTATTATTATTTTTTTGCAAAGGCTCTTGATGGGTCTTAATTATCGACTTCCTTGGTCCTAATCCTTTCAGGCATGTGTAATTGATTTTGTCCTGTTACGGTATGTATTGCCTCTAGCCTGTCTTTCTTAATCTACTGGTTTTGTTTCACTTTTCTCAATGAATGAGGTTCCTTAAATTCACGATTGCAACACTGTTTCTCTTTCTATTGTGGAAGAAAAGAAGACAAAAAAAGGAGTTAGTGTTCTTTTACTTTTAGCAACTTTTGTGTTTCTTTTCTTGGCTTTTCTGTTTCTTAAAGTTTTGAGGTGTACAGAAGGGTTTTTTTGGGGGGGAGGCTAACTTAGTTTTCTTCTTACACTTCCAACATATGAAATATGTAGTCCATTTACAGAATAAGTAGATTTAATCTGCATAGTTTTAATTCAGACAACAAAATAATTTTCAGGGTTACAAGCAGAATTTGGAATAAATCTTTGCTGGTATCATCCATATAATGTTTTTAGACACTAATATGTTCATGGATACCTCTTTTGAAGCATGACAGTTCTCCATATTCCAGTTTTTATGTTTAAAATATAAAAGTATACATTTTTAAAATTAAGTGCTTAACATGTTCAAATTAGTAGTTTTCCTAGTAATCCCATCCCTGTGATTCACTTAGATTTCACAGTAGGCCCTATAGGACATAAAGTTGGTAAATAGTTGATGTCCAATGTTTTGCTTCAGATATATGCAGCTGCCTAGGAAAAACGATAGAGTAACCTGGAGAATTTTGGGGGCTATCCTGGAAAGGTAGAAAAGTGGCAGATTTAAGATTCTTTATATGACTTTAAACAATTGTGCAGAGTTTGTATACTCTAGGTTTTAACTGTTGAGCAATGACATATGGTGGAACCTAGGAAACAGCCATGTCACAGCATCTGCTGCCTGGAACAACATCTTCTTTGAGATCCATCTTTCCCCTCAACTGGGTTTAAAAGAATCCTTAACCTTGTTCTCCCGTCCCCTCCAGGCCTTGGATTAGCCTGAGTGGCAGGCAAATTCAATAAACTGTTTTGTTTTTAAAACAAGTACTCTTATTTCTTCTACATGTCTGTCAATTTTTTAACTTACTCATACCCTTTTTTTAAATTAATGTTTTTGTCATGAATGCCAAACAGAGTTGTCATGAAGTTGGGTAGCCTTCTAAATTAATTACATAAGGCATTTCTGATTCAGCTTTGGGTAAGTTTCACTTATTTTAAAAATAATTATTTAAAAAAATTCTGCAAAGAATAGTTATAAAACCAAACTTCATAAGCTAGATAGCTGGAATTTTTTTGGGGGGGGGATGATGATATGGGTTTTTAAGTGCAGGTTAGAAAAAAAATAACACATTAAAGACAAAAATATTCACACCAGGAAACCATTTTCTGTTACAAACTATATTTTGGTTTTAAAAAATATATGGCCCTTGAATACTTACGGCGAAAAGTTTTAATTACAAAGCTGGTAAGACATACCTGTACATTTTATTGGGATTCCAATTTTCAAATAGGTCTTCCTCTTCTAGCTGTTCAGAGAAAGTAAAAAAATGTAATTTAAAATCTAAAATAGTTGGTAGTTGTTTATCCCAAAATGTAGAGGCTGAATCTCAACTGGGAAGAAATGAGTTACCATCATATTTTAAGTATGCCCAAGTACGGGAACACATTTTCTACAACACATTTTGATGTTCTTCCATCTCATTTCCTAGATGGGAAATTTAATAATATTTTTTTTTAATAACCCCCATTTTTTCTTATGTTTCTAGAATTGTTGAAATAGTTTCCTCCCATTATCAGATCTTGTAGTTTTGATAGAGTTTCAGGTAATGACTTAATTTCACCTTTTTTATTTCTTCCTTTCTGGGATGTCAAATATTTATTTATTTATTTATTTATTTACTTATTTGTTTATTAGTTTGTCAAACATGTACAAGATAGCAGGTATAAATATGGACATGGACATGAATGGAGGAAATGAATACAAATAAATGAGGACAGTAGAATAGGGACAGGAGGCATGCTGGTGCGCTTATGCATGCCCCTTTACGGACCTCTTAGGAATGGGGTGAGATCCATTGTGGACAGTTTAAGGTTGAAGCTGTGAGGGTTTGAGGCTGTTACAACAGAGTCAGATAGAGCATTCCAGGCGTTGACCACTCTGTTGCTGAAGTCGTATTTTCTGCAGTCGAGTTTGGAGCGGTTTACCTTGAGTTAGTATCGATTGTTTGCCCGTGTATTATTGAGGTTGAAGCTGAAGAAGTCATTGACAGGTAAGACATTGTAGCATCTTACATTGGCCCCCACGGAGAGGGCTCGCAACTTGGGTGTCCTCCTGGATTCACGGCTGTCTTTAGAAGAGCACTTGACGGCCGTGACCGGGAGGATTTTTCATCAGGTTCGCCTGATCCGCCAGTTGCGTCCCTTTCTGGATCGGGACTCGTTACGCACGGTCACTCATGCCCTCGTCACCTCCCATCTGGACTACTGTAACGCTCTCTACATGGGGCTCCCCTTGAGGAGCACTCGGAGGCTCCAACTGGCGCAGAGTGCAGCCGCGCGGGTGGTGATGGGAGCGACGTGGCGCTCCCATGTAATGCCTCTCCTGCGCGAGCTGCACTGGCTCCCGGTGGTCTTCCGAGTGCGCTTCAAGGTTTTGGTCATCACCTTTAGAGCTCCATGGCTTAGGACCTGGTTATTTACGGGACCGCCTGCTACCACCAATAGCCTCCCACCGACCAGTACGCTCCCATAGAGAGGGGCTCCTCCGGGTGCCGTCGGCCAAACAATGTCGACTGGCGGCCCCCAGGGGGAGAGCCTTCTCTGTGGGGGCACCTACTATCTGGAATGAGCTCCCCCCCCGAGATACGGAGGATTCCGGATCTGCGTACCTTCCGTCGCACGCTTAAGACGTTCCTATTCCAGCAAGCCGGCCTGACCTAAACTTTTCCTCTTTTAAATGGGAATTTAAAATTTGGTTTTAAATTATTGGGGTTTTAAATATGGTTCAGCCAAATTTATTTAATCTGTTTTATCTCTATTTTAAATTTTGTATTTATATGTTTTATTTTATGGCTGTTCACCGCCCTGAGTCCTTCGGGAGTAGGGCGGTATACAAATTTAATAAAATGTAAAATGTAAATGTTACCTGTCAACAACTTTTTATGTTGCTTTTTTATATTATTTTTTATGTTGCTTTTCTTTTATTAGATGAAAAGCCTGTTCTACTTCCAAGGGGAAGTAATTAAACTTGGTGATCTAATAATGAAGGTCACCAAAAAGTAGTAGTGGAGTCTAGTAATTTGCAAATAAACGATCTATTCTATGCTTCAATTTTATGCATATATATATATTTACAAAGTATTTGGAGGGGGCGGGGACCAGGTTGTAAATGTTTGTGTGGATTGTCATTTTATGGTGCAAAAACTGTGAATTATATATTCTCTGAGAGCTAAACTGATTTATTTCCAGCTCAGCTGCGAAATAAATGAAATCACAACAAGTTGATTTTTTCTCTATGGTAAGACTCCAATTTGTTGTTAGAGAGAGTTTTGCATCACTTTTTTTTGGAACTCCTTTAGGTCCTTCAAGTCTTCTCTATCTGTATATATATTCATAATTACATCAAGTTACTTTTTAAATTTTTATATTCAATATATTATTATGGTTGGTCACATAGCCAGATTTTTGGACTGAATTTAGCATTCTCCCTTGCACTGTTTAGAGAGTCCATTAACTGAGCTATATCTTGTCCGATTGGTCCATGACTGAGCAATAATTTAAATAAACACATCTCCTCTTCCTGCTTGTCCCCAGTTCTTTGCTCAGTCCGATCCATGAAACTTGTCTTTCTTTCGCTCTGGACTCTCTAAACCTTGCTAATTTCTCTAACCTTTCCCCTGCTGGCTAATTTTTCCTTTTTAGGATATTTTTAGACCATTTAGGGGAAAACTGAGAAGCCGATTCTACCGCTGCTCAGCTGAGCCGCGGTCCTCGCACTTACGACTGCCGGAACGCTTTGAATTTCAAGTCTTTTTACTGTGAGATGTCGGGCTGCGCGGGGGGGAGGGACTGTTTTGTCGGTCCTTGTGCTGCGGGGATAGAGGGGAGGCTTCGTTCCGACATAGCCCAGCTCTCCCATACTTCGTCCAAGTCGCCATTAACTGGGACTATTCCGTTAGCCCCTATAACTGTGGTGGAGCTGAGGGGAGCTCTCAACGGAGCAGTTCGTCTGTTCCGGAGCTGATTACTGCCCTTATTATTATACTGAATTTGGCTGCTGAAGGTTGCAACATGGGATGTTCACTGATTATTTTTCTCTGCCACTACAGCTGCTTTCTCTATTGCCTCAATAGCGGCCACCATTTTGAATCGCTCCACTGCTGATTCATAGTGGCACCATTTTGTTGCCTGTGGGGGGGGTGGTGGCTCCCTCATCCCTTGAGGCTATTTCTTATCAAGGAATCATCGCATGACCACTATTCCTTTGATGCATTTGTTTCTCGCTTCTGATGT
This sequence comes from Pantherophis guttatus, assembly GCF_059756535.1. Classification (NCBI taxonomy): domain Eukaryota; kingdom Metazoa; phylum Chordata; class Lepidosauria; order Squamata; family Colubridae; genus Pantherophis; species Pantherophis guttatus. The sequence continues at coordinate 106,451,084 of NC_142066.1, forward strand.
TACAAGCAGTATCACCTTTTAATTAAACTTCATATTTTTTTGTCTTCAGGCAGTATTCCAAAATGCCTAATCGCAGCCGTTCTAAAAAGTGTTCTCAGTCCTCCTCTCAGCAGGTAGGAAGCTCCAAGGGCAAGCATTCCACTAAGAGACCAGCTTCCCAGCTTGCCTCCACTTCTTCTGCAGCTGCAGAGAGGGATGCAAAGCGAAGGCACCTGGCCTTAGACAAGCAATTTGACAAGGCCAAAAGACAAACAGAGGCCATTGTTCATCCTCCACCCGCCATCATGCCCATTCAGTCTGCTTCCCCTCAGGAACAGTCCATTTCTGCCCAACCACTTCAGGAGGTTTCTTCCTGGTCTCCCAACAGGTCTACCACTGCTATGGATGACCAGTCCATTGTCAAAGAGGTCTTTGCTCAGGGAGCTGATGTCACTCCACCTGTGGAAGCTCAAGTTTCTTCTTCTCCATTTCCAGCCACTTTCACTCCCACCTCTGCAGGTCTCCGCCCTGAAGACAGACCTCTATCATCCATTCCTCAAGAGATGTGTGACCTTATTGCTCAGACCGTGGCCAGATGCATTGATTCTGCCCTCACTCAGAGAGGTATCTTGGCTCCTTCATCAGCTCCAGCTCAGCCACACAGTTCTTCCAGGGCATCTTCCCATCTGGACAGCGAGGTATCTTCTGTCACCAGGTCTCCATCCCATTCTCACTACAGTGAACAGTTTATCCTTGAGGAGGAGGAGACCATTGACTATGATCTCTCTGAGGAGGAGGAGGAGGAGTCCTTTCCTGAAAAAACCCGCTCATCGGGTCTCTTTAAACATGAACCATTCAAGACTTGCTACACAAAGCCAGAGTCGCCGCAAACAAGAAGCTTAGACAAGATTTACTCCACTGAACAGGAATTCGAGGAACTGCTTAAGTTACCTTTGATTGATGCCCCGATGGCCAGTCTCACCTCTTCCAGTCTCCTTCCATCAGATGCAGCTGAGGGTCTCCATGCAGAGGATAAGCGGGAAGAAACTTCCACTCACAAGACCCATCAAGCCACCGCTTGGGCTATCAAGTTGTCCACTGCAGCTTCCTTCACCAAATGCAAAGTAGAGCGTCCCCCGAGGACACACGGCTGCACCGAGATATCAGCAAGATCATTGCCGCCACAGAATACATGGCAGATGCCATCCTTAATTCTGCCAAGTTCTCATCTAGAGCCATGGCTTCCAACATAACATCTCATCATCTCCTTTGGCTCCGCCACTGGCAAGCAGACATGAAGACGAAGTGGCGCCTCGCAGCGGCCCCCTTCAAGGGTGGCAATCTTTTTGGTGAAGCATTGGACCCCATATTGGTGGAAGGTAGGGACAAGAAAAAGATTCTCCCCTTTTCTTCCAGGCGCTCAAACAGACGCTCTGCCTTTCCTTACCGTAGGCAGACCTTTCGGCCAACAGACCCAGGTTTCCATTCTCCGGCCCCTTCCCATTCATTCAACCCTACGGCCGACAGATTTCAGGACAGATAACAATTCAGGGACCGCAACCGTCAGACCCAATCCAAGCGGCCCTTTCGGGGTTCCACCTTTCGCCCCTATCGCAGAAAGTGAAACTCATAGCTTCCGGACTGCATTGGTGGTCGTCTGGCCCTCTTTGCCCATAACTGGCGTTCCACGACCACCGATGCTTGGGCCATACAGACAGTTTCCCTAGGTGTCACCTTAGAATTTGTTTCCACACCCCCTCGATGATTTATCAGGAGTTCTACTTCTTCTGACCCGGCCAAAAGGTCTGCAATGGACGCCGAGATCCAACACCTCCTTTCAATTCGAGCCATTGAACTGGTTCCTCCAGAACATCGCGGAACTTAGTTCAGAAAAAATTGGGGGGTAACAGGGCCATTTTGGACTTGAAGGCCTGAACATTTACATCAAATATAGGCATTTCAAGATGTATTCCCTACATCCTGGCAGGCATTAGAATTGGAGACAATCTGGCACCCATAGATCTGCGGGAAGCCTATCTACATGTTCCCATTTGACCATCCCACAGACGGTTCCTCAGGTTTTGTTACGGGGGGGGGGCATTTCCAAAGGGCTTTTCCCTTTGGACTCTCCTCCACCCCCTGTATTTTTACTAAGCTTCTCGATGTGGTGTCAGCACATTTGCGGGCCTCACCCATCAGAGTTCAATGCTATCTCGATGATATTCTTATTCATCATTTCAACAGGCTCATTTGGATCTTCAAGCCACCATCGATGCTCTTCACCTTCACGGGTTCACCGTGAATTGGGAAAAGAGCCAGCTGTTACCGTCCACCGATCTGGTTCATCTGGGAGTGCGCATAGACACAAAAGCGGGCCTCGTGTTCCTATCACAGGAACACCAGGACAACATCAGGGCCACAGTGACACAGGTCAGATCACTCCACAGAGTTCTTCTTCTCCTCCTCTCCCAACTGCTCGGCCAAATGATTTCCTGCCTCTCAATCGTCCCTTGGGCAAGGCTCCACTCCCATTCACTCAGTGGCTCCTCCTTCCCAGCCAGAAGGCGGGCATCAGCAATTCCACCTTCTGCATCAGGGTTCCTTGGAAGGTTGTCTCTTCTCTCAAATGGTGGACATCCACGGCCCTAAAAAAAGGGCCCTCCTTCCTTGATCCACAGCGACTGATCCTGACAACGGACGCCAGCCTGTTCGGCTGGGGTGCGCACTTCAACGATCGGATCATCCAGGGTCATTGGATGCCAGTGGATCTTCGACACGACATCAACTGGCTGGAACTACAAGCGGCCCATTTAGCCCTACGGCACTTCCATCACCAACTCTCCGGTCAGCACATTTTACTCAGGATGGACAACCTCACCACCAAGGCCCATGTCAGCCATCAGGGCGGGACACGGTCCAGGACCCTCATGACCGAGGCTGCGGAGCTGGGAGCTTGGGCAGAGAGGCACCTTCTTTCCCTACAGGCGGAACATATTGCAGGCTCCTCGAACCTTCAAGCGGACTGGCTGAGCAGGACAGCCATTGACCCAGCAGAGTGGCCGATCTATTCCGTCAGCTGGTATTCCACTTCGGCCAACCTCAAATGGATCTGTTTGCCACTCTGACCAATACCCAGGTGCCTCGATTTATCTCCAGGTACTGTAATCCGCAGGCGGAGGGAACCAACGCCATCCGCTGCAAATGGCCGCCCGGCCTTCTCTACGCATTTCCTCCGATTCCTCTCATTCCTCGGGTCATCCGGAAGATTCTGGAAGAGAAAGCAGAGGTCATCCTCATTGCCCCATATTGGCCCCGTTGCCCCTGGTTCATGGATCTCAGGGAGCTTTCGAATTCACCTTGGCGAATTCCCTCGGATCAAGTATGTCTCATTCAAGGGGCAGTCCACCATCCAGAACCCCAGTGGTTACAACTAACCACCTGGCTGTTGAACAGCAGATCCTGAAGGACGAACACTTTTCTTCCGAGATAATTTCCACTATGCTTGCTTCCCGCAGAAAATCCACCATTCGGATTTATGATGCTACCTGGTCTTCTTTTTGTAGATGGTTCTAACACAGAACCAGCTCACGCTTCCGTTCCACACATATTGGAATTCCTCCAGGCGGGTCTCAAGGGCGGCCTTGCAGTCAACACTCTGCGACGGCAGGTTTCAGCCTTGGCGACGATTATTCCCTGCTGGAAACCAGTTCATTGTCTCATCACCCACGTGTTCGTGGTTTTCTCAGAGGGACGTTAAATCTCCAATCTCCCACAGTCCACAGATTCCCTTCCTGGGACCTCAGCCTCGTCCTGCAGGTACTTATGGATTCCCCCTTCGAACCCCTATCCTCCGTCTGCCTGAAGTTTCTCACCTTTAAAGTAGCCTTCCTTATCGCAATTACGTCCACTCGTCGCGTTGGTGAATTGGCAGCCCTATCCACGTGAGGGGACTTGTGCATCTTCCATCCTGATCGAGTGATCCTATGACTGGACTCTACCTTCCTCCCAAAAATCAATTCATGGTTCTACAGAACTCAGGAGATTGTACTACCCGATTTTTGCCCTAACCTGGTCCATCCCACTGAACGATGTTGGCACTCCCTGGATGTATAATGGGCTCTCAAAAGCTATCTCCATAGGACAGCCTCCTTCCACAAAACAGAATCATTGTTCGTGTCTTTCCAACCCACCTCTCTCGGATCACGAGTTTCCTCTTCCATCATCTCCTGTTGGCTTAAAACGTGCATCGCATTGGCCTATGAACGCAGGAACAAGGTGTTCCCTGGCCGTATCACAGTGCATTTGACACGCAGTGCTGCTACCACCGTGGCTTGGGCCACACAGGCGTCCCTTCTGGAGATCTGCAAGGCCGCAAGGTGGAGTTCCCCGACATCCTTCATCCGGCATTACAAAATAGATAAATTTGCCTCGGCCGAGACTGCCTTTGGTCGTAGAGTCCTTCAGCAGGTCCTCGATCCTGTAGATCCGTTTGCCTCCTCTTCTTCTTCCTGCCTTAGGGATAGTTAGCTTGGGTATATCCCAGTCAATGGACTCTCTAAACAGCGCAAGGGAGAATGAACATTGGACTTACCTGAAGGTTCCTTCTCCTTGCGCTGTGTGAGAGTCCATACCCTCCCTATTGTCATTCCTTCTTTGCCTATCCTTTTTTCTCTCTTCCCCTTTCGCTCAAGTCATTTGGTTCTTAGGATCCAGACTTCGCCGGCGAACTGGGGACAAGCAGGAAGAGGAGGCGTGTTTATTCAAATTATTGCTCAGTCATGGACCAATCAGGCAAGATATAGCCCAGTCAATGGACTCTCACACAGCGGAAGGAGAAGGAACCTTCAGATAAGTCCAGTGTTCATTTTTGTCCACCTTGAATCCTTTCTAAAAACCTGTCACAGATGTGTGAAAGGTATCATCACAGAATGTAAGTTGTTCCAAGTAAAGCTGCCTTTGCAATTGACTGGTGGTGATTTTGTCAATGCTGATGATGTTCAAATGGTGCTCCAGATGTTTTGGAATTGCACACAAGGAGCTTCTTACTATCGGCACTATCTTTGCTTTCTTTCACGAATGAAGGCGAATATACAAGTCTCAGGATAATGTTGCAGGATCCAATCTGGGTCGGTCACTGGAACCAGAGGTTTTGTCTTCCGAACTTTTGAACTTGTGATTGAGCCCATCTTCAGGGAACATCTGCTTTCTTTTTCCACAGTTGTCCAATTTCTATTTTCAGGTCTTTGTATTTTGTGATTTTCTCCAGTTTTCTATTCTGTGGTCTCCAGATACCACAGTGTCCACTATCTAGACTTTTTTGTCTCTCTTGTCAACAGTTGTTAAGTCTGAAGTATTATGTGGCAGATACTTGTCTCTTTAAATTCTAAAGTCCCAAAGCACTTTAGCTTTTTCATAGCGGCCCATTCCAAAACATGCTGGGTACTTACAGGATACCATGTACAGCTAAAACAGTCAAAAACATATCAAAATATAACATAATAGTCTGGACAAGAATACAGTCATAACACTCAAAAGAACATTATAGCAGCTCTACAGAGATACTATTCTCTGACCTCACAATAAAGTCAGGAAGATACAGGAAGATTATCTGTATCTTTTGGAGGGAAGCTCTTCTAGAGGGCAGGACTACAGGTAGTCTTCGACTTATGAAATAATTGAGCACCAAATTTCTGTTGCTCAATAAGTTGCTGAGTCAATTTTCTTCATTTTATGATCTTTCTTGCTAGAGTTAAGTGAATCATTGTAGTTGTTAAATTAGTAATATGTTTGTTAAGTGAATCTGGCTTCCCTGTTGACTTTGCTTGTTAGAAGGTTACAAAAGTGATAACGGGACTCTGGGACACTGCAGTCATCATAAATATTGGTCAGTTGCCAAGCATCTGAATTTTGATCACTTGACCAGGGGATGCTGTAACAATCACAAGTGTGAAAATCTGTCATAAGTCACTTTTTTCAATGTTGTAACTTTGAACAGTCACTAAATTAACTGTTGTAAGTTGAGGACTACTTTATAGTAGAGGAGGCATTTTCCTCAGTCCCACAAAATTACCATGTTTAGTTGAGGGTACCTAGAGCATATCTATTCTACCTGAATATATTGTTTGGAAAAAAAACAATTGGAAACAGGCAGGATAGATAATTATGTGTTCCTTTTGTTTTACCTTCATCAGCTAAAATGAATAACCAGCAGGAAAAGTCACAGAAGAAAAATGCAATCTTAGTTGATGGAGTTATTTTAAATGGCCCAGTAGCAGATTCAAAATCAGGCGAGAAATTTGTGGAAGAGGTCAATAAGATAATAATGGAAGAAGTGGTAAAGAAAGCATCTGATGCAACTGAAAAGGTAAAAATCTTTGATGTAATTGGAGTAATGTAATTAGATAACTGAAACTAATTATCTAAATCAATGTTTCTCAACCTGAGCAACTTTAAGAGATCTGGACTTCAACTCCCAGAATTCCCCAGCTAGAGTTGAAGTCCAGACTTCTTAAAGTTGCTCAGGTTGAAAAACACTGATCTAAATAAAAAAAGCAAATTATTAACTCAGTAATCATATTAAGAAATGTGTTTTTATGTACAAAGTGCATTGCTACTGATAAATGTAAGAACACTTTTGATATAATACTCATAAATGTAGTGCATTTTTAATAACTAGAAATGTTTTCCATATCATGCCTTTACTTCTTAATTTCTTGGATTTAGTAGTAGAGGAACTTAAAATTCAAATATGTTGTTTGTAATCTTCCATGTTTGTGCTTAAATTATTTGTAAATCTAAAACATTTTGTAAAAACTATAAAAAAGTTTCTCAGATATATTGAAATTCTAGATTACTTAAACAACTAAAACCAGATAATTTTTTAAAAATTGAATTTACCAGAGGATTTTGCAAATTATTTAGGATACAGCCTGATTAACTTTTAAATTCTCTCATCATCAACATTTCTTTCCAATGACTTTATGCAGGTGTGTGAATGGCAATCTCCTGAGCAACTGAGAACACTTCTTGACTTGGAATTGAAAGACACAGGAGAGAGTCATCCCAAACTCTTGCAGTTATGCCAAGATGTTATACAATTCAGCGTCAAAACCTGTATGAATTTCATATTTACAATTGCTTTTTGTCCTTCCAATTGCAATGCAAGACTGCTCTTGCTTTTATTTATTTAGAAAAAAGTAACAATTTGGCTTTTCTAGCCAAATACAGAAGTTGAAATGAAAAAGAATTGTACGTCTACATAAAAGGCTACTTCAGATGTATTTTCATAATTTCATTTAAATGAACTGGACCTTTATTAATATCTACCATTCCTTTTCTTACAGTTCTGATTTAACATTCTGGTGACTGTTAAATCAGAATCTTATTTCAGATGTAACAATACTCATTTTAAATGAAATAAAATCTTCATGTTGAAGTTTTTGTGCTGAGAGAGAAAGAAGGATAAAATAAAATCTAAATACTCCTTCCTAGTTTCATAAATACTTAAGAAACTTGGGAGTTTACATCTGAAATGGACTACTGAGCTGATCTAAAATTATTCAACCTTCGTGGTGATTGCTGATGCATTTTCTGTCTCTGTTGCCCCTGTTACAATAATATAAAGCATTATTCATTGCATGAATGGAAGTACTACTGTAATGAAAAAAAAATAGTGGTTGGTGATAATGGTGACCCAAAGAATGTTGAGAATTAATAAAAGTCACTTGCAAATGAATAATAAATAAGTTAATAAATAAAACTAGTTTATCATAAGTGAACTTTTTAAACATAGTGTGGAAATCTGGGCATGATTGTGACAAAGTGTGAATGTCTCCCTGGGAGAGGAATGAATTGACTATGGTAATTGAAAAAGACAATTTGGAACATATAGTGGCATTTTCAACAAAACATTTTACTGCTTATCTTCAAGCTCTGTTGAAGAGCTATATGAGTGCATTTTATTAGTTTTTTAAAATTGAGTTTAGTGTCTACCTATGATTTGTTTTATTTAAAATTGTTTCCAACCTCCTTATTTTACATAATCCTAGACAGAATTATGTCCTGTCATTGAAATATATCCAAGGTCATTGAAATATATGTGCTAAAAATGTAATCAGGGTTGGAAATTCTAAGTATAAAATTTAGGAAGCAAGAAGAAAAGGGGCCTGGAACCTAGTTACAAACAGAGAGCAGACAGCAGACAGAGAGACTTCTGGTTGGCGTCGCTGGGACACAGACAGGGAAATGGCAAGCTCCGCTGAGCCCTGCCAAATCCCCTCTGCTAAGCTGCCGCCGATAGGTCTGCGGACCTCCTCTGTCTTGTAGGGAGAGGGGGACAAGAAGGAACGCCTTGGGCGGCCGAGAGGAACGGGTGGGTTCCTCGGGGCCGGAGGCTTCTCCTTCACACCGGCGGCAGCGGGATGGCAGCCATTGTGGCTGCCCTGAAACTGCGGCAACCGGGAACAAGGATTGTGCTGGAGGAAGAAGATGAAGAAAGAGCAAAAATCAAGAAGCCGGGTGAGTGACACCAACCCAGGCAATAACGTACCTATTTGGAATTATTGGAAAATAAGACCCCAAAATTAAAAGCAGCTGTTGGACTGTGGGGCTTAAAGATTGAAAAGGAAAAAAAAATGGGTAAAAGACCCAAATTGAATTTTGTTCCAGTAAATTTAAACTGGATGATTTGGTATTAATAAATTTCTGAAATTTGACTGTGCCTTTAACTGGAGTGGAGAGGAGAAATAGATATTCCTGAGAATTAATGCCTCTAAAAGAAAATGAAGCTAATGAAGATAGAGAAATAGCCATGGAGTCTGCAGTGATTAAACAGAGAAGTGGATTAAAGAGATTTCCCTTTCTGGGTGGAAAAGAAACATGTTAATTGGCTTTTTACCTTGGATTACTTGAAATTAATATTGGATATAAGAATTTTGGAGATTCCTACTCTGTCCCAGATGATTTTAAGAAAGAAGAAAGAAAGAACATTTTGGATTTTAACAATGGAGACTGACAAAACTAGGTGTGGCGTAGTTAACAAAGACAGGAAGCTGATGCATTATGCTTGGATTAGACATTTTAAAAGTTTTAAAGGGACATACAGAAATTCTTTACTTTGAACTGATGAACCTTGAAATAGAGCACTTTGGACAGAGAGGAAAAGGAAGAAAAGGAAGAATTAAAGTGGATAAATTTAAATGTGACTAACTGAAATGTAAAGTTTAAAAGCCTATGTATATATGATAAAGTTTAAAAGCCTAGGCATATATGATTTTTGGATAAAAACAGGAAGGGTTGTGAAATAATAAAAATAGAAAATGAGAGGTGGCTATTAAAATAGTGGATGATAACAAGGGGATAAAAATAATAAAAAATGTACTGTTTGATGTAATATGTTTTAATTTTAACTTGCAAACAAATGTTAAACTGAGGATTGATTGAACAAAATACAAGATATACATGGTAGTGATTGAATTAAGGTAATACAAGTTGGAAATGATGACTATTATGACATATACTGAGATTTAAATTGAAAGAGCAGGATGGAAAAATGATATAAAACAGATAATTATATTACAGTTAAAATGTGTGGGATGGATGCCAACTAGATAAGAGTTTGAGACTCGGTGGAAATACGTTGGAAATTAATTCAAAATGCTGGAAACAGCCAAACAAATAGGAGGAGAGTTGGAGGAGACTATGCTGGTAATCAGCCAAACAATGGAGGGAGTCAAGGAGGAGACTATGCTGGAAATCAGCCCATAAAATGCTGGAAACAGCCAAACAAATAGGAGGAGAGTTGGAGGAGACTATGCTGGAAATCAGCCAAACAATGGAGGGAGTTAAGGAGGAGACTATGCTGGAAATCAGCCCACAAAATGCTGGAAACAGTCAAACAAATAGGAGGAGAGTTGCAGGAGATTGAGGAACTATTCTAAAATCAACTAATAGTTGGTGTTTTGGAGGGGATCAAGCTGAGAATTAATCAAATAGAATAAGATGGAAGATAGTTAAATATTAGAGGGAGATATAGTGGAAAATATATTAGAAAATGGATTAAATAAAATATGCCTTTGAGAGAAATCTGTATAATATGTAAACTGGGAGGAAAAAAAAAACCTAAGGTAAACTGATTTGAGGATAAGGGTCAAAGGATTAAAATTAGATAAAATGTTGTTTTATAAAATACAATAAAAATGGAGTGGTATTGAATTGAAACTAAGAATAAATGGTGATAAAATTGTAAGGTAAACACTTAATAAGAGGTTAGAATATTGTAAAAATTATTTTGATATGACTTGTATAAGATATAAGGTAAAGAAGAATAAAGATATGTTTAGAATTGTTATGCAGATGTAAAAATGAGTGAAAGTGAATTTGAAACTAATTTTGGATAGATATAATGGATTTATATAGATGAAAATGTGAAATTTGAGGTAAAATTGTTTTTTTTTCTTAAGTTTTGAATTTCTTTTTTATCTTCTTTTTTTTTCTTTTTTTGTTTACTTATAAAAGATGTAATGGAAATTGTGAATTGAGCTTGTGAAAGGAATGTAAGCGTGGTAACCATCTATGACCGGATTGAGATTTTTGCTCTTGAAAGTTATGTTTTTATGTTTAAATTTGAAAAAATAAATAAAAAATATTTACAAAAAAAAAAAAAAAACCAGGCTATCAGACAGATCAAAGATGTAATAGGATAGTAAGATTTTGAGACCATTGGAAACAAGTATACTTTTTAGTATTTATAGTATTTAGTATAGTATTTTAACTATACTAGATAATCTCCCTTTTTATGCTTTATATTTATACAGTATACATGGATATAATTTGAAATACATTGGGAATCTATACAATATAAAATGTTTACAGAATAGAGATCTTTCCAAATAGCCCCTTAGATTTCTGATTGCAGTTATTAATCAGCCCATACAGACAATATTCAACATTCTTTCCATGTTTTTCAATTTTGGTTTAATAGCTTAGGGGGGACTCAGACACTGTGACTTGTAATCCACAAGCCTATAGCTTAGTGCAGTATATAAGTATCAAGCATTGGTGCCATATTCAATAATCTGTGTTTGAATCATGGCTGAGTATAATGCAGAAATCCTGCTATTATATAAATTGCAAATTGGGTTTCACTAATACATGTCACTTTAGTTGTCAGAATCTGTAAGCATCTTAAGAGTTACAGTCTGAGACCAGGAGATTTTAATACCTATGATTAGCAGCCCATTAAATAAGAATCAAAGTACTATCTTCAAAACAATGTTTATTTTAGTAAATAATGCGAGTGATCAAAAGGTTAATTACCTTTTTGGAAAATATGGCTAGCTAATGAGAATTCACAGCAATTTTCTGAAGATAATAAGACTACTAAAGAATGTTATTAATCAACATTCATATAAAAGGAGCACTTAATTATATAGCTGTTTAGAAGCCACTTTTATAAGAACATTGACTAATAATTCCTTTATCACTTAGCTTAACACATCTATAAGTAAACTTTAAACAACTTTACTTTTTTTTACTGAAAAAAAATGTCCAGCCAGAGCACCCATTAACGTTACACTATTTATTAATTTATGAAAGATTCAGAGATAACATTTCCAAATCTATACTGTATTTTTGTTCAGGTGACTCAAAATAGATAGTCTGGAATCTGTTTTATCTGAACAATTACTTATAGCTTTTTCTGAGGCCATTTTATCTATTGTGTAAAGCCTTTAAGCAATCTCTGTGTAATATAACCTATTTTAATTGCTTATTCCCTAAATGTCTTGAAAAAGACAAAAAATAGGAATTATAGGAAAGTCAAATTCAAATCTTTTGTGATATTGTTTATTAAATGATGACCATTTATACATCTCTTAATATATTTCTGGAAGGGCTAACACTATTAAATTAAATGAATTAAAACTGCAAATTTTAAATAGGTAATTTGAGCACCATACTTCTTGTACTAAATACATCTGGCTACGTAATTAAAATCTTATCAAATAGTCTTATACTTTATTGCATTATCAAATATAAAGTTGAAAAGAATAAAATCAGAAAATAAATATCTTAGGAAACATTCTCCCTTTAACAAGAGGAAGCTCAAATTGTAGTAGATACAAGAAGAATCAATCTCAAGTTCAAGTTTCTCTGTGCTTTTCACTGATTCCCTTTCCTCCTTTTGCTAGCAAGATTTACATTGGATTAAAAAAATCTGACTGCAAACACCTATAATGGAGAAGTTCTGAGGCTGGGTTCATGGATCACATCTAAACCACTACATTTTTTTAATTGATTGCTCTAATGTATGAGCTCTGCAACTACACCTAAGCTGAATGTGTGAATTTGACTACTTTATCTTTTTCAATGACCATTAATGCTAATCAGATATATGTCTTTGTCATCATTATTTACAGATCACCCAAGATTTTTTAATCAGCTCTATGCTGGTATTGATTATTACTCTTTAGCAGCGCGTTTCATTACGGAGGCATTAAACCCAAGTGTGTAAGTGTATTTTGTTTTAAATCATGGTGCTGAATTTGCAGTGCTGTTTAATGGTGGCAGATCCTATTTCCTTTAAATTTCTATTAATAACATTGATAGGGTGCATATTACAGATACTGGGTGAATTGATCTATTAACTCCCTAGAGAGCCTAAATTAAAGTTATAGAAGATTCTTGGAGAATCTGTCACTCAGGATGGCTGCATGCAGCCATGGGCCAGATCTAACCACATTGTGAACCAGATCTGGCCTGCAAGCCTTGAGTTTGACATATCTGCTCTACATGGTAAATGAAATGAAATACAAAATTTAGATTTTTTTAAAAAATTCTGTGTTTTTATTGTTCCACGTTAATGCTATTTGCAGCATATAACAACATTGGTCAGATCAGGAATATGTAGATATTTTGTCTACCCCTGGGTCTACAATATTGGATGGTGAGGGTGAGGGAAAATGGGTTGAGACATTGCAAGGCCAGATTGTATATTAAGATCAATGTAATGATACTGGTATTCTGTGGAGCATAACAAATTAACAGGAATTAGATTCCAGATTCTGAAGGAATTGAAATAAAGGGCATACTTAATTAAAATGGGTGAAGAATCAGTTAATTACATCCAGCCTCTATTATGAACTTGGGAAATGAAGTGATAGGACTTGGTATTTAAAATTATCAAGACAGACTAGAGTGATTTATATCTTGTTAAAATTTTATGTCACCAATGTCTTTCAAATCTATTACAAAAATCTGGGCTGCACTGCAGAGTAGGAAAGAATCATTATATACTCATATTCATGCTATCTGCTAATTTTCATTTTCATTTCATACATTTGATAAAACTAAACTAAGTAAACAGTTTCATGTCACATTTTTGTTCATTCAGATATACCTATGAAATTTCTCCAGTATTTTTACTAGTGGAAGAAGCAGTGCTAAAGAAAATGATTGAATATATTGGATGGGAAGGAGGAGATGGTATATTTAATCCAGGTATGATGTTCCTTAATGTAAAAAATATGACATTGTCTGCATAACAACTATATAATTTATACAAGTATGGAAGCATCATGTCTTGTTGCTTCTCGACCACCCTGTTGCTTATAGTTGGTGACTTTTTATACATGTAGTTAACAAGTTAGGATCAGGTTACAATAGAGATTGGAACCAGAATTGCCATTGGTAAGCAATGCAGTTGTAAAATGCAACATCATTTGCACTTAGTGATGGTAAGTGCAAGTGATGGGTAATCCCAGCTGTATCAGTTGCCATTGTAATGGGTCATTAAGCAGGAAGGGATAGAAGTGCCTGGTAAAGAATATGGAAGTGCACAAGGGTGTGGGGATGGGGATGGGAGGTTCCATGGGTGATGGTTGACTAGGAAAACTTCTGGCAGAGGCACTGCATGGGCAGTGGAGTGCTGTGGAGGGAGCTATTTTCTGGAGTGAATTTTGATTTTCTTGCTGACTCCTCCCACCCCCTATTGATTTTGCTTCCAATAGGGAAAGTCATAAATAGATTATGTGACCATGGCTCCTTGCAAAGTCATAATCATGAGCTGGCATCCAAGCACCTGGATAGTGATCATATAACCATGGGGTGCTGACAGGACTAGAACTACAGGAGCTAGTCATACATCCATTTTTTTCAGCATCAATGTAACTTTGAATAGTTGCTGAATGAATGAAAGTCAAGGAATTCCTCTATTACAAAGTCCATTCTAGTTCTTTCAGTGTTATGCTGTCTGAGACATAGGTAAATATATATATATATTTTCACATAGGTAAATATATATATATATTCACAGAACCAGGGCTGTATAACATCTTAGCTTACGTAGGTAAAACCTGGCTAGAAAGAATATGCATGTGTGTGTGTGTGTGTGTGTGTGTGTGTGTGTGTGTGTGTGTGTATAGTTAATATTCCGGGTTTCTTCCCGTGTAATTGTGGATATATCCCTAAAAGGGTAGAAGTTAGTGCAAAATGACTGCTGACATAAGCCTGATGATGGCAGATGGGATTCTGCCGAAACGTCGCTTCTACCCTTTTAGGGATATATCCACAATTACACGGGAAGAAACCCAAAATATTAACTATACACACATACATACCCGTGAAAACTTACATAAACAAATATATATATATATATATATTTAATTTGATTTATATGCCACTCTTCCCTGGAGACTCAGGGCGGCTTACAATGCATTAAGCAATAGCCTTCATACTTTTGTATATTTATACAAAGTCAGCTTATTGCCCCCACAATCCGGGTCCTCATTTTACCTACCTTAGAAAGGATGGAAGGCTGAGACAACCTTGAGCCTGGTGAGATTTGAACTTGCAATAATTGCAGGCAGCTGATGTTAATAACAGTGCTTTAGTCTGCTGTGCCACCAGGGCTCCTTGTATTATGCTTGTATCCAAATGAGTTCCTCAATATGCAAGAAGCACTTACAGCCATACAGCATTTACAGCCGGATACTTGTAAATATACAGTTTAGAATCTGAAATATTTATTAATATATGCAATATTTTTTAAGGTGGCTCTGTTTCCAATATGTATGCAATGAACTTGGCAAGATATAAATATTTTCCTGACATAAAAGAAAAAGGCCTTTCAGGGATACCTCAATTGGTTCTGTTTACATCAGAAGAGGTAATTAACTTTTCTTACAATCTTTCTAGTACAGCTCTTTTGAGAAGGAAAATATGCATAAAAGGTTGCAAAAAGAACCAGGATATATGTATGCAGACATAAAATCAAAACTCCCAGAATCTTGGAATATGCTGGGCAGGTAGTCCATGCATCTTAAAGTTGCTGAGTTCTTCAAGTTGTTCTCTAACAATACAGTTTTAATGAAGAAACCAGTTCATTGTTGTTTTTTTACAGAATACCAAGTTGCTACTTTAAGTGAAGGCAGGCTAATTTCAACTCTTGTTACAATTTTTTTAAAAAAGAAAAGAAATAAATAGATACCTAGGTTTTTCAGAGCGCTTTAACTCCCCTTTTTGTTCCTTTTATGATCTTGGCTGACTTTACTCAGGATCAGACATAATAACAAACAGTGTTATGTGGTTACAAAAATGCCAGCATAAGAAAGGGTTAACTGCCCTCCCTTTTCTTCTCTCTCTCTGTCTTTTTTGCTTGCCTGTCTCATGCATATGAGATTAGAAGTGCCCATTTTCATTTTTCCCTAATTACATTTTCCCTTTATATTTGGAGTAAGTGGTATCTTTTAAAGAAAAAAAAAGAATCCTGAAAAGTTCAGTTCTCTTCCAAGATTTGTGATTCAGTGGCTTGACTTTATGTCACCGTAGTTTTTGCTGATCTCTTATTATCTGAGTCTAAAAGAGGTTTGCCATTTTACAAGGAATCCAGTTTCATACTTTTTTCAGCTGAGCTTAATATGTGAATGTTAGAGAACTAATAAAAAGCTATTTTGTAAAAATCACGTGCAGTTCAAATGAAACTCTGATGCCAGAATCCAAATCTCTGCTGAGTACACTTGGCCCTCTGCAGGCTTATTTCATTATTGATGTAATTCAGTAACAGAAGATTAATTATCTACCTATGTATGTTATTCACAGAATAGCCCAAGTTAATGAATTCCACAGGCTTTCTGTTAAATTAGAAATGATTGGCTGATGGTAGCTGATGGTATATTTATGCACTTAATTAAAAATAAGGGAAAAAACTTTCTTGTCCAAAAAGGAAGACCCACCATGAGTTGATTCATCTCATTAAAAAAATGAGGCACTCTGAATAACTTTAATATAATATATTCATAGCCACATATTGAAGTGCTGAAGAAAACTGAATTAATTAACCACCTGGTTTCACTTACTGTATGCAAAGAAACAATTTAAGACTTTGTTCACCATGGCTGGCAAATATATTAACCCTTAAATAACTAAAGATTTGCTCTATTTCCTCTGTTTTTAAAGAGGCAGATTTATTGTTCTATTGAAAGGATCTCAAGTCTCATAGACTTTGGGGATCATTCGGGAACTCTGTGAACTTCTGTAGACTTTTTTGGGATTCATCACTGAGTCGAAGATAACTATGGACATGCAACTTTTGTGCACTATTTTATTAATGTGAAAGTTGTAAATACAGGGCATTTCAGGTGTTCTGTTTTTCTAGTTGTTTTAAACTTGAACCCAATTTCTCCAAGGAATGCAATATAGATTAACCTAAAAGTTTTATATTTATATTCATTCAATATGAGAGCCAATGTAAAACACAGAATCATTTTGTTTGGTAGTCTTGCTTGATGAAGCACATATAATTTAGTGACAAAGCATGAAGGCACAGAATCAATAATATGATTAAGCTTCTGGACCATTTGGATGTTGCTGTTCCTTGCTTTTATTCTGAATGCCTGTGAGGAAAAGAGCCCACTAATTTTGAGTATTTCTACCTTTGAAATACTATATAGATGGTAAATTCCATATGTTCTTTTTTATTTACATGCTATTC
The DNA here is from genome assembly GCF_059756535.1 of Pantherophis guttatus. Classification (NCBI taxonomy): domain Eukaryota; kingdom Metazoa; phylum Chordata; class Lepidosauria; order Squamata; family Colubridae; genus Pantherophis; species Pantherophis guttatus. The sequence continues at coordinate 106,468,050 of NC_142066.1, forward strand.
TTATTTAATATAAAAATATGTGTGCATGTTTTCATGAAAAAAGGGAAATTTTATATCCCACTGATTGAAAAATGAAGAAAAAAAAAACAGGTTTTGGCCAATATGTTCTTGTGGTTACATTGAGGAATAAGAACTACTTTTCAGAATCAGGAGCATCACCTTAAAATGATAAGAAAGGCTTTGGGTCTGATAGAAGCTCATGAGCAGGAAGAAATAAAAATTATTTTATTTGTCTTAAAGATTTGATTTAAAAAACTTTCTAATATTTCATGATAAGCCTTTCAATAACTATTAAGAATAGTCTTAGCTTTTTCATGAGATTTACCACATCATATGTCTGTGAAGAGGATCCTTTGTCAGTTTTTTTATTGACTTGTAGAAAATATATTTAAAATCATTCCAGGCTTCTTCTTTTTTTTGAGGCATAGCTGGTTAATGTTTTTGTTGCTTCAGTACATATACTCCTTCATCAGAAAACATTTTCTCCAGAAAGAGTAATTTGCTGGCTGAAGAAAAAGGAAGAATGGATCAAGAGAGAGATTAAGTTATTTAAACAAATCCACACCAGAGGCACTATTCCAATGCTAGTGCAGTATTAGATCTGCTTATGACTGATTTTATTAATTACCAAAACATTCCCTAAATTCCTATCCTCTTGAATGTTTTCTAAAATTAATTGACTTCAATATTTTAGCTATTTCAGCCAACTTAGTATTAACTCAGCTGCTTACTGACTAGTTTGTCTTTTCAAATTACTTGATTTTGATAGTTTTTTGAAATAAGACTAAATAATTCAAATAAAATCCACTGTGATATTTCTAATTGAAAATATTTCTACAAACATATTTAGAAAGTCTGTCATGAACCCAGAATACCTTATCAATGACAGTGATATAATATCTGTAGTCATTAGAAGACTTGACAAAATCAGCAATGGGCTGCTTTAATATTTGCCACCTAATCAGATTAAATGTTGAGAAAAAAAATAGAAGGAAATCATTAAGATATAAAGGTAATAATAATAAACAGAATTTTCATTCAACGTGACTATTTTTCACATAAACTTGCTTTTTTACATAGTGTCACTACTCAGTGAAGAAGGCAGCTTCCTTTTTGGGAATTGGCACACAAAATGTTTACTTTGTCAAAAGTGATGACAGGTAAGGATTCTAGCACATTGAAGTGATCCAATCCATTTGACAGTGCAGTATTGCTGTAAACAATTAACCTGTTGAACATAACTGAAAAGTTTTACATCTGTGTCCCATAGAGGTAAAATGATTCCTGAGGAACTGGAGAAACAAGTCCAGCATGCAAGGAATGAGGTGAGAAGGGGAGAGTGTATAAGAGTCTATATGTGAATTTTGAGAATGGTAAACCTTTGGACACTTTGCTTGGGCAGAAAAGGGTAGTAAATGTAAGTTAAAGCAGAACAGTACACATGGGACAATATTTTCAGTCTACAGATTGGTCAGTGGGGCTGCACATACAATCTAGAGCTTTGATTTGTTTTGAAGTATCCCTTCAAAATTGCTCCACTACATAATGCAACCTTCTTCCCTCTTTTACATAGTCAAAATGTTTTACATTGTATCATTCAACACTTTTAATAGCTGAAAAGGTTGAAGAAGGAGGCTTTATCAGCAGTATATAATGCTTTAACAATACAGCTTGAATTGTTGCTATAGTATGCCTTGTCAAGGTGAAGCATCTTTACTTTGCACAGATCTGTTGCAGTAACTCACATTTTTAAAGGCTTTGATTTGCAGGGGATCAAAAAGCTGGGTATGTTTACAGTATGGCAGACGCTTTAGAACATCAAAGATCCTTATGTTCTACCTCTATGACTACTGTCCATCCTGGTTCATTTTTGAGGTCTTTTGATGTTAGAAAACTATAGGAAGAAAGTATAGGTTCTTCCTTTAGCTTTATATTTTATTGTACTCTATAATGATAAGGGGAAGTGACCTTGAATTATTCTAGTTCATCCCTTTCAGACTTGATATTATTTTCTTATTTCAAAAGAGCCTCAAATTGGCATTGAAAATGGCCAATATTGCAGCTCTAGACTCTTCTCGTTGTTTATTTCACTGCCACTGTCAAAGATAAAGAATATGTCGCTGTAAGATAGTTGAGAATGTCTGCTTTAAAGGTGCTCATTATTTGATCAGAAATTTCATCCAATTTGAACAGATATTAGAAATAAGAAATAAAAGTACAACCTATCTATTTTTGAAAAGCAAGTCAGTTTTTCTGTCTTATGTTAAATAACTATTCATTCTATTAATTGTCTAAAGAAAATGTCAATAAAATGTTTACTTTAAATGAAAATATTTGCAGGGGTGTTCTGTGTTTTTTAAAAATAATAATCATCCATAGTGAAAATTAAGTTGAAATTGAAACTATAAGAAGTTGAAAGATTATTTTATCTCACTTGAGGGACTACAAAATAATTGGTTAATCTTATTTTATAAACACAATATCATACATACATAAAATTGCAATTAAAATGATTGTTATACATCTAGCACTCTGGCAAGTAATATTTATTGTGTTGCTTCATAGATTATAGGGAAGCCTGTATTTCTATAATTTCCACAAGGTAGCCATATGAAGGTGTCACAATAGAAACATTTGGAAGTCCCAAGATACTCTAAAAATGACATAATATCTATACTAATAGCCAGTTAGAAATATTATTTTTTATTTATTTTTCAATTTATATACCGCCCTTCTCCCTGAGGACTCAGGGCGGTGCACAGCCAGAATTAAAAACATGAAATACAAATATTAAAAACAATTAAAATCTATATAAATTTGGCCCAAAATTTAAAAAACCACAAACCAATTAAACATTTAAAAATTTTAAAAAAAATTCTTCCTAAGCCAGCCCGGCTTGCTGGAAAAAGTGGGTTTTAAGGGCACGGCGGAAGGCACTGAGGTCTTGGATTCTCCTTATCTCTGGGGGCAGCTGATTCCAGAGGGTAGGTGCCCCCACAGAGAAGGCTCTCCCCCTGGGGGTCACCAGCCTACATTGTTTGGCTGATGGCACCCTGAGGAGGCCCTCTCTGGGAGCACACAGGTCGCTGGGAGGTCGTCGGTAGCAGCAGGCGGTCTCGAAGATAGCTAGGCCCTATGCCATGGAGCGCTTTAAAGGTGATAACCAACACCTTGAAGCGCACCCGGAAGACCACCGGGAGCCAGGGCAGCTCGCGCAGGAGCGGTGTTACATGGGAGCGCCATGCTGCTCCCATCACTACCCGCGCTGCTGCGTTCTGGACCAGCTGGAGCCTCCGGGTGCCCCTCAAGGGGAGCCCCATGTAGAGAGCATTGCAGTAGTCAAGGCGAGAGGTGACGAGGGCGTGAGTGACTGTGCACAGGGAATCCCGATCAAGAAAGGGCCGCAACTGGCGAATCAGGCGAACCTGATAAAAGGTCCCCCTGGTTACAGCCGTCAGATGTTCCTCCAAGGACAGCTGCATATCCAGGAGGACTCCCAGATTGCGAGCCCCTTCCGTGGGGGCCAAGGACTCGCCCCCAATAGTCAGTGATGGAGTCAACTGACTATATCGGGATGCCGGGAGCCACAGCCACTCAGTCTTGGATGGGTTGAGCTTGAGCCTGTTCCTCCCCATCCAGATCCGCACAGCCTCCAGGCACTGAGACATCACTTCAAGGGCCTGGGGTGGAGACGTACAGCTGGGTGTCATCAGTGTACTGATGGTATCTCACCCCGAAGCCACGGATGAACTCGCCCAGCGGCTTCACATAAATGTTGAACAGAAGGGGCGAGAGGACCGATCCCTGCGGCACTCCACAGACGAGAGGCCTCGAGGTCGACCTCTGCCCCCCTGCCAACACAAACTGCAACCGGTCGGAGAGAAAGGAGGAGAACCACCGCAATACGGTGCCTCCCACCCCCAACTCTTCCAGCCGGTGCAGCATGATACCATGGTCGATGGTATCAAAAGCCACTGAGAGGTCTAACAGGACCAGAACAGAGGAGCAACCGCTGTCCCGAGCCCTCCAGAGATCATCAACCAACGCGACCAATGCCGTTTCCGTGCTGTGCCCAGACCTGAAACCCGACTGGAACGGATCTAGATAAGATGTTTCCTCCAGGAATTGTGGAAACTGTTGCGCGACCACACTCTCAACAACCTTCGCCATGAAGCGAAGGTTGGAGACAGGACGATAGTTGGCCAATATTGCCGGATCCAGGGACGGCTTCTTGAGGAGAGGCCTCACCACCGCCTCTTTCAAGGCAGTGGGGAAATAACCCTCACTCAATGAAGCGTTGATAACACCCTGGAGCCAGCCTTGTGTAACCTCCCAGGAAGCCAGTACCAACCAGGAGGGACACGGGTCCAGTAAACATGTGACCGTACTAAGTCTCCCCAAAATCCTGTCCACATCATCGGGAGTCACAGCATCAAACTCCTCCCAGATAACATTCTCAAGACTATTCCTCGTCACCCTGCCCTGATCTACCCAGTCAGAGTCCAAATCCCCCCGGATCTGAGCGATTTTGTCATACAGGTATTGTCCGAAATCCTCCGCCCTGCCTTTCAGGGGATCCTCCCGCACTCCCGGATGGAGCAGGGAGCGGGTCACCCTAAACAGGGCGACCGGACGATAAGCATAAGAAATATATTGTCTTTAAAGATCTCAGAGTTTTGTAATCTGGAGAACTGAATACAATCACAGATCAGTTTCAAACTGCTTTAGGAAGCAAATATACAAGGCTGCTTTCATGTTTTTTTAAATTCATAAGAGATTAGTTTGACCTAACATGAAGTGTGGAGACAAGAAATGGAGTGGAATTTTCTAATACACAGGATGTCTTTTTTTCCCCATTGACATTATGTCAGTACCATTGAAGCATTTAAAAATATTCACCAGTGAAAATGAATCTGACAATTTTTTCAGCTAGCTTCAGGATTACAAGGTACAGGAAAAAGACAATTTTATAATACAAGTTTACTGTTCTCCTTATCTACTGCTAAAGTTAAGCTTTAAAAAGTCTATTTAAAGTTATATCAGAGCTGGAAGAATTCTGTTTAGTGTGATTTATGAAGGCATTCTGCTGATTTCAGAAGATACTATTTTGCATCTATGTTCAGTATTTAAGTTTGTAAATCAAAAGTTATTCTAATCAATAGTTCAGTGCAATGAAAACTTACAGATATTGTCTTGGGAGGATAATTTTCATTGATTTGATGTTTTTGCTTAAGGTTTTTGGAATGAGAACATATTATTTTATAGAAGTACCCGAGTGCAAGTCCTGAGTATTGCACATGCCTATGTCACAAACAAACTAAATAGTAAAAGACGTAAAGATAACATATGAATGAGGATAACATTGAAGTTAATTGAATAACACAGATTTAGAGTAATGTGGTAACAAACTCTAGAACATCAATAACAGGTATTCCTATCCTGAACTTGGTATTTGCAAGGATTAGAAGTTTGCTTATGGTTTTATCTATTTCGGGTCAGGTTTTCAGAACCCGGTGAACATTCACATTGATTTCATAAACCACTGTTTCTTCCCCTAACTTTCTTTTTCAAGACCACTTATTGTGCCAGTAACTGATAATGAATTCCTTCTGAATATGGATATAACTGCAGAGTCAACATGTTCTTTAGGTTCCATATACTACTTCTAATATATACAGTGGTTTGTAATGTGGGATTAAATTACCAATTACCTCTGATTCCTCTTTTGGATCAATTTCTTCCTTAAGAAACTCCCGTGGTATTATTTCAGGATTCAGTGAGACTGCATCCAGGGTTAAATGTGAAGTTTGTGTACTTCCAGTAATTACATTCACTCATTGCTCATTCTGTGGTCATTTTTCATCTACCCTTGCCCTTCCATATTGATAGTGATATACAGTAGGTGCTTGATTTGTTATTTATTTGTAAATAACAAATTTTTATTCCTTTTTAACAATTGCAAAGCTGTATGCAGTTCAATTAAGCTAAAAATAAACCACTTGGTTTTAAAACAATTACAATTAAAATTAGATAAGTCTACCAACTTCTCACACAAATAGAATCATATAATTGGAAAGAACTTTAGGTCATCAAATCCAACTCCATGGTCAGCACAGGAATTCAAATTAAAGTGTTCTCTGGCCTCCCCTTGAACCTAACTAGGCATTTCTTTCTCTCCTAATGTTTAGTCAGAATTTGCTTTCCTGTAATTTAAACCTGTTATCCCATGCCACGCATTCTGGAATGCTGGAAGGATACATGTGTGCACACATGTCAATCTGTATGTCAAAAAAAGCATCATGATCTTGTCTGTTTTAACTTCTCCCTTCAATGGATTCTGCTGTTGACTGTCTTCTGTGATAGAAGAACAGATATGAAAGTATTCTTCAGCCTCTTCAAGGCTAAATATTTCCAATGTCTTTAATCTTCTGGGGACTTCGTTTCTTAGTCCTGATCATTCTCATTGCATGTCTCTAAACATTTTCCAATTTTTCTAAATCCTTTTTAATGCGGGATTCCCAGAACTAGGCACAATATTTAGAATGAGCTTTGACTAATAGAGAATAAAAAGAAACTATAATTTCTTACTATCATTTACATTCTTAATTATAGTCCCATAATTACATATTAACCTATTGTTTATGCAGCCTAAAATTATATTGCTGTTTTAAAAATAATTTTCCCTGACAGACTCATATTTAGCTTGTAATAAATTACTGTTTCAAGATCTTTTTCAAATTTTATTACCAAGCTAATTTGACTCATTCTGTACCCATGCATTTGATTTTTATTTCCTAAGGCCACTTCTTTTTTCTATGAAGATTAATTTGAATTTTATTTCTGGTCAGCTAATTTTTGTGAGGTGTATTATTATTATTATTATGGTTTATTGTACTATCAATCAGATATTTAGATTGGATTTGGCATTTTTGTTCACTTACCAAGTCCTCCTCAAAGACCTGAATTAAGGTGTTATTTAATAATATAATAAATAAAAATATTATCACAAGATGTAAACTGTTCCAAGTAAAAGTATCTTTTTCAATTGACTGATGGTGATCTTTCAAAGCTGACAGTGTTCAAATGATGCTCAGGATGTTTGGAATTGCAATCAAGGCAGCTATTACTATCTTTGCTTTCTTTTGTCACAGTTCTACTTCTATTTTTATTCTATTCTTTCTGAGTACCATCCAAGATTCTTCCTGAATGGCAACTAATGTACTGTAACCTCTGGGAATATCATGGACAGTTTATGCCATAATCTTTCAACTTTAATTTTCAGATTGCGATATATTGTGATCTCCAATTTTATGTCTTCTATTCAACTAACTCCTGGTATTGCCACATCAATTATTCACGGTCTCTGATTTCCAACCACGGTCAAAACGGATGTGTTATGAGCCAAGATTTTATCAGTTTCTATTTGGAAATCTCATAATACTTTTAACTTGCTGTAGACTGTATTGGTTCCAATCTATTTAAATTCCATTTATTAACAATGCAGGAACCTAAAATGTCATAGTTATTTAATGTAGTTTAGCATTTGTCTTTTACAAGTAAATAATATCTCAATCTTTAAACCATAATTTCATTATTATTTTATTATGTCCTCTTTGAAAGGGCATGGTATTTTCATGCTGCAATTTGATTTTTGTTTTCTTTTGTTTTGTTTTGGGAATATTGATCAGGATGCAGTGGAATTTTAACACAATATGGCTCTCCTTGGCATCTGTGTGACATAAATACAAATTGTTTTTCCGTGCACAATTCTCACAGATTCTTTAGCAAGATTCATTAAGAAAAAAAGGATGAAGTTACAGGAAGTCTGCCAACTAAAGGGTTTTCCTTCTTCAACTAATATATCCCAAAGTACATGAAAGCAGCCTTTGTCATTTTCTTTTTTAAAAAAACTCCTTTTCTCTGATTGGTTAAACCAAAAAATTTCTTTATGGATTTCAAAGGACCTTGCAGATTGATTAGGAGTAAGAAAATAATGTGTGTATTATTTTATAAATGTGTGTATCAATGTGGGATACACCTCCAATTAAAGAAAGAATTGGCTTGCTTTGGATTTAAGGACCAAGACATTATAGGTCTGTAGGTCTGAGCACCGCTAATTGGCAGTATATCTTTGATATTCTAGTATTTTAGTAATCTAGGTTTCAGATATGTAATTTTAAGGATCACCTCTTTGGAGAGAAGCTGGCTGTTAATATTTTTGCAAAAAATGTAAAATACAAGGAATATTAATTCTGTATAGATTTCTAAACCTCACTATATTCTATGTAATATACTTTCTAGAGAATTTTAAACAATCTTTATTTCTCTAGGGTTCTGCACCATTTTTTGTCAGTGCTACAGCTGGTACCACCGTTTTGGGAGCATTTGATCCTTTGAATGAGATAGCTGACATATGTGAAAAACATAATCTTTGGCTACATGTTGATGTAAGTTAATTTTAATAGGAGTGGACTTTTTTCATTTATTCACATACTTCTTTTTCTCGCAAAAGTATTTTAACAAATTAGGATGCTGAAAAAGTTGGGATAATATTTTCTGGTTAAATTAATGGAGTTCTGAAAACATAATTCTATTTGTCTGTTTTTTTGTAAAAACTCTCTTCTCCCCAAGAATTGAGAGCACTGTTTTGGTGGAAAGATAATGTCTTTAGGTAAAGTTGTCCAATGTGTAAAATTTTCCATCCCAAGACTAAGAATAAAGCTGCTATACAGTAGGCTTTAGTTTATCTATTTTGTCAGCTTCCTTACTTTAATTAATTATAAATATTTCAGATTTTGTCAAATATTATGTTGGCTTTAGCATTTTTTAAATACAGCCTTTCTAAAATAGACATCTATCAACTATGCTTGAAGACAGAATTCCTTTTGGTAAGAAATTCTGGAGATGCAGTGCTAACTGGAAGATGCCAGTTTACATCCAACTACCTTTATTGCTTTAGTTACTTCTATTAAAATATTCCTTCCTTCCTTCCTTCCTTCCTTCCTTCCTTCCTTCCTTCCTTCCTTCCTTCCTTCCTTCCTTCCTTGTTAAGCAGTGGACTTCTTAGATCCCCTACAGATGATTTTCCTAATCTGGGGGATCCCTCTTCCTCCCCTTTTCCTTCTTTCCATCTTTCTCCTTTCTTTCCAAAAGAAAATCATTCCAGGATTTTAGCAACCCCACATTTTCCTGACTCGATGCGCTGCCAATCCTACGTATGGGTAACTTGCTTGATGATTGGGTGTACTGAGTGCCTATTAAAGTTTCTGCAGCCATGGTACCGCCCCTTATGACGTTAACCCTCCAGTCTTTTTCACTCAGTGAAAGGGAGTACTTCACTGTGCCTATTCTCCTTGAGAATTTTTTGTTTTTGTATTCCTGGTTAGCTTTAAATTCCTTTTTTCTGTGCCTTCTGGCTTTATTGTATTTCGGAACGTTTTTTGGAGGCTTCAGCAGTAGCGGTTTTCGGCTTTTGGGACTACATTGCCGATCCGCCATTTTATCCCCTCATCTGGCCCTTCTGAGGCGCGCGCGGTGGTTTCGGCAGAAATAAAACTGCCGAGCCAGCCTACCTTTCTATTTACCGCAAGACAGCTGAGAGGCGCTTTTTGAAGCAGCCCCGCTGTGAAACATCGGCTGAGATCACTGCGAGGAGTTCGGAGAGCCGACCAGGGGGTCTGTGAGTACGGCCGGCAGCATATTACTAGTGGTGGCGTTTTGCCTGTAGCCTGATAAGCGCCTGGGGGTGAGGTTGGTGGTTGCGCTGATCTCGGAGGGTAAGGGATCAGCTTCCACGATTGTTTTCTCTTACCAGCATTGTCTTGGATTCTCAGGGTTACTGCTGAGGACTTGCATACCCTGTTGCTTTTTCCAATGGCGCGGTAACGGTTGCGCTTCCCGCCATTTTCTTTTTCAAATAAGTGTTAACTATTATTGCCTCTCTTATCGGCTTATCATTGTGGAGGATGGGGGTTTGCTCCCTTCAATGGTTTTATTACATTGTGAATTTTTGAAAACTAATTTTTACTTTTTCTCTTTCCCTTCTGAGGTTGGCGTAGTGGTTTCTTTTTCCAGAATTTGTCTTGCGGTCGCCATTTTGCTGAGGCCTCCACAGTCTGTTGCCTAATAAGAGCTGCGTGGTCTGCCAACAAGAATTTGCAGCCACCTTTTTCCTCTCGTCCTTCTGACTACCTGGTGATGCTTTGGCAGGAGGGAAGTGATTAATTGCTGCTCCTTATTATTAATTCATCTGTATATAGTTTTTCTTTAAAAAAAAAAAAAAGGAAATTACAGTAATAATAATTATAATCAAATCAATTTGAAATTTTTGATAATTTATTGCTTATTCAATTCAGGTAGTTGGATATATATATATTTATATATATCTATATAAAAAAGAGAGAAATTTCTGTTAATTGCAGTTTTTTCTGGGGCTCATTCTAAGACTTCTGGGTCATCAAATTTTTTTGTCCTTATTTTGAGGGTTATGGCTGATTCCCCTATGTCTTCAGATATTGAAAGGGAGGCTTCTCCTCGCAGGGCCCCTTCCCCCAAACCGGCTGGTAAAAGGAAGGCCAAAACCAGGGGGGTAGCAAAGGCAGTCACTAAACCTGGTCCAGCCGAGTGTGTTGCAGACAAGCAAGCGGCCAGATTACATAATGCCCTTGAAAAGCAATTTAATAAGGCTCAGGCTGCATTACAGTCTGGAGACGGTTCCCTATCGCAGGATGAGGAGATACTAGTCCAACCGTCTGTTCATCTCATGTCTGATACTACTGAAGCCGGTTTGCCCGCATGGCCACAGGGCGACATTCTTCTTGTCCCTCAAGGACACGATCTGCTCTGTACACAGGGCGATCTGATTATCCAGCCTTCTTCGGTGCAGTTGCCATCTGGGGCTCCAGATCCTGCCGCCGTCCCTTCTACGTCACAGCCTAGACAGATGACTCCTTCTGTTCCAGGTCAAGTGTTTGATTTTCAAGCTATGCTTTCCCAAGCATTTTCCAATTTTCTACAATCTACTTTTCAACATTCTTCAATGCAGTCTTCAACTAGGGCTTCTGCGCCTCAACCTTCTACTTCTAAGGCTGTGTCTACTGCCCAGGGGTTTGAGGCTTCTGATTATGAGGAGGAGTTGTTTGATGACTTTGAGATGTCTGAGGACGACGAGCCTTTGTCTGATAGGCCTCCTTTTCCGGGACTCTTCAAACCGGCCCTTTTTTCTTGGTTGTTGCGTAAGGCCAAGGCGGCCACTAATATGGGCAAGGTCATTGATCCTCCTTCTGCCTCACAAGACCAACCTTCTGTGTCTGATTTATTGTTTAAGATGCCTCAACCTGAACAAGAGTATATTCCCTTTCCGGATTTGTTTGCCCAGGTAATCCAACGCCCTTGGGAAAGGCCTGGATCTTTGGCTGGTCCGTCGGGCCACGACAAGCGCATGTATTGTGCCGCTCCAGACCTTGAATCCTTGCTGCAATTACCATCCATAGATGAACCTGTGGCTAGTCTCGTATCCTCTTCAGTCCTAGCCGGGGAGGTCGGGGATGGACTACGGATGGAGGATAAGTGTGCTGAATTATCATGCAAAAAAACGCACCAGGAAGCGGCATGGGCAATTAGAGCGGCTGCTGCAGCATCTTTTTTTAATAGGGCATCTCTCATTTGGCTTCGCCAATTACGGGATAGGGTGCCCCCAGAGGAGGCAAGGATTCAGCAAGATATCACTAAGTTACTGGCTGCGGCTGAGTTTGCGGCTGACACTTCTTTGGATGCAGCGAAGTTCGCTTCGCGGGCCCTTACGTCTTCTGTTGTCTCTCGTCGTTTATTGTGGCTCAGGCACTGGCGTGCTGACAATAAGTCCAAGTGGAGACTTACTACTGCCCCATTCAAGGGGTCTGCTCTTTTTGGGTCTGCTTTGGATTCTATCCTTGTAGAAGGCCGCGACAAGAGGAAGGTGCTGCCCACGTCCTTTAGAAGACTGGATCGAAGACCTGCTCCTTACGGTTGGCAGTCCTTTCGGGCCGATTCCAATTCCACCGGATCCTATTACAATAGATCCTTCAATCTGGGATATGCTTCCTCGGCGACTAGATCTTCCTTTCATGACCGAGGAAGACGTCAGACCAACTTCCGTAGACCATTCCGTGATTCTGGGTCAAAAGCCTTCCGTCGAGGAAAATGACTTCCTGCCTCTCGTTCCGGTGGGGGGCCATCTTCAGGCATTTTTCCATCAATGGGAGTCCACTTCCACAGATGCCTGGATTCTTCACACTGTCACACAAGGCCTCAAGTTGGAGTTTCTCTCATCCCCACCGGAGCGCTTCCTTCCATGTCCGACTTCAGAGAATCCCCTAAAACGTCATCTCATGTTACTCGAGATTCAACACTTGTTGGAAATACAGGCCATAGAACCGGTCCCCATCAATCAACTTGGAACCGGCTACTATTCAATTTTGTTCCTGGTTCCCAAAGCTTCGGGGGGCTGGAGAGGTATCCTCAACCTCAAGGACCTGAATCCCTTCATTTTGTATCGACGTTTCAAAATGCACTCGCTCCAAACAATTCTTGCTTGCATATGACGGGGAGACCTGATGCAATCTGTGGACATCAAGGAGGCGTACCTTCACATACCCATTCACCTGGACCACAGGCGTTTCCTCCGTTTTGCCTTCGAAGGACGCCATTTTCAATACAGGGCCATGCCGTTTGGACTTTCGTCAGCGCCCCGAACGTTCACGAAAATACTAGCGGCTCTCTCGGTGTCCGTCCGGGAGCGTTCCATCCGCATGGTCTGCTATCTGGACGACGTGTTGATCCTGTCATCATCCAGGATACAAGCAGACAGCGACAGGCAAGTGGTCCTTCAGGCTCTTCGGTGCCATGGCTTTGTACTCAATCTGCCGAAGAGCCAGCTAATTCCTACGTCTCATATTCTTCATCTGGGATCTGTTATAGATTCCCTTCAAGGAATGGTCTTCTTGTCCCCGGACCGGCAAGCGAGTATCAGGGACATGGTGCGACAAGTTCTTCTCCAACAAAAGGTGTCGGTTCTGCTCCTATCCCAGTTGTTGGGAAAGTTCATCTCATGCATTCAGATTGTGCCGTGGGCTTGTCGCCATTTTCGCCTTCTTCAATGGTTCCTTTTGCCTCTCCAGAGGAGGGGACAAGCAGCTTCTCTACTCAAGGTCACTGTTCCAGACGCTGTCAAGAGGTCGCTACACTGGTGGGACTCAAGAGCTCTGCAATGCGGGACTGTTTTTCTGGAACCTCCTCGTGTCACCGTAACGACGGATGCCAGTCTACGCGGTTGGGGAGCCCACCTGGACTCACACTTGGCACAGGGCACCTGGACTCCGTCCGAACTACGACACAGTATCAACTTCTTGGAACTCCGTGCGGTTCGTCTAGCACTTCTGTCTTTCCAGCTTCATGTGTACAACAAACATGTCTTAATTCTGACAGACAATGTCACCACGAAGGCGCATATCAACAGACGGGGGCACGAGATCCCGGGTCCTGATGGCAGAGACGGAACGACTGATGGCCTGGGCAGAGGTCAATGTTCTTTCAATAAAAGCAGAACACATTTCTGGGACCAGCAACCTGCAGGCCGATTACCTCAGCAGGGAGCATCTAGTTCCCTCAGAGTGGCAATTACATCCCCATCTCTTTCACGACCTCACTGTCAGGTTCGGCAATCCAATCGTGGACCTCTTTGCGACTCCCCGGAACGCTCAGCTCCCCAGGTTCTTCACCAGGTTCCCGTCTTCCACCGCGGAAGGACACGACACTCTCCGCTGCCCTTGGCCCAAAGGTCTAATGTATGCTTTTCCTCCAGTTCCAATCCTACCACGTCTCATCCGGAAGATCCTCTCAGAAGAGGCCGAGATTCTGCTGGTAGCGCCTTACTGGCCGAGGAGGCCGTGGTTCGCCGACCTGAAGGGCCTGTCAGTGAGTCAGCCTTGGCGGATTCCCAGGGACCAAGTGATTCTTCTACAAGGCGTGATTCAGCATCCAGATCCAGACGTGTTCAAGTTGACCGTCTGGCATTTGAACGCATCATCCTAAGAAAGGACAATATACCATCGAATATTATTTCGACCATTCAGGCAGCCAGGCACCCTTCAACGGTTCGAATTTATAACGCCTCTTGGTCCTCTTTTGTCAGATGGTGTTCTACCAAGCTTGTAGATCCTACTTCACCAACGATTTCAGAAATTTTACAGTTCCTTCAAGCGGGTTTAGACAAAGGTTTGGCCCCTTCTACTCTGCGACGGCAAGTGGCAGCCTTGGCCACTGTTTTACCTGGTGAAGATCGTCAACCTCTCTCTCACAATTCCAAGATTAAGGCCTTCTTGAGAGGAGCTACCAATTTATCACCTCCGGTGATCCATCGGTTCCCGACTTGGAATTTGACTTTAGTTTTGCAAGCCCTCATGTCTGATCCATTCGAACCTTTGGCCTCAGCCTCATTACGTTATTTGACCCTAAAGACGGCTTTTTTGCTGGCAATAACCTCGGCTAGGAGGGTTTCAGAGATCGCTGCCTTGTCGATTCGTTCCGATCTCTGTGTGTTCTTCCCAGATAGGGTCGTTCTTAGGTTAGATCCAGCCTTCCTGCCCAAAGTGAACTCCAAATTTCATAGAACTCAGGAAATTACGCTCCCTAATTTTTGTCCTGACCCCTGTCATCCATTAGAGAGACAGTGGCACACCTTAGACGTCCGTAGGGTCTTAAGGCATTATATTAAACGCACTGCCTCTTTTAGAAGAACTGTGGCTTTGTTAGTGTCCTTTTTACCAGCTTCTATGGGGCAAAAAGTCTCTTTGCATACGGTGGGGCGGTGGTTGAAAGTATCTCGACAGCTTACCATTTACAGGGAAAGGTGGTGCCTGGTGGCATTGTCCCCCATTCCACTAGAAGTGCCGCTACGTCGGCGGCTTGGGCCTCCCAAGCCTCTGTAGATGACATCTGTAAGGCGGCGACTTGGTCATCATTGTCTTCCTTCGTTCGTCACTACCGATTGGACAAATTTGCTCCTGCGGATGCTGCCTTCGGCAGACGAGTTTTACAATCTGTAATCTCCACCCAGCCACAGCCAATGGATCGACCCCTCCCAGTTTTTGAATGAACTTGGGTATGTCCCATATGTAGGATTGACGGCGCATCGAGTCAGGAAAATGGACGTTGTCTTACCTGAACGTCCCTTTTATGCTCGATGCGCCGCCCATCCGGCCCACCCGTTTTGTCGACCATTGCTGCTGTGGGTGGTGTGTGGTTTTTCCTTTTTTGTCTCCTTTTTCTGCAGCGTGCTTTCTGTGCTCCTTTTGGATTGTGTTGCCAGTGGTCGGTGTCGTCCCCGTTATCTTCTTCGTGAAAAAGACTGAAGGGTTAACGTCATAAGGGGCGGTACCATGGCTGCAGAAACTTTAATAGGCACTCAGTACACCCAATCATCAAGCAAGTTACCCATACGTAGGATTGGCGGCGCATCGAGCATAAAAGGGACGTTCAGGTAACACAACGTCCATTTTTCCCAAGAGCCATAATCAAGGTTGCAGTTTGTTATGGTGATTGAAATCGGTCATTTCTTTATTTGTTACTTATTTTTATAAAAACAACTTCCCTCGTTTTTATACTGCTCCAATCAATCAAACAACTCTGGTAACAATACAAGGTAAAATAAACATCATAAACATTATTGTTATTATGCTCTTTTAAACAATGCTTATTTATAGGTACTAGGAACATAATATCCAAGGTTGCCAAGTGAAGTGGG
Organism: Pantherophis guttatus; assembly: GCF_059756535.1. Taxonomy (NCBI): domain Eukaryota; kingdom Metazoa; phylum Chordata; class Lepidosauria; order Squamata; family Colubridae; genus Pantherophis; species Pantherophis guttatus. Next base: position 106,483,831 of record NC_142066.1, read on the forward strand.
AGAGAGAGATTGTCCTTGAGCAGAACAGATCCTCTCATTATCCTACATACACAAATAGGAAGAAAAAGAAAAGAAATGACTGGTCTTCTACTTCCCTCCACAAGACATCTTGTAAAAACTAAAAAGAACTCATAAAGGGATCTGGATTTGTATGTAGAGCCTCTTCAGAATGGTATCTTGTCAATGTCACCTGTTTCTCTTCTGCCTGAGCTATTGTGTTGGTAGGAACTATTTCCAATATCATTTGTTTCTTCCTCTTAGGAGAAGAATGTCTGCTGTTAAACGAAGTAATGATTTACTTCATTTACTTTAACATGATTAAAGCCCCCAAACTATGCTCTTAGAAGCCAAACATGAGGCTGATTAATTGCATCACTGATCTTAGCCCACTGTAGCAGTTATTAGAAATGTCATTATCCTATTGTTTAATGGGTATTGAGTTATTTCAGATGATTATCTGAAATTGCTCTTAGATTTCAGTAGCAGCTATTTTTCATTTATGAGGACTCTGTGGAATTGTTTTGGTTAGTGTTTCCAGAATCTAAACTGGTTTGTGTACATTTCCACTTACACAGGAGAATGAGTGAAAAAAATAGAATTCCCTGCATACCATTTAAGTTAATTTTGGGAAATCAAAGTAAGCGAGATAAATATATAAAGGTTTTATGAGCTAAATGCCATTATATCTGGTATTCACTAATTTTCTGCTTTTCCTGTTGGTGAATTATCAGGAAAAAAAGAGGTTCATATTCAGAATTTATGATCCCTTGGTTACTTGATAATAATTATTTTGAAAGTCTCTTTGTTTGTTTTGATTTAATCATTTAGAGGAACTAAAAATTCCTAGTATTATATTTCAAGCTAGCTATTGATATAGCTGTGATAGAAATAGTATGTTATTATCAGTTAATAAGAAAGCAACTTTCTCCAGTTCCTCTATAGCTGTTGTAAAGACTTATCCAAAGTTAAACATACAAAAATGTGGAAAATGCCTTACAGGTACAAGCTGTAAGCTACCTCCACTGTAATTTATTATTCTTTTCCATTCTAGCCTCCAGAGAAAAAGCTATATAAAATGTGCTAAATCTGTAATGGCTGGAGACAGATTCAGATCACCAATAAGATATTATTTATTACCTTAGTCCATTTGAAACAAAATGTCAACACAGCTTATTAACTGAGCAATACCATTTGAATGGACTCTGTATAATCCACACTAAATTCAGTAGAATTTTTTCTAGATGTTATAGGATTATAGAATAGTTTTTACTGAAATCTGTATTTGTAAACTCACCATGCATTTTAGGCAGCAGGCAATTTAGGTAGAGATAAAAACTTATTTTCCTTTGGTAGTCGACAGAGATACTAATGTTGGAGAATGACATCATGTGAGACTATATCTTTAAGATAGAGAAATCTCTGGCTTTCCAGATGTCATTAAATCACAACTCTAATATCCTTTGCCATTGGGTTCTGTCACTCAGCAACTTTTGTAGGATCAAAATGTTACTTGCTCTATTTTAAGACTTCAATCAGAAAATATGATTGTTCCTAGAAATCTGTCCATAAAGATGTAACTTTCATTCACTCAGAAATTTAAAATAGTTTCTCCTCTTCCAAAATATTAGCATTTTTAATCCATCCTCCTGATCTATATCCCTACAATTCTTAGATTTCTTTACCTTGACCATTTTGCCAGTCTCCTTGTAGTTGTAGTTTAGCTCTTTTTATCTTTAACCTTAACCTCTTCCTATTAATTTACATAATTTGTCATGTAAAGATTCTTTTTAGTTCCATGCTTTCTTTCTCTTTCCTAGCTTCTTGTTTATTCTACAGATTATCTTTCAGCACCTAGTTCCTATTAGATGATGATAATGATGCATTGATGATATAATATGTTTCACTGAAGATGTTTTCATTAATAACGAAACATCTCAATATAGCAAACAAATTCAAGAGCACCATATTTATTTCTCTGTCTGTCTGCTGTCTATTATCTGTCTATCTACATATACCCTCCCCACACCCACACATACATACAAATTATTATTCATTCTTACTGCACCCACTGCTTGTGTTCCCACTGCTAGATGTTGTACTATCAGTTCTGCTTCATTCTCTTTCAATTCTTTATAACTTGTTTTGATTCAGTTTTCAGACTTTCTATTATGTCCCATGAACTATTTTCTATCTAAACTCATCTTTCTCTTCCTTTGCATATTCTCAGTGTTTTTCTAATTCTGGCAACTGGAACTTGCATGCATGTTACATGATATCAAACCCATTTCAATTTAAGTTTATATAGGAAACTTGTAGTCTTGTCTCAGGTGATTTTATTTCCTCAGTTTTAAAAAAAAAACATCAGGCTAAATAAAATAACCACAGAACTTTTTTCAATGTCTGAATTATGCCATCTAAAAAAGGATAAAATTTCCAGAATGCATTGGAAACATTCTTTGTTGTCATGGTGAAAATTGATTATTGATTGGCATAACATTTAGTGAGTGATCTTGCTGTCTAAGATCATCACCAGCTTTTATCTGACACCAAAACACATGAATAATTATATTTTTTTTTGAAGAATTTATAGGTCATGGAACACTTAACAGCTTTTCTCTAACATTTCTTAGAATTGTGGATGAGATAGACATAGAATTTTCTTCTGGGAGAACATTTTGAAATAATGGTCCATCCATTCATGTGTTAAATAATTTTATCATTGCCATTGTTATTTAGGATGGCCATTTATAAGAACAATGAATATGAATATAAAATATTTATCTAGCTTAATCTTTTGAATATGCTGCAAGTGCAAAATTAAGAGATTCAAACCACTATATTATAGAAGTTAATTTGAGGATGGGAATTTTTTTTAAAAGTTTAAGTCTATGTTCTGTCATGGAAGCTCACTTTATATCAGTTGATATCTCTCAGCCCAGCCTACCTTATAACTTTTAATGAATGATCTTTCTCCACAGGCATCATGGGGAGGCTCAGCTTTACTGTCAAGGAGGCATCGCAAGCTTCTTCATGGCATCCACAGGTACATCCATTTAATTGAAAATTTAGTAGCTTCTGAATCAAATTTTGTACATTTTGCTATTTTAAGTTGAAGCAACTTTGCAGTCTGTCCTATGAGAATTTTAGGGTCTGTATCAGTGACCTCTGACATTACTGAAAGGAGTGGGGCTTAAACTTCTGACTCCACCCTCCCCATTTTATTTTTATTTATTATTTATTTATTAAATATGCCGCTTGTCTCATAGTTCGAAGCAATTGAGTAGCTGATATTTAAGTTTGTAAAAAGAAAAAGGAATAACATACTTATTTGACTGCTTATGTTTGTCAGAAACCCCAAATATGATCAAATATTAATATTTTCTAATTGAATTTCAGTGCTGTGTTGGTGGATAGGTTTTTAGCCCACAGATTATCCCTTTATTGAATTAGAAATCAACTTCTTCCTGTTTTGTCTGATCTGTGGACCTTTCCTTACATATATCAATGACATAAACATTCCTGCCATATCTTCATTACATGGAGAGATTTTTTTCGCCAGAAATGACTAACATTGTGGAATTCTTGCATTGGCCTCTATCTCATATCCTGCTCATGAATCAGATAGGCCTAAATCCTCTTTGTATTGGGATTAAAATTGTATTTCTTCCCTTATTGCAATTCCAATGACAGTCTCAGGACAAAGCTATTAGGCTTTGTTATCCATTATATTGGAAGAAAGGTTGGTGATTTAGCAGCGACAGGAAAGAGAGGAAAAGAGTGAGGAGAAGAATTAGTAATGGGAATAGCAAATTTCAGTTTGTATGTTTTTTTCTCACAACTCAGGGATGGATGGCATGCACTTCAAGAATGAGGAGAGATTTCTGTTTAAATTATCTATGTGTATATTTATGCATATACTTTAAAATGAAGCAGTATGAAATGGAATATGAATTTTATTTTTTTAATTATTTAAATTTTTAATTTTCTCATTAAATTTTTTTTCTTCCATTTCTCACTTTTATAGGGCCACTTCTGTTGCATGGAATCCTCATAAGATGCTTATGGCAGGAATCCAGTGTTGTGCACTTCTGGTGAAAGATAGTTCTGTAAGTCCATTTTATTCTGCTACAATAAAAAAAAGAGACCAAAACCTCCTCCATTAACTTTCCAGGAACATAGTATAATACAGCTGCAAATGTACAGAAAAATTATTTCTGCAGTAGCTTCTAAATTAAGCATTCTATTTTCTTAAAAGCTTATAAATGTAGCTTATACATTACACATACATATACAGAAATTGATTACAAATTGAAAAGTCAGTAAAATTATGATTAAACTAAAAATGCAAAAAGAGACGTATGTGAGTGCCTATGTAAGGATTGGTCACAAAGCTATTTTTCATCAATATCATAAATACAAATGTTGCTATCTTTAGATTGGCCATCTGTTTTCTCTTACCTATTCCCCCAGTATGATCAAGAGGCTCATAATCAAGAGAAACATTTGCTCTTAGTTCAGATTAAATTTCATAAGTGAATACAGTATTTGAGACTACATTACCCTTAACAAAGAAGTAGACAGCTTTTGGAACTGTGGATATATTTCAAATTTTGACGGCATATAAGGTTCCTGGTTGAGGGAGGTGACTGCTTTAAGTTGATTGAAATAGGAAAATATATGCACCATATAGATGGAGAAAAAAATAAATTAGTAAGTCCATAGACTTACACATAGACACAAGGTTGAACAACTGGCTCTGTAGTGCAGTTGTAACAATCTGGAACTGAAGGAGCTCTTCTATTTTACACCTCTTATTATATTCAACAGCACAGAGTAGTAGAGTCCTTCAAGTTTTTGGATTCTGTAATCTCCCAGGATTTGAAATGGATACAACATTAGAATCATCATTAAAAAGGCACAACAAAGAATATTCTTCCTATGTCAATTCAGGAACTTCAGACTGCCCCAGGAGCTGCTTTTACATTGAGTCTGCCATTTGTACCTATATAATTGTCTGGTTTGGTACAGCAACAGAAAAGGACTGGTATACAGTCCAACGGATGGTTAAGACTGCAGAAAGAAAAATTGCAACCAGCCTACCTTTCATAGAAGACCTGTATGTTGTGCATGTCAGAAGGAGGGCTTCTGATGGCTGAGAGCTGAGAAGATACTTGCAGAGCCCTCACATCCTGGACATAAACTGTTTCAACTCCTCTCCTCAGGATGGTGCTACAGGGCATTGCATGCCAAAACAGCTAGACACAGGGACAGTTTTTTCCCCTCATACCATCACTTTGCTGAACACCTAATTAGCACAGTGCTGTCTAATGTCTATGTGTATTTATTTACTCATGTGATATGTCTGTAGTAGTATCATTATTTAACATTATCATCTTCTTTACTCCCCGCTCTTATTGGTATTACTATTGATCATCACACAGTCAGCCAGATGTTCAGATTAGGTTTGGCATTTTTGTCTACCTATCGAGTCCTTACCAAGGACCTGGATAGGCAGATTTGGATGTTTGATGGTGTTATAGATACCATCGCAGAATGGAAGCGGTTCCAAATAAAGCCACAATCTGCAATTGACTGTATTATTATTATTATTATTATTAATGATAATGATGATGATGATAATAATAATAATAATAATAATAATAATAATAATAATAATAATAATATCTTTTATTCATTAAACATGAAACTCGGTCAACTGGACATTTAAAAATGTGTCACAAATACCGATAATGATAATGATTATCATCATCATCATTATTCTTCATTATTCTGTTGCTTTGCAGCTTGAAACCGAATATTTCTGCACTGGAGACAAATTCTTCATGTGTCTAATCACAGTTGGCAAAATAATATATTCAAAATAATTGCTGGTTGATTCTTATGTGGATGAGAAATGAGAATTTAAATTAAGGTGTCTTCCTGTTTGTTTGTATGTATGTGTGCATGTGTGTGCATATATGTACTTCATGAAGTATGTCATTAACATATTTGAGATTATGTATCCTAGTAATTTTATTAGTAATTTTGGTTCTATTAATCCAGAATTTGGGCATAAATTCATGTAATACATTACATGAATAAATTAATAATACACCACTTTGGTTTTTCTTTTGTTAATCAGCTTTTCACAATAAAATTACTTAAACACACTTAAAAGTGTAGACCAGTATGACTTATAGATCATTTATATTTCTGAAATCAACTATTCAACATAGCTAGCTCATAATGACTGCCTCCAATTGCTAGTTTCAGCTTCTTCTCTTTTATTTATGTTTTTCCTAATTAGTTCTTACTAGTTAGCTTATCTATCTTTAATTAATTTAATTTAATTTTCACAACTATCAATTCTTAGCTATGCAATTTCAATCCTAATCAATGTATACGCTTCAATTTCTCACTATCTTATGGAAATCTTATTTTTTTATGACTGAAAACTATAAAAAATAGTGTGTATATTTTCATAATGAAAGGATTTGATTCTCCGGTTAGGGAATACAAAAAAACCTTGCTTTTTCTCACCTATTAAGTAGGGATAGATAACCTGACATTCTCCACATATTAAGAGTAGAACTATTGCATCTCTTCTCAATGCAGATAGTAGCTTGGGTAGGTTGAAACTATAGATCAAAACATTTGAACATATCTATATTCCTACATCTATATACAGGCAATACTCATTTAATGACCATTGACTAAATGAACATTCAAACTTATCATAGCATTTAATGACTGCTAGTTACAACTGGACACCTTAACAGCTGTCACAGCATTCTTCCCTACTTGCTTCCATCAAGCAAAGTCAGCTTTCAGGGAAGCCACCAGGAAGTTGCAAGTCATAGTTGTGAGAGATCCTTGCTTAATAACTGTATGGTCCTTGCTTAACAATAGCAACTAAAACTTCCAGAAATGCCATTGATAAATGTCACAATCAGATGTTTTTTTTAACTTATGATTGTCACTAATGACATAAATTCTGTTATCAATTTGTGTTGTTTAATGAGAACGATCTGTATTGTTTACCACATCTATTCTGTATTGTGTGATTAAGAATTAAACAACAGTTTATTCATTACCTATACTAGGATCAGCAATTTTTCTAATGCCTCATTTCAAAGAACAACAAATACCAGGAAATTTCAATACTATCATCCCATGATCTCATGAAATTAAATATTACATTCATAATCCCTGGTTTCTTGTTTGTATCTTTCTCATGTACTGTTATGTGTCAGGGTTTCAAGTAACACCTCCAACCAGTGGTGAAATCTAAAATTTGTTACTACCGGTTCTGTGGGCATGGCTTGGTGGGGGAGTAATGTGACTGGGTGGGCATGGCCAATTTTTTTTTTTTTTTTTTTACTTTTAAAACCATTTTTTCTACAACCTCTTCGGTGAAGAGGTTGTAAAAAATGCTTTCAAAAGGCTCCGACGATCCCAGCTGAGTTGCCTGATCGGCAGAGGCTTTTTTTTTTTAAATGCCTCTGCCGATCAGGCAACTCAGCTTGGATCGTCAGAGGCATTTAAAAGAAAAAAAGGGTTTTTTTCTTTTAAATGCCTCTGACGATCTCAGCTGAGTTGCCTGATCAGCAGAGGTTTTTTTTCTTTTAAATGCCACTGACGATCCCAGCTGAGCCGTGCGATCATCAGAGGCTTTTTTTTTTTTTACTTTTAAAAACTTTTTTTCGGCCAAAGAGGTTGTAGAAAAAATGCTTTTAAAAGTGAAAAAAAGTGATGACTGTGCGGTTCAGCTGGGCATGGTGGGGGGGCCAGGGATTTTTGCTACCGGTTCTCCGAACCACCCACCTCCATCGCTACCGGATCAGGCGATCCGGTCCAAACCGGGAGCATTTCACCCCTGCCCCCAACTAAAGAAGACTCTGAGGCTAGTGATTCCTCAAAGTTCCATTTTATTAGAGATGTCATATTGGCACATCTGGGAAAAACCAAATCTGAATGTTCCTGGGTTTTCCCCACCAAAAGAAAGTCAAAGACCCATCCCCTGCACCCACACATCCATCCCGTGATCCAATCAATCCACTATCCGAACTGGAGACAGCTTCTAGTCACTCCCATCCAGGTGCAGGCTGGACGTCCTTGACTTCCAGAGAAAAGAATATTGTTATGGCTATATATCTTCACCACTCCTTGCAAATACCCTCCTATTTTCCCAGGCACTAAGTGTGGCAGTCCTGAAGCTCCAAAGAAAAGATGGCCTCCAGAGGTGACATTGTGTGAATTTTGCTGTGAGATTAACCCTGAATTCATATACTCCTCAAAAACCCCAACATTATTTACGTAAAAATTTATGTATTATTTACACAAAACCTGCATAATCAGAATTCTAAAATGGGGGTTCAGTTGTGAGGTAATTCATATCTGCTACATTCTCCAGAAAGGTGGGGCCAGCAGTCAGGTATGGGTTAACTCCATCTGATCCACTTGGACGGATGCTAATTAAGAAGCTCCTCCTCTTCCTCCTGCCTCCCAGCTTTCAGACTCGGACGTGCTTTTTTGAGCTGCCCATATTTGACTGTTTTTTCTTCTAATTTCTCTCATCTAGCTTGCTCCCTGCTCTGGTTGAGCCAGCTTTTACCAGCAAGAGGAGATTCTTCCCCATTCTGCTGAGAGCTGCATGCAACAGCAGCATTGTGGAGGCTCCCAGCTTGGCTGGTTGAGCCTTCCTGCCAGCATGAAGGGTGAGCAGTCCCTGTTCTGCTGAAGGCCCTGAGCGGCTGCCCATGTGGCAGAGCAATGTGGAAGGCACCAAGGCTCTGGTTTGTCCTCTCGGCTCCTGTCGTGAACAGCAATCCAGCCGGAAACTGGTGAAGGCCATTCAGGTGAGACTCTGAATCAGCAGAGCCTTCCACAGCACTCCTGGGTTCTCCCTGATCACCAGCTGACTTCTGGGGGATTGGAGGCTTTCTCCTCCCCAGCTACAGGCCTCTAAGGGAACGATTGCACCCACGAGTTCTTCTCTGGAGTGCTAGGCCGCCAGGCTCGGCTTCTCCAACAGGTGCGCAGATTGTCATGAGACTGATCTTTTGACAAGGGGCTCCTCGCTGCAGCGGCCACATGAGCCAGCTCTTTTGTGCTATTTTTTCTCCCATCTGCCCTGTTGGGTTTGGGAGGGATTCGGACAGACCCTAGGATAGCCCAGCTCAGTCGGGCATTATAGAAGGTCCTTTTTGGCTAGAGTCAGGCTGCCACATGGCAATTGAGGCCTTCTCTTGCATCCAAGATGGCTGCCACCACTTCAAAAAAGTCCTGCAAATGGGCCATCCCGGCCTCATCTGCTGACAATCTCCTGGGTCAGGAGTCAGCTGGAGTTTCAGGGCCCACTTCTTTGGGGCAGGCTTCCTCTGCAGTTCCTGCTAGCCTTCCCAGACAAGCCTCCAAGGCTTCGGAAAGGGAAGCCCAGAAGAGGCATAGGGCCATGGAAAAGGCCATTGAGAAGGCCATTAAGGAGGCCAACAAGATGACACACAGTTCTCAATCTGCTGAACCTCCTATATCTCCTGCACCTCCCCCTCCTCCTGTAGTCCAGCCTGTTTCTCCTGTGCAAGGGTCTTCTGCAGCCTTGTCCCCTGTAGGTGGAACTCTTCAACTGCCATTACTGCCTGACATCAGTGATAGGCTTTTTCGTCCTATTTCAGGGCCAGGGCCTCCCTGGCCCCTCTTGGGGGCAATCACCGGGTCAGAGGGTTTCTTCAGCCCCAGCTCCCTTTACACCCACTGCTGCCAGCCTTTGGCCTCTCGAACAGGAGGAACCCCAGATTCCGGCCCATATGGCTGCCTTTATATCTGAGGTTATCCATCGTAGTGTATCCTCTTGCATGCAGCTACAGACCCAGGCTTGGGCTCCGGCCTATCCTAGCCCCAGGCCTATCACCAGGATCCCCAGCTCCTTTCCCAGACTGCTCCATCTCAGGAGTTAAATTACTCCTCTGTCTCTCTAGCCAGGACTCCCTAGATATGGAGGACAATTTGAGGGATCCTGAGTTATTAGAGGATGAGGACCTGTTGCCTGACCAGCCATCATTTGTGGGTCTCTTTTGGCCACAACTATTTAAGTCCTTGCTTCACAAGGCTAAGGCCACTACCCGGCTGGGACAGGTTAAACCACTGGATCCTCCTTCAGAGGGTCTTGACACGCCCATACCTCTCTTTTTGCAGCCGGCCATTGAACTTCCTGCCCCTCCTCTATTTTCTGATGTGGTGCAGTGACAGTGGGCGGCACCTATATCAGGGCCTAATCCCAAGAGCCTTGACCGCCGCCCCTATAATCTGGGTGCTGAGTTCGCTAACCTCCTGCAGGTCCCGAGTGTGGATTTCGCCAGTGGTGGCACTCACTGCTCCCCCTATTTTAACTGGTCCTCCAGAGGAAACCATCCACAGGATAAGAGGGCGGAGCAAGCTCTGGTCAAGGCACACTGGTCAGCAGCATGGGCCATTAAGGCTTCTTTGGCCGCATCATTTTTTCAGCAGGGCTGGCCTTTTATGACTTAAACTTCAGGACTGGTTGCCACCTTCTGATACCAGTTCCCAGCAGGATTTCAACAAGATAGAGGCTGTCCTCGAATTTGTGGCTGATGCTACCCTGGATTCTACTAGGTTCGCTGCCGAGGCCATTGGCTCTTCCATTTCAGCCAGGCGTATGCTTTGGCTCCACCACTAGAATTTTGACGCCCATAACAAATAGTGCCTTGCATCAGCCCCATATACCATATATGGGCAATCTATTTGGCCAATCCCTGGATCCCCTCCTGGTAGAAACCAGGGACAAACGTAAGGCCCTCCCTAGCCTCTCCCATAGATCAGAAAGGCCTCAGCCTTATTTTCGACCCTTTCAGGGTCCTCCGCATTCATGGTTCAGAGGTCTCAGAGATTCTTCTCTCCTAGACAGGGAACCCAGGACAGACAATGGGGGCAGGGACAGGCTTACCTCCATGTCCCCATTCTTCTGGGCCACAGGGAATATCTTCGTTTTTGCCATGCTGGGAGACATTATCAATATTGTGCCCTGCCATTTGGTCTCTCTTCTGCCCCAGGGTCTTTAGCAAAATCATGGCCTCCTTAGCAGCTCACCTCTGAACTTGACCGATACGGGTCCAGTTCTATTTGGATGACTTCCTCATTCTATCCAGTTCGGAGGACCTGGCGAGGCGGGACCTGAATTACACCCTTCAGGTTTTACAAGACCACGGCTTCTCAATCAACAAGCCCAAGAGTCATCTTACACCTATGACTTGCATTCAACACCTAGGGGCTATCATCGACACAGTTGAGAGCAGGGTGTACCTCTCCCCAAAGTGACTCTTGGTGAGGAAAGTGAAAACAGGGATTCCTATCATGCTTCGGCTATCCCAACTTTTGGGAAAAATGGTCTCATGCATTGGCATAGTGCCTTGGGCCCACCTCCACTTCAGGGCTCTGCAGTGGTTTCTTCTCCCGTATCAATGGAGATGACAGGGCTCTTCCAACCTCAAGGTTCTCGTTTCTCCGGAGGCTCTCCTCTCCCTCCAGTGGTGGGCATCCCCAGCTCTCTCCAGATCACATTGCCTGGTCCTTACAATGGATGCCATCCTCTATGGTAGGGGAGCCCACCTCGAAGCCCAGATAGCCCAAGGTCTGTGGGCTCAGGAGGATCTGAGCCACAACATCAATTGGTTGGAGCTATGGGTGATCCGCCTGGCTCTCAGGGCATTTGTTTTTAATTTGATTTATATGCCGCCCTTCTCCGGAGACTCAGGGCGGCTTACAATGCGCTAAGCAATAGCCTTCATCCTTTTGTATATTTATACAAAGTCAGCTTATTGCCCCCACAACTGGGTCCTCAATTTACCTACCTTAGAAAGGATAGAAGGCTGAGTCAACCTTGAGCCTGGCGAGATTCGAACCTGCAGTAATTGCAGGCAGCTGGTCTTAATAACAAGGTACTTTAGACCACTGTACTACCAAGGCTCTTTCAAGACATGGTCAGAGATTGGGACATTCTGATCCTGACAGAAAACGTGGCCGCCAAGGCACAGGTAAACCGCCTGGGCGGGACCCATTCCCGGCACCTCATGGAGGAAGCCAAGCGCCTGAGCCTCTGGGTGGAGACTCATTTGCGGTCCTTTCAGGCCGAGTACATCTCAGGGGTAGCGAGCATGCAAGCGGATTGGCTCAGCCGAGCTTCAGTCGACCAAATGGAGTGGCACCTACACCTGTCTCTCTTTCAGGAGCTGTCAGAAGGATTTGGTGCCCCAGACATCGACCTGTTCACCACCCAGTCAAACCGACAAACCAGGAGGTTCTTCGCCAGGTTTCCTCACCCGGAACCAGAGGGAGTTGATGCCTCCCGAAGGACTCGGGGCAGTGAACAGCCAAATAAAATACATATAATACAAATGTTAAAAAACCATTAAAGTACAATTAAATAATTGGCCCGGAAAACGAAATTTAAAACACCCCAAATTCATAAGACAAATTTAAAATTTAAAAATTTTAAATTTTTTAAAAAAGTTTAAAAGAGAGGTTAGGCCAGGCCAGCCTGCTGGAAAAGAAATGTTTTGATGGCACGGCGGAAAGCGCGCAGGTCCAGGATCCTCCGTATCTCTGGGGGGAGCTCGTTCCAGATGGCGGGTGCCCCCACAGAGAAGGCTCTGTTGGCAGAGGGGGTGGAGATGATTCTCCTGGCACCACATTGGCCCCGCCGGCCCTGGTTTGCAGATCTCATGGCTCAGCCAGAGGTCATTGGTACACGTGGACTCTCAGTGGTTCCAACTGACCGTCTGGCAATTGAGCGGGACTTGCTGAAGGGGAGCTACCTTTCACTGAAGGTTATCAACACTATCCTTGCATTGTGCCGGCTGTCTACATATACAACGCCACTTGGCGGGCTTTCAGCACCTGGTGCTATCAGTGGACCATTAAAACCATGGAGGCTTCGACGACGATTGTTTTGGACTTCCTCCAGGATGGCCTGGAGAAAGATTTGGCACCAAACACTCTTCAGAGGCAGGTAGCAGCCCTTTCCTCCATTTTGTCCTGTGGGGCTTCGGGTTCCCTTTCCTGTATCCTTTTGGTTAGAGAATTCCTCAAGGGATCCACTAACATTCAGCCTCTCGCTATACATCTTTACCTTACATGGGTTCTCACAAAGGTCTTGACATCCCTTACGTGGAGTCCCTTCGAACAGCTGAGAGAGGTCGGGCTATGTTTCCTTTCCTACAAGGTCGCATTTCTAATTGCCATTATGTCGGCCTGCTGGATATCAGAGCTGGCGGCCCTTTCGATCAGGAACAATCTTTGCATTTTTCATGCATATAGGGTCATCCTCCGTTTAGATCCTACGTTCATCCCTAAGGTTAACACGATAGTCCATAGGTCTCAGGAATTGATTTTGCCCAATTTCTGCCCTGATCCCTCCCATCACCTGGAACGTGCATGGCATACCTTAGATGTCTGGAGAGCTCTCCGTATCTACTTAAAACGTACCTCCTCCCAGCGGAGGTTGGAAGCTCTATTTGTATCCTTTCAGCCTTCCACCCTGGGTCACTGGGTTACATCTTCTACCCTAGGCTGCTGGATTCGGGCTACTATTGCTGTGGCCTATGAATCCCAGGCCTTGCCCCTCCTGCGACACTTCACTGCCCACTCAACCACGACTGCTGCCACTTCAGCCGTGTGGGCCACACAGGCTTCCTTGGAGGAGGTCTGTCGGGCTGCCACCTGGGCATCCCCATCTCCCTTTATCCACCATTACAAATTATATGTTTATGTATCGGCGGAGGCGGCCTTTGGCCATCGGGTTCTCCAACAGTTTCATACGGGGTTGGGAGCACCAGACCGGTTGGGCCCCTCCCAGTGACTACACGGCTTTGGTATGTCCCATACCTGACTGCTGGCCCCGCCTTTCTGGAGAATGGGTGTTATTCTTTCCTGAATGCCCTTTCTTGTAAAGGCGGGACCAGCAGTCAGTTCCACCCTTGTTCCTCCCGGTCCTGGTCTTTGGGAGGGCACTAAACTTCTCGTTGCAGCTCATCACATTGGTCTGCCACTTCATCCTCCTCTGAAAGCTGGGAGGCAGGAGGAAGAGGAAGAGCTTCTTAATTAGCAGACTCGGTCCAATTGGATCAGACGGAGTTAACCCATACCTGACTGCTGGCCCCGCCTTTACGAGAAAGTCGTTCAGGTGAGAACAACGCCCAATCTCCCTAAGGAAGTTTCAGGAAGTCTTAAGAAGCTTCTTTCTTTCAATCCTAATCTCTTTTCACAATATGTGAAAAGCATTACTTATAACTTTGTTTTTAAAACTGCTGGGAAAATGCATGGAATGTTAGACTATTGTAGCTAATTTAGAAGACCTCAAACTTATAAACAGGTTGGAATACATACTTCAATCAATGTAATGATTCTATATTTTGGTCATATGGTTTTATTCAGTTCAGATTTCACTGATGGCTTGTATTTAAGATATTAGAGATTTGTATAGAGTATTTTATATATGACATTAGATGATGAGAATGTAAACATTCCTATAAAAGCAAGCATTGTCCTTGGAATTCTTGACTTCTGAAATCTAAAACCTTTAGAGTAAAAACTTATCTTATGTTTAACAAAGTTTTGCAACTGTGTGAAATAATATATTTTTATTTTCCAGAGGAAAAAGATTCAGAATTCTAGCATGCTTAAAAATAAGGCAACTTTGTATAATGAGTACCTGAAGTATAGGAAGCCTCCTTATTTTGGCTTGGTTCACATATCACATTAAGTGTTTTACAGACAATGGTGGCTAAATTCACACAATACTCTTAAGCCCACACCAAATAAACCAAGTTCAGTTTTAGCATTAAGGGTAAATGCAGTCAAACAAATGGTCTGTTTAATCTATCAGTTCTGGCATTAATTGATAATTATTTCCTCAGGAATGTAAGTCTAGTTTCCTGAATAATGGATCTGCGGTTGTACATGAGCTTTGTATGCTTGAGTGTGTTTAGATTACATATTTTTTATTTTGATGCTTTCTTGCAGCACTAGACCCTGCATCCCTTCATTATTGTCTTCATATATCTTTATCTGATGACTTTGATCTTCATGAAGTCATTTTCAAGGCATATTCATAGTAGTTTAATATTTTGCATTAAATACAGGTGTTTTTGCAATGGTATTTTCTATGGAAATAATGTAAAGAGCAAAGACAGATCAATAACTAATAGAATAATTTATTTTAAAATGTAAATTATTTTGTAATAAAAGAGGTTCCTTGCTATAAGGTTTAAACACAGTCTATTATAGAATTTTAAAACAAGATCAAAGTTGATTTGTACTTGTATCTATTTTTGTGGTGCAAAAGGAGCTAGTTATATCATAAATTTTGAGGCATGATGATAATGAAACATTTCAAACCTAGTGGAGATTAGAACACTTTGTGGCTGTGAAAGTGATTCCATTTGGCATTGAAGCCAATATGTCGTTAAAAATTCTGGAAGGAGTCTTGTGAAACTCTTAATAGCTTCAGTAAGAATTTATTTTAAACTCAATAGACTTTTCTTAACAGATAGTCTTCGATTTACAACCATTTCTTAAGTGGCCTTTCAAAGCACAATTGTATTTAAAAAGGTCACGTATGATCATTTTTCATACTTATAACAGTTGCAACTTCTCTGTAATCACATGATCAAAATTCTATCACTGGGCAAGTACATGTATTTATTATGGTTGCAGTGTCCTGAGGTTTTATCACCTTACAGAGAAAGTCAATGGGGAAGCCAGATTCACTTAACATGTTACTAATGTAACAATTGCAGTGATTCACTTAACAACTTTTGCAACAAAGATTGTAAAATGGGGCAAAGCTCATTTAACAACTGTCTTGCCTAGCAATGGAAATTTTGGGTTTAACTGCAGTTTTAAGTCATGAACTACCTGTATCAAATTGGTATAATGTGCTGTGAGTTCCCTCTCATTCTCTTTGTGGCCCTTTGCTATCTTTAGGTAACAAAGGATCACAAAACATTCAACTGTAGATCCTATGAAGAGTAAATGTGGGTGTTTTGCTGCCATCAGATCTACCAGAAAAGAAACATGAACTAAAAGGAAATTTGAAAATATTTGGTTTTATTTTAGGGGAAAAAACCCAGTGGTTCTAAATGTGGAAATTGAAATTATTTTTAAAATAAAAATTTAATTTAATTTAATTTAATTTAATTTCCAATTTATATACCGCCCTTCTCCCTGAGGACTCAGGGCAGTGTACAGCCAAGATAAGAACATAGAATACAAATATTAAAAACAGTTAAAAATATATATAAATTTGGCCCAAAAGTTAAGAAGTCACAAACTGATTAAAAGAATTTAAAAATTTCTTCTTAAACCAGCCCGGCTTGCTGGAAAAGATGGGTTTTAAGGGCACGATGGAAGGCATTGAGGTCATGGATTCGCCTTATCTCAGGGGGCAACTGATTCCAGAGGGTAGGAGCCCCCACAGAGAAGGCCCTCCCCCTGGGGGTCACCAGCCTACATTGTTTGGCTGATGGCACCCTGAGAAGGCCCTCTCTGTGGGAGCGCACAGGTCGATGGGAGGTCGTCGGTAGCAGCAGGCGGTCTCGCAGATAGCTAGGCCCTATGCCATGGAGCACTTTAAAGGTGATAACCAACACCTTGAAGCGCACCCGGAAGACCACCGGGAGCCAGTGCAGCTCGCGCAGAAGTGGTGTTACATGGGAGCGCCCTGTTGCTCCCATCACTACCCGCGCTGCTGCGTTCTGGACCAGTTGGAGCCTCCGGGTGCTCTTCAAGGGGAGCCCCATGTAGAGAGCATTGCAGTAGTCAAGGCGAGAGGTGACGAGGGCGTGAGTGACTGTGCACAAGGAATCCCGATCGAGAAAGGGCCGCAACTGGCGAATCAGGTGAACCTGACAGAAGGTCCCCCTGGTAACAGCTGTCAGATGTTCCTCCAAAGACAGCTGCCTATCCAGGAGGACTCCCAGATTGCGAGCCCTTTCAGTGGGGGCCAAAGACTCGCCCACAATAGTCAGTGATGGAGTCAACTGACTATATCGGGATGCCGGGAGCCATAGCCACTCAGTCTTGGAAGGGTTGAGTTTGAGCCTGTTCCTCCCCATCCAGATCCGCACGGCCTCCAGGCACTGGGACATCACTTCAAGGGCATCGTTGGGGTGGCCTTCAATCTAATTCAATCTATAGTTGAATACGTTGTGATTCTTAGTAATCAAGAGATAGCAAGGGCCACAAAAAAATGAGGTGGAACTCCCACTACTTTGTACAATAGTATCTCGAGTGCCTCTAGCTGTGAAGCAATAAGAAGCAACTGAAGCAATTCTTTTAACTTAAAATAGAAATTTGGAATAAGAAAAGACTATTGAGTTTTAACTAGGTTCTTAAAGTAGTAAAGGTTTACCTTTAAAAAAGTCTATAATACTTACACCAGTGCCGTGGCCTTTAAAAACTGTGTTGTTTCTAAAATGATAATTTGACTACTCAAACAACAACTTTAAATCCTCTCCCTTTCTTTTGAAGAATGTTGGCGCTGCTGAATTTGTGGTTCCATTATGTTTTTATATATATATATTTTAAAACAATTGCTCATGGTCATTTTGTTTCTAAAGATGGTAAGTTATGCAATATTGGCTGTTTTTCTTATATGCTAGAAATTAATGTGTTATCCTGAATACAGTAAAGATTTTTAATCCTGTTTCATTTTGTTTTACATCTAAAACAGGGCTTGCTTAAGAGATGCTACTCTGCCAATGCCTCATATCTGTTCCAACAAGACAAATTTTATGACATCAGTTATGACACAGGTGATAAATCCATTCAGTGTAGCAGAAGAGCAGATGCATTTAAATTCTGGATGACATGGAAAGCTCTAGGAACAACTGGCCTTGAGAAGAGAGTAAACAGAGCCCTTGCTTTAGTCAGGTATGAATTTTCATTGATAAAAGTTTTTGACATACTACAGTATTTAAAATATATTGTTTGGGGTTGGGATAACTCCTATAAAGAGTTGAAAATTGGAAATGTAGTTCAAACATACTTAGAATAAAACCTTGGTTTTCCAACTGGAGAACAAACATTATTCTCACATTCCCTTTCTTCTTTTCCCTCATGGGTCTTAATGTAAATATGTTCTAGTACCATGATGGTGAACCTCTGGCACACGTACCAGAGGTGGTACACAGAGCCCTCTCTGTGGGCACGCACTCCGTCGCCAGCTGCACTTCTGGTTTCCGAAAATGGCCTGAAAATGGTCCAAAAAATGGCCTGAAAACAGCCAAAAAACAGGCATACATGCGCCGGGCAGCTGGTGTTCGGGTTTCTGGTGCTCCGGCATGCACACATGCACACATATGCATGCGTGTTCCAGTTTGGGCACTCGGTCCCGAAAAGGTTTGCCATCACTGTTCTAGTATGTGAAGTTAAATTATGTTTTGCATTATCTTGCTTTTTTCTGCTTGTGATTAGAGATGTTGATTATTTTCAGTGGATATTTTAAGTTTTTATTTAGTTTATCTATTATCTAAACACCCATCTTATAATGAACTCTAGGTAACTATGACAACTTTTAACTACCAGGAGTCCTTTGTATATTAAGATGGTATATTAATAAGAAATTTAAAAAAAACGTTCCTATGTTTAGCAAAATTGGCATTGTGCTGTGTTCAAACCAAGGAAACCTATTATATAAACTCTTCTCATAGTCCTTGAAGCAATTCAAACCATAGTTTTTATTTGTAATGAAAACATTTATATACAAGTTCTAAACTTCCAGTTCAGTACATTGTAACAAAACATTGAATTATGGCATAGAAAGTAAAGGCATATATAAGTTCTAACCTTCCAGTTCAGTACATTGTAACAAAACATTGAATTATGGCATAGAAAGTAAAGGCATGGGAGGGATTTAAATATAAGTTCTAACCTTCCAGTTCAGTACATTGCAACAAAACATTGAATTATGGCATAGAAAGTAAAGGCATGGGAGGGATTTTATTAGAAATAGATTAGTAGACATGGGAGGGATTTTATTAGAAATAGATTAGTATGAAGTAATACAGTTTTTTGATTCAATAATATTTCTAATAATACATTTGAAAAACCATAATATTTTTTTAAATCTTAATATGCATTTGATTATATCAGCAAACTTTTTATTAGAATATTACTGAAAATGACAATATTCCTGCTATTCCATAATAGTATGCAAACTGTGTTTTGGTTTGCAATGAATTAAACATAAATAATGGGTTTCATATAAGTAACAAGCTCCTTACTACTAAAACAATATTAGCTGTATTTAATATTGGGATATTGTTTAAATTATAATTTTATTAAAGTCCCAGTTACCGGTAGATTTAACTGATTCAATAGAGTTTTTTTTAAAAAAGAATAATGCAATATAAATCCCATTGAAATATGAGGTTCTTCCCTTCAATATGAGATTCTTCCATTCCATTCTGCCTTTTCTGAAAGAAAAAGTAAGTTTCCTATAAATATACATATCACTGTTAATATATATCATTGTGATGGGTTAGATCAACATGTTCTAATGTAATTGTAAAATATAGTCTCTTTTTCATGCTTTCTACTGTGTATAGTTGCAAAGAAGAGGAGCTATCTCTATTAAAATTCCTACACACCCACATATGATTATAAGAAATTATACTGTAGTTCAGTCCTTCTAAGCCCTGCAATTTCTTTTTGCCAATCATAGCAGCAACATCAACCCAATGTTTCTAATACTTTATTGTCTTCCCTAAGTATCTATAAATGATTTGTTTGAAAAATTGCTGTTATTTGATAATCACTAGGGTGATATTCAGCACTGTAGCATCTTTACTGATATTAGCATTAGGCACCAGAACTTTATTACTGAGATATCTGTTTCTCTGGCTAAAAAGTCTGGTTTGCTAAATGTTGTGGCCAGCTATTTCAGATTATGTCACAGTAAACTGTACTGTGATGCTGCAGAGATAATATTTCAGGGTCCCTGAATACACTTTTCTTCATTCTGGAGGTAGCCCATGGACCTTTGAAAAAAAATAAAGGACAAGATTTCTCCTTTGCTAACTGCCAGGCTGGCAGATGTTTTTATACAGGCAGAAGTATGGTTTAGTTTTTGAATTAGCTGTTGTATGTATTTACTATTTTCCCTTGCTTTCTGGAGAATATTGAATTCCATGTCTTCAAATTCTACAGAAGATCAGAAACTGGCAGAGAAGTTTTCCTTGCAGGGATGCATAGTATTTTAAAATGATTGCAATAGAGTGCTCAGCTGATCCCATAGGAAATATTTGTGTGCTTTATAGATATCCTGCCAAACTTCTATAGTCATCTGTGCTAGAGTAATATGTTCTGAAGCAATGTTTGCCTCTGTTATAGTGCTGCCGCTGTACAATCTTTTTTTTTATTGAAAAAGTTTTTCAAATACAAATTTTCCCCCTTTCCCCCCCCACTCCCTAACCCCCCTCCCCCTCCCCTCCCCCCATGGCTTCTGCAAGATGAAATCCAAATTAATATCACATTATATAATACTTTACCACCCTTTTACACCACCCCCTATGTGCTAAACATTTCTTTCTAACATTATTATTATGTCCCCCGCATACTATACATTTCAAACAACATTTGGCTATGAAACTATATAATAAATCCTAATTTGGCATTTATTCTACTCATAATCCACCCCCATACGTATATCTCTTAACACAAATCTTTTAAGTATATTAATATCTAAGCATAACATCCCTTTTCCTAGCTGTACAATCTTTGATACCTTGGGGTAAAGCAATACCTTTCATAATTTCTTTTTGTTTTTAAAGAGGTACTTTTGAAGTGACTAGAATATGAGGCACATAAAATATTCTTTAAAATTCTTTATACCAGGAATATGTTGATGAATATAAATCAAAACAGTACTTTTAATTATTATTGCATTCATTTAGATAGTGTTAATGCTGGTGGCAACAGAGCACCATGGCAATCTGGTTGCATGGATATGCACTGAAGAGGGAGGAGTCATATATACTTGCTCATTAAAAACAAACATCTTGGCAATTGCCCTTGATCCAGTATAAATAATTTCTTTGTTGTTCTCCTTAATGAATCCCTGGACAATCTTTGCAAAATGTTATGAAAAATGCCAGATTGTTGTCATAAGTTATGATGTGAGTGTTTAAAATCAGTATTTTTAGAAATCTATTCAATGTTGTGAATTATTTTCTGAGCATTTCTCCAAACAAGGTTTTGTCATATGTACAATTTTTTATCTAAGATCAGATTCCTAGGATTAAATTCTATATGATTGCAATGATGAATAGATTTGGTTGTAATTTTGATCCATCTACCCTGTTTCCCCAAAAATAAGACCCAACCGGAAAATAAGTCCTAGCATGATTTTTCAGGATGCTTATAATATAAACCCTACCCCCAAAATAAGCCCCAGTTAAGGTTGTCAGCCAAATGGATGCATTTAGTACCATATTTCCCTCAAAATAAGACCTAACCAAAAAATAAGCCCTAATGCATATTCTGGAGCAAAAATTAATATAAGACCCAGTCTTATTTTCAGGGATACACGGTAACTAATCGACAGTCTTAAGCAATACATTATTTATTAAGTCCTAGTTCAAAATGTCAGCTGTCCAACTAGTAAACCCAAAACAAGGAAACACTCTCGGGAGAATTGAATTCCCAAAAGTAAAACTTTATTGGATACACCATATTGGTACTGAAGAAACAAAACCAGCTCTGATTTTCCTGCACACATACTTGCCTAGTTAAACAATAGCTTCTCCTTCTTCCCACCTGGGTTGATCACATTGTCCAATTATGAAATGTCCTCTTGTTATGTGAACAGTCCATCACTTTCTCAGCATCTGCTGAGACCTGTCATGACCTTGATGGTTTCCATACTCTCATGATCTCTGCATACAGTCTCCGCATTCCATTTCCCCCCAGTCCATTGGCAAATTGAAAAGCATTAGGATTTGAATGAAGCAAAGTGATTCAATCTTGACAGAAATATAGATAAAATATTCAAGAATAATAGAATATAATTTCTGTGAGAGAAGAGCATATTTTCTTTTTCTTTTTGTCAGCTTCAATTTGATTTTGGAATTTGTTTATTCATCCAATATTTATAACTGCCCATCTCAGCTACTGATTTAGCCAGTGACTTTTTTTTTTTTTAATTTGATTTATATGCCGCCCTTCTCCGAAGACTCAGGGCGGCTTACAATGTGCTCAGCAATAGCCTTCATCCTTTTGTATATTTATACAAAGTCAGCTTATTGCCCCCACAAACTGGGTCCTCATTTCACCTACCTTAGAAAGGATGGAAGGCTGAGTCAACCTTGAGCCTTGGCGAGATTCGAACCCTGCAGTAATTGCAGGCAGCTGGTCTTAATAAGCTTAATAACAGGGTGCCTTAAACCCCTGTACTACCAAGGCTCTTAAGCGGCTTACAATTCTAAAATTAATTCATTTTGGTGCTTAATAATTCTGGATAGTTCCAAACAAGTAAAAAACCTATATAATAGTAAGTGAAAAATAAAAGATGTCAAAATTACAAACCGGCCAGGAACAGAGCAAAGGGTCACTGTTCTCTCTTGTCAAAAGCCTGAAAGAAGAGCCAGGTCTTCAAGGCCTTTATAAACAAGAGGCCAGCTGGATCTTGGTGGGGAGGAGCCTCATTACGGAAGGCAGGTATTGCTGCAGAATTGCCTCTGTGCTTCGTTTCTTTTGGCTAATATTGCTGGCTGGAAAATTCTGAGAATTGAAGCCACATATCTTAGAGTTGCCAAGTTTGAAAAACATTGGTCTGTTGGCTCACAAAATGGATAAGATTCCACCAAGTCTTAATTTATTTAGGATTTTTTGGCAATATGACAGTGGTTTATCATTGCGTTCTTTAAATATGTACTTTTGACTTCCTAGTCTAATTTATAGTGCTGCAATTTCCTCTGATTTCTCATAAAAATATGATAACAGATCTAATCCTTCTTAACTTTTTTGAAATCAGAAAATCTGCTTATAAAGTGGCATGTAATCTATGCCAACCTTGGGTCTATTGTATTTGTTTTGATAGTTTCAAGTCCTTTAAAAGAGGAGGAAATAGATATGTCTATTTCTTTTCATTTCCAGAACATAAACCAGTAATATTGTAGGTTTTCCTGTGGTTTTCCCATTGGAACCATTCTTGAACATGCTACATTTCTCTGATTTTCTGCTGTTTTTTTCCATTTCTCCCAATTGCTAATGATCTTTCTATCCTGCTCACCAGGGTTTTCAATTATCTCCATTGCCTTTGCTTCTTTGCCAAGCCCCTGATCATTCTTCCTGGCTTCCATGCCTGTAAGAAATGCAGCTGGTGAGGCAGAAACCAGTGGTTCCCAAGCTAGAGAGAGGTGGGTTTTTTTATGTCCACATAGATTATATCCCTTGCAAATCTATCAAGAGACTAGCTAAATATTCATTGATTCAAAATGTGGAAAGAAAAAGCCACACATTGAAACTCTGGAGTACACATGTTTGTAGGAGTTTGGTTCTTGTGTATTATAAGGCAGAATTCTTTATATATGTTTAATGAAGAGAAGGACTAGGGGAGACATGATAGCAGTGTTCCAATATCTCATGGGCTGCCACAAAGAAGAGGGAGTAAAGCTATTCTCCAAAGAACCTGAGGGCAGGACAAGAAGCAATAGGTGGAAGCTAATCAAGGAGAGAGGCAACCTAGAACTAAGGAGAGATTTCCTGACAGTTAGAACAATTAACCAGTGGAACAACTTGCCTGCAGAAGTTGTGAATTCTCCAACACTGGAAGTTTTTAATAAGAGATTGGACAACCTTTGTCTGAAATGGTATAGGACCTTCAAGGTCCCTTCCAACTCTGTTATTCTATTTTATTCTATAATTTTTACTGAGAGTTTTAACAACAACAGTAAGAACTAATACAAACTAAAATACAATGAAAAGGCGTAAAAAAACAAAAGGTTAAAAGCATAGAAAGAAAAAAGTATATAAGAATAGAAATAAATAAATAAAAATATAAAAATGTGGCTTCTGGTCTTTTTCAGAGCATTTATAAGTACAATTATGGTATATTTTAACCTCTCTGTGTAAAGTTGTGCCACAAGTTTCTTCTTTCTATAATTATTCTATCTAATCATCAAAATCATAAATCATAAGTTTTTTCTATTTTATTCAAATGTCCATAAGTCCCTTCATCAATAAATGTAGATAGCCATTTCAGCTATTTCTGTCATTTTTATCAAGCATTCCCCCCTACCTTGTAGGCAGTGGTGGGATTCAATTTTTTTAACAACAGGTTCTGTGGGCGTGGCTTAGTTGGGGGTGTGGCTTGGCAATCATGTGGCTGGGTGGGCGTGGCTAGCTGGTCACATGACTGTGTAGGCATGCCTAGCTGGTCATGTGACTGTAGGCGTGGCTAGCTGGTCATGTGACCGGGTGGGCGTGGCTATGTGCATAGGTACTACTCAGAGGGCTGAAAAAAAGTCATTTCTGACTGGGCCTCGCACTTTTGACCGGTCCTCACACTTATGACCATCCTCACATTTATGCCCATGCAGCTTTCTTAACAACCATGTCACTCATTTCACAACTGCTTCTCTTCACCATGGTGACAAGATAGGGCAAAAACATAAAATGTGAGGACAGTCGTAAGTTCGAGGACTGGTCAAAAGTGCGAGGACCAGTCAAAAATAACTTTTTCAGCCCTCTGAGTAGCCCATATGCACAAAAGGACTACCCAGAGGGCTGAAAAAAGTGATTTCTGACAGGTCCTCGCACTTTTGACCGGTCTTCGCACTTATGACTGGTCATCATTTATGCCCATTGTAGCATTCTTAACAACCATGTCACTCATTTCACAACTGCTTCTCTTCACCATGGTGACAAGATAGGGCAAAAACGTAAAATGTGAGGACAATCGTAAGTTCGAGGACTGGTCAAAAGTGCGAGGACCAGTCAGAAATAACTTTTTCAGCCCTCTGAGTAGTCCATATGCATAAAAGGATACAGCAATAGAGAGGGATGAAGGAAGGGAAGGGAAATTGGAGTAGGAGGGAGGGTAAGAGAGGGAGGAAGAGAGGAGGAGAAGGAGAAAGGAAGAGGAAGTAGGGAGGAGAAGAAGAGGGGGAGGAAGAGAAAGTAAGAAGGAAAGAAAAGAGAGAGGTGGTAGGTTTGAGGAGAAAGATTGCTGTACAATAAAAAAGATAAAAGGGAAGAAAGCCAATCCCAAACAAATATAAAGATATTAAGATAAAAGAATGAATTGTTAAACTTTAAAGAATAAAAGAGAACAAATATGAATAAATAACAATAATTAGAAACACACATACAAACATACAATGTATTTTCTTTGAACAGAGTATTTGGCCGGTTCACAAATTTAAACAGTGTTTAGTCATTTCAATTAAATTTACAATTTCTATATTTCCTTTTTGCCATATTTATTCCTCATCTATTTTTGTAAAAAACCAATATTACCCTTCATCCTCATCTCTAATCTTAATCAAATTCAATTTTTCCCTTCTATTCTATATTATACCCCTTCCCATTGTCATATATTTTTATATCCATCCTCACATTGGTTAATTATGTAATATTAGTTGTTTAATATAAATTCAACATTTTAATATAAATCAATTAGTTATATAACTACCTTTTTTGTATATTAATCAATATGAACATGAATATTCCAATTATTTCCATGCAATCCAATTTCTTACAAATCAATTAATTATATTTACCAATAATAATAAACCAAATAATTTCCCCCATATATTCCTCCAAACCACAACTTAACCATTTCTGCTTTCAGAAATATACAATTAATAGTATCTCAATTATTACAATTCCCTAGTTAAATAGAGCTTTTTTTCTTTTGTGTTTTAAAATCTTGAACTCTCCTCTTTTTCCCTAAATTTCCCATTGTTTGCACCTACCTTTTTTGGTGAGGAAAAAGAAAAGAAATCTGCCTGCCTAATTATCCAATGTTGCAGCAACAGCAAAGCAGTTTCAGTTTCGTTTTTCAGGATAGCTAGGGGGAAAAAAAATTGCTCCAGCAAGCAGCAGAGCCCTGAGCAAAACAGCTGAGACAAATCAGCTGAGACTCGGGAGCCGATCTAAGCAAGGGCTAATTAGCCTATGCTGAAGCTCCGCGGGCCAATAAAATTATAAAAAAACACCGAACCGTTTGTTAAATTGCTGGCTCGCTCGCCCCATTTATTGGCAATAAATAGTAGTGCGGAGGGGCGGGGCAAGGGGTGGGGCGAGCCAGCAATTTAACAAAGGGTTCGGCCGAACCCCCTAGAACCCCCAGAATCCCACCACTGCTTGTAGGTATTGCCAGATCTTTCCATCATTGTATATAAAAGTGGCATTGCATGGCTCTTTATTACGTGTTTAACTATCAGTCCGAGAAAGAAAAGTTCTGGTTTCAGTATTCTAACTGGGATTTATTTCAGCACAATTGCATCGGTATGATCCATTTTCAGTCTAGTATTAAAATGCTGCTTGGTCTCTAGGCTTTTTTCTAACAAAGTGTGCAACTATATTTATTGGAACTTTTTTAACTTTGCATATTTTTTCTATATTTTTTCTTGATTTCAGCCTCTGTGTCTCTCATACCATTCTAAAAAAAATGATAAATTTACCCTAATATTTTTATCAGAATCCTCTGGATTCACTCTAGCTCTCAAGCAGAGTTCTTTCTCCCTAAATTATATTAATACCAAATTATTTAAAACTTTTTTCATCTGCTTATAACTTCTGCTTGCTTTCAAAATGTCCACTTTATCATTAATTTGTTTTACCTCTCCAATACTTTGTTTAACAGATTCTTCAATCTTCTTAATTACTTCCATTTCCTCTTTCATCTTTAGATTTCTTTCTTCCATTCTCTCTTCAAAAGTTGCCCACTTAGTATTAACTGATTTAGACCAGTGATGGTATTCAGCCGGTTCTATCCAGTTCGGGTGAACCGGTAGCGACGGCTGCAGAAGGGTCTGCCCACCTGTCCAGAAGTCATCACATCCTATTTTTGACGCTCTTTGCATGCGCAGAAGGTCCTGCACATGCGCAGAGGTGTTGCGAGCGAAGCGCACACGGGCACACTCACATTTGCAAACCAGTAGAGAAGGTAAATCAATACCACTCCAATTTAGACACTGTCCTGCTCAATAACTCCAAGCATTATCTGCAGTATCTTTGGGGTGATCCCCATTTCTGTAGGGGATTTCCTTTAAAATGCTCTTTTTTGTTTTCTTTTATCCAGAAAGATGATTGATTTACCAAGTGGTTTTCCCTTATCCTGACAATCTGAAAATCTCTCATTAACTTTAAATTGATTATATCCATTAGTGATTATGAAAGTGAAGGTTTTTTTACAGACTTCATGTCTATGACAGGCTGCATTGCAGTTGTGAGCAGCTCAGCTTCCAGCTGCTCGAATTTGACCACACAAACAATGATTCCTGCAGTTGCCAGAGTAAGCTGAGAGAGCCTCTACTGATCAGAATTTGCTGTCTGGCCACTGATCTCTGCTGCAGTGCTATCCTTGCTCTTTCAGGGACCTTGAGTTCATCATTGAACCTCACTTGGAAACCCAGCAAAGGTTAATCTTACAAAAGTTTGTCAATAAATCTTATACTGGGTAAGCCAGTTCCTGAATTAGGGGTTAAAAGTCACGAGAACTGTGTAAAACTTGGCACTTTTAATTCAGTTGCTGAAATTTGTGTATGTTTGTGGGTATAAAACTTGGCTTTTCCAGTTGTCTTGGGACCTCAAGGACAGCACTCACTGCTGGAGGTGGCTGATAAGAAGACCTCATTCTTGTAGCATCCGTCTCTTGGTTCCTGGGTTGTTGTTTTTTTGTTTTTTTGCATAGTGTTAAACATTTTAATTGTTTTTTATTCATCTTTTTATGATTTGTAAACTGCTTAGAATTGCCTTTTCAGAAAAATGGGCAATTTAATAAATAATAATTTTAAAATATACAGGGACAAATATATAAAACAAACAGTGATTCTATCTACCTAGACTTAGCCTCACCTACATTTGGTGTGTTGTTTCTGGTGTGTTGTTGAAAGAAGTTATACATGCATCTAATAACCTGAAATGTGAACATCTGCATCTATCTGTACATTATTAAATTAACTCTAGACATTACTGTTCTGTTTTTCAGATACTTAGTGGATGAAATTAAGAAGAGAGAAGGATTTCAGTTGCTTCTGGAGGTAGGTTAAATGCAGTTTAGCACTTTGTGCCACCATTTTGAAACTAATGATATCAGAAATGCTAAAAGGTATGAAGTATAGGCAGTATTTTAGATCATCACGTTCATTACATGCCATGCCTTATTTAGATGATAACAATCATTCACCATGTAATTGAACTGAAACAAAATAGAAACAATTGGATTGAAACAAAATAAAGTATTTTACATAAGGATGTTATCCTCCTTATTTCTTAAAATAAAATCTTCCTCATTAGAATATTTGGAAATAAATTTTAGTGTTGCATAGGACAAGATAAAACATATGTAAAGAGTTAGATGTTCTCTTGCTAAGCTGAATACTTTAGAGGAAATGACTGCTCTGAATTCATTATGAATTTCACACTATCCTAAACCGTCATCTGTAAGAAGCCTACAGTATCATGTCCCACTTATTTCTAAGAAAAGTTATGTAGGAATTATTAAACAGACATGAGTCCCCTAATTCCCAATCTAATCTTTCCAAAATTGATGTACCTTCCAGCTTGACTTCAGATTGATCAGAATTGCTATCCAACACATCAGGGAACAGATTGGGAAAGCTGCTATAATGTGAAGGGTGGATAAGGCAGGGGTGGGTTTCACTTACCTTTGCTACTGGTTCGCTCGCTTCTGTGCATGCACAGATTATATTTGATGACGTCTGGCTGGGTGGGCAGAGCCTCCCGCTGCTGCTGCTACTGGTTTGCCCGAACCGGGGCAAACCAGTAGCAACCCACCACTGGGGTAAGAGGATATTAAAAACAAAAAACCAGAAATGTAATCCTGATAGTTCTTTTTTGAGACACCTAACAATAACATAATCACTTTATATTAAGTTCTATATCAGACTACAGTTCTCTTAAACCGACTATAGCAGCTGCAGCTGTTCTCAAACATCTTAGCTAAGTTTTTTAAAACCTCTTTTAATTGAGATAGTGAGCTTAGAACATATGAATGTCTTCATGCTATCCTGTAGCATATTTCTATGCCAAAAAAGGCTAATTCTATAATCTGTTTTATTTATTATGGATATTAAGTTGCTGTCATTAACATCAGCTAGATTTGGGTCAGGGTGGATTCTAAAATTTTTACTACCGTTTCTGTGGGCGTGGCTTATTTTGTGGGCATGGCTTGGTGGGTGGTGTTAAGGATATTGTGTTACCAACCAGCAGAGTAAGTACACAGAGAAATGGTACTGAGAGCAATGAATACAATACATACAAACTGGTTTAACAAAGCTTTTACTTTATAGTGAAAAATAATTGCATAATCTTTTAGTCAATCCAAGTCTTTAGCCATTCAAATCAGTCCAGAGTTACAGATATCTTCTTACCAAACAGCAGTAGGTAATAAACAGCAATTCAACGCTGGTAACAAATCACGATGGTAGCAGATCCATCCACTTCTTCACACACGACAGTAACAGTTCCAATCAACAGTTCCAGTCAAGAGGAAGTCAAGCAATGATGAGAGCAGGTCCAACAATGACTATAGCTCGGCTTCCTTCTTATATACAGTTTACACTAGTAATTATCCACTTAAGATAAGTGAAGTCAGCAGTGCAATGACTCAACAATACAATTATGATAATTGCATTCAGCAGTCAGTCAGCAGTCATTAGTCATTACAATGAGTCAGCAGTACAATTACTCAGCATTACACCTGTTACAGAATACATTTAAAGTTATAGAACACATATATTGCCTGGACAACTTGTTAGACTTACACCATATCCTAAGAGGTGGGGTAATGTGACTGGGTGGGCTGGCCAACTTTTTTTTGCATTTTTTCTACAACCTTAAGAGATTGCAGAAAAAAATGCTTTTAAAAGCCTCTGATGATCAGGCAATTCAGCTGGGATCGCCAGAGGCTTTTAAAGGCATTTTTTTCCCTTCAACCTCTTTGGCTGAAGAGGTTGTAGAAAAAATGCTTTTAAAAGCCTCTAATGATCCCAGCTGAGCCGCACGATTATCAGAGGCTTTTTAAAATTACTTTTAAAAGCATTTTTTTAGCTGAACAGGTTGTAGAAAAAATTTTTTTAAAAATAAAAAAAAGCCTCTGATGAGGTGGGCGGGGTAAGCGAGGGGCAACTGGGCCAGGGACTGGTTCAAGGGCGTGGCCATCCAATGGTATTATCAGTTCTCCAACTGATACAGATTTTTACTACCGGTTCTTGTGAACTGGTGCGAACCAGGAGCAACCCACCACTGATTTGGATTCTGTTCAAGCCTGAGAATAACATTTCGGAACAATGCCAAAAGAAAGGAAGTGTGCTTTATTTACAGAAGTTTGTGTTTCAGGCCACGAAAGAACTACATTATGATATTATGGAACAGATCTCTAATGTTGTCCCATTATTCCTGAAAAAATAATATCTTTATATTTCAGTATATATATTTATACCAAGCAGAAATATAAAGTTGCAATTTCCTTGCAGTGTAGCAATGGAAAAAAACACCTACTGTAGCATAAGTCCTATGCTCCTAGATCCATGATGGCGAACCTATGGCATTGCCACAGGTGGCACACATAGCCATATTGGTAGGCACACAAGCTCAGCTCCAGCACATGCTGGGCCCACCAGAAGTAGGGAAATAGGCTGTTTCCTGCCTCCGGAGGGCCTGGTGGGGGGAGGCCCGTTTTTCTCTCTCCCCAAGCCCCAGAGCCTTTCTAGGAGTCTGGGGAGGGCAAAAACGGCCTTCCCCACCCCCCCCGGAGGCCGAAAATGGCCTGTTTGCCAATTTCTGGCCCCACCAGAAGTTGGCAAACAGGCCATTTTCGGCCTCCAGGGGGATGGGGAAGGCCGTTCTCCCCCTCCCCAGGCTTCTAGAGAGGCTCTGGAGCCTGGGGAAAACAAAAAATAGGCCTTCTGGTCCCACTGGAAGTTGGCAAATGGGCCATTTCTGGCCTCTGGAGGGCCTCCGGGGGGATGGGGAAGGCCATTTTCACCCTCTTGGAAGAGAGAAAAACGGGCCTACTGGGCCCACCAGGCCATCACGTGCCAGGAGCAGGGAGGGTCATGTGCGGGGGGAGCATAAAATTATGGGTGTGGGCATGCACGCACATGAACCCCCCTTCCCACGCTCCCCCTGCTCCTGGCACACAATGGCAAAAAGGTTAGCCATCACTGTCCAGTGGTGGTACAGCCAATTCCGGGACTCCTGGAAAATGCTGATATCTAAGCTGCTTTAGGGGATCCCCAGGGATCATAGCTGTCCTGTAGGGACTGTGAAGAAAGGAAGCACAGGCAGGCATGAACAGGGAAGTTGCAAATTCCCTGAAGTGTCTGCACCAGCCTCTGACCCAGCAGCAAGGGAAGACAGTCATTAGGAGCTGTCAAAAGTTGGGTAGCCACACACAAGATAAGGGGAAAAGAATGAGGAGTGGTGATGAAACAGAGTATTGTTACCGAATGAGTGATTGACCAACTCAAAGGTAAGAAGAAAAAAAAAATTTAACTTTAAAAGAGGTCCCAACCTGAAATAAGCAGTTAATTGACATCCAGGAATTTAAAGCGAAGGAAAAAATAAATAAAGAGGAACTTTAAAAATGAAAACCCTAAAAGGAGAACTAACTACCTAGATTTAAATTGGACTTGGAAGAAATTAAGAATAAATATAAAGAAAAGGAAATTGAGAGAAAGCATTTGTTTAACAACAAAAGGAACTAGCTGAAGAACAGGAAGCACTACTTTTGTGGATTTACAATTGATACTTTTGCCTGGGGATTTGTGGATTGAAGATAATTATCTGCTGGTTGCACTTAAATCAACATGAGAAGCCATATGGGGAGTATTTGTTTAAACAGCTGCAGTAAGATTACAAAAAGAAATTGAAAGAATAAAACCTTGAACTGGGGAGACTTAAAGGACTATTTGTATTGGATACTATTTGGAAAGAAGAAAGAAAACAAAAAAGACATTAAATGGACTTGAATTCGAACTATATATAAGTGAAAATAAAAATAAATTTAAAAGTTATTTCTTCTTAAATTGTAAATATGGAAAATTGGGAACATGAGTACGAGGAGTTGAGGGAGATTTGCAAAAGGTGTGAGAAGCGTTTAAGGGAAACAAAGAAGTGGAAGATTGGATAGAATACAAAAAGAAAGAAAGAGAAAAGATAAATGAGAAGCAAGAATATAATGTTGGGAAGAAAATAATTGAAAGAAAAAATATAGATGATCACACTGAGATTAACAGTGATAAAATAAAAATAGAAAGGGGGGAATATCTCTCAAAAAAGAAGAAAAGAGAAGGAAATGAGAAAAGTAAGAGGGAGAACTAAAAGAATAATAAAGTTAAAAATTAGAGAAAAGATGCAGGAAGGAGGATATAATAAACACAAAAAGAAGAAGAGGAAGAAAGAAATAAGTGAATGGGAGAAAGAGGAGAAAGCGTAAAAGAAAATGGTTAAAAGGGGAAAGAAAAAATGTAGAAAGGAATTAAAGCAGTGATATGTTGACTTAAGGGAATGGCATTAGTAGTAAAAGTTGTATGTAAGAAACAAATTGGAATAAATATATAGATTACTGTAAAAGGGAATACTTAATTGAAATTAAGACATAAAATTGAAATGAAAGTAAAGAAATATGTGCTAAAGATTGAAAAAACAAAGGAAATTGAAGTAAGAAATGAAATTGAAATGTTAAATAAATGATGTAGGAAATTGTTGTAAGTAGACCAGCAGATATATAAATGATTTATGTGTAAAAATATCAGGAAATAATTGAAATATTAAGAAAAGAGAAAAATAACTATTGAAATGGAAATAAGAGGTGGAAAGTTAATTAAATTGAAATATTTTTTTAAAATTTATAAACTTTATTAACAAATAAATAAAACACGCACAAAACATATATAACAAAACACAACAAAAAAAAGTACATTATACAATAAAACAATTATATATATTCATTCATTTAAAGCGTCTGTTTCGTAGTGATGTATCCAATTACACAATTATACATATTCCCATAAATCTTAACTCACTAATTCCTTTTTACTTCTTTACCCTCTCCTCTCTTCTGCTCTCTAAGACTTCTTTTTTTGTTGTTCTGTATATTACCTTCGCTTTCTGAATTTCTCTCTAAATATTTTACCGCCCATAAGGAGGTGGTTATATGCACAACTATACTTTTATTCTATCTGATTTCTAATTATATTTTTTCTGTAGCTACCCAATGCCAGTGTTACCATTTATTCCAAACTTTATAAAATTCTTTTTCCTTTAATTCTTTTGTCAACCTATCCATTTCCGCACATTGTGTTATCTTGTCTATTATATCTTCTTCGGATGGGATTTTTTCCGATTTCCAATTGCTAGCATATATTATCCTTGCCGCTGTTAAGATATATATTAGCAGATATTTTATTTCTTTGGGGTAAGACTTTGTAAAGATTCCTAATAGAAAGGTTTCGGGTTTTTTATCTATTTTTAATTTGGTAATTTGTTCTAACCAGTTCTTGATGATGAACCAGAATTTCTTTGCCGCTGGGCACGTCCACCATAGGTGATAAAAAGTGCTTTGTGGGTTCTTGCATTTCCAACATGCCAAACTGTTTTTCGGATTTATTTTAGCCAATCTTGTTGGTGACATGTGCCACCTATAAAACATCTTTAGCTGGTTTTCCTTGTATGCCACCGCCAGAGTTGCTTTTGTGTTCATTTGCCAGAATTCTTCCCATTTATCCAATTCTATTGAGTATTTGAAATTCTGCATCCATTTAATCATTGTGTGTTTGACTACTTCCTCCTCCATTGTGTGTTTGACCACTTCCTCCTCCATTGTGTGTTTGACCACTTCTTCCTCCATCTTATACCTTAGCAAAAATTTGTAAATCTTACTGATTAGTTTCTCTTCTGAGTCTAATATGATGGTGTCTAATTCCTGCTTCTCTTTACATATTTGATACTTTTTTATATATCCCTTGTGTTTGGATTGTATCTGTGACCAATCAATTTCCTTATTTAACTCTGCTTCTAATGGCTGTTTGGATTTTAACTTTCCTTGGTGGTCAATTAATTCTTTGTATCTCATTATATTTTTAGATTCTGATAAATTTGGATGTTTTAAGGCTTCTGAGGGTGAGAACCATAATGGGATTTTTGTGTATTGTTGTTTTTTAGTTTTTAAACCAAATTAATAGTAACGCATGTCTAAGTCTATGCCTTTTAAAATAGGTGTGGGACTTATATTTTTCATCCCATAAAAAGGAATGCCAACCCGCTTGCAGGTCATGACCTTCAATGGATAGTATTCTATTATTGCTTAATTCCATCCATTCTTTAATCCATACTAGTTCTGCTGCTTGGTGGTAAAGTTTCCAATCCGGGAGTGCTGTCCCTCCTCTTTCCTTAGAATCTTGGAGTAGTTTTAATTTTATTCGTGGTCGTTTTCCCTGCCAAATGAATTTGGAAATGATCTTATTTAAGCCCACAAAGAAATTTTTCCCTAAGTTAATTGGAGCAACCTGAAATAAATACAACAGTTTTGGTAATACATTCATTTTGATAGTGGAGATTCTTCCCATTAGTGAAATTTGCAAACCTTTCCAATTATCCAAATCTTTTTTTAACTGTGTTATTAGTTTATCATAATTATTTTCTTTTATGGAAGATGTTCTTAGTGACAGCCATATACCTAGATATTTAATTTTATTAGTCACTTGAATTTGTGCGTTTTTTTCCTGGGTTTTCATCAAATTTTTAACTAGTAATTTGGATTTATTTCTATTTATCTTTAACCCAGCCACCTCTCCATAGTCTTCTATTTTTTTAAGGAGTTTTGGTATCATTTCTAGGGGTTCTTCTGCTATAAGTACTAGATCATGGGCAAAAGCCTGGGTCTTGTACTCTTCTTGTCTCACTTTTAATCCTTTAATCTCTTGGTCCTCCCTTATTTTTTTTAACAGAATCTCCAAAGATAAGATATACAGTAGAGGGAAAAGTGGACAACCTTGTCTGACCCCTTTTGTTATGTTGAATTGGTCAGTCATGTCGTTGTTCACAATTACCTTCGCTGTTTGTTTTGTATATAGTTTCCCTATAATATTTTCCAAATTTGGTTCCAGTTGCATATTTTTTAACTGTTCTTTTAAGAATGTCCAATTTAGATTATCGAATGCTTTTTGGGCATCAAGGAAAACCAGTGCTGATTGTTTCTCCAGGTGGGCTTCATAGTATTCAAGCGTGTTTAGTATCACTCTCATATTATTTCTAATTTGGCGGCCCGGTAGGAATCCATTCTGGTCCAAATGTATGTAGTTGTTCAATATTTTTTTAAGTCTTTCTGCTATGATTATGGCGAACACTTTGTAGACTGTGTTTAGTAGAGATATCGGTCTGTAATTCTGAATTAATTGAGGGTCAGTGTCTTCCTTATGAATAATAGTGATTACTGCCTCTGTCCAGGTCTGTGGAATTTTTGTCTTCTCTAAGGCCTCATTGTATACCTCCAACATGTTCTCTCCTATTATTCCCTGCACTGACTTATATAATTCCCCCGGAAGTCCAATCGGTCCTGGGGTTTTATTGTTTTTAAGTTTTTTCAGTGCAGTATCCAATTCCAATATGGTTATCGGTTTATTTAATACTTCTCTTTGTTCGTCTGAGATTGAAGGCATATCCGATCCTTGTAGATAATGTTTTATCTTTTCTGCATCTACCTCTTCTTGTTTATATAATTCAGTATAAAATGTCTGGACAATTTCTTTCTTCTCTTTCCTACTATAGTGAATTTCCCCTTTTGAGTCTCTGAGTTGGTATATCATTCTTTTGTCTCTGTTCTTTTTCAATTTGTAGGCCAGTCATCATCCCGTTTTGTTCGCAAATTCAAAATAGTTCTGCTTGGCCATTTTTATTTTCTGTGCTAATTCTTTCTGGTTCATCAAATTTAAATTATGTTTTATTTCTTTCCATTTTTCTTTTATCTTTTTATTATGAGGATGTTGGTGGAGTTCAAATTCTATATTTTTTAAGTCTTCCTGGACCTTATTTAATTGTTGTTTTCTTTCTTTATTCTTTCTCCCTGTGTAGGCTATAATCAGACCTCTTGCAGACCTACTGCAAACTCTTTTGCAGTATCCCATGTATTCTGAATGGAGGTATCCTCTTTCTTATTTGTTTTAAAGAACCAACCTAATTCTTTTTCTAGCATTTCTTTAAATTCTAATTGTTTGCAAATTCTTTGATTCATTGTCCATCGTTTAAATCTTTTCACTCCTTTCCAATTTACCAGTATTGGGTTATGATCTGCCCAGTGATTCACTTCTGTATCTATTTTATCCACCCAATTTCTGATCTTTGAGGTCATCCACGCCATGTCAATCCTAGACCAGGATTGGTGGGGATGAGAATAGAAAGTAAATTGATTCTGGTCTTCATGGGTTTCTCTCTAGACAACCCTCAAGTTTAGTTCCTTAGTCATATCAAAGAATTCTTTAGGAAGAGTCTCTTTTTTTTCTTGTTTTTTTTCCCCGTTTTGTAATCTTTTTTCACGTCTACTATTGCATTATAATCGCCAATTAAACAAATATCTTCGTATTCCAACTCAACTATTTTATTGTGTATTCCCTTGAAAAAGTCCTGTTGATTTTGATTCGGAGCATATATTACTACTAATAATATTTTCCTATTTTCCAATACTAATTCAATCATGACTGTTCTACCATCTTCATCTGCATATTTTAATTTCGACAGCATCCAGTCTTTAACATATACCGCCACTCCTCTATTCTTTTTTGAAGTCAACGATGTGTATAATTTCCCTAATTTGGAATTTTCTAAAATCTTTTGGTATCTTCTTTTTATATGTACTTCCTGGAGGCATGTCACGTCCGCTCCTATTTTTCGTAATTTAGTGAAAGTTTGAGATCTTTTTTTCAGCACATTCAAGCCATTAATATTTACCGAAAAAACTTTCAAAGCCTCTTCCATTGTCTAGTGTAACTGGTTTTTTTGTATTCCTTGTCTCCATCCGTCTTTTCGTCCTTGAACCTTCTTTCTCCGCTCTTTCTTTATCCTGTCTTGTCCTTATTTCTTTCTCCTGAGATGTCTCTGATAGAGTCTCTTCTTGACTTCTACTTTCTAGCTCATCTTTACTGTCTTGGTCGTCTTCCTGGTTAAAATGTGCCTCATGAAATTTTCGTGCTTTCTCTAGAGTGTCCAGTTTGTATTTTTTTTCTTCCCACATAACCAGAATCCTTTCTGGTATTAGCCACCTGGAGGTTATTTTGTGTCTATTCAACTGGTTTGTTAGGAATTGGTATTGTTGTCTCTGACTCCTGATTCTTCGGGGTATTTGTTTTAAAATAATAATTTCCTTGTCTTTATATGTCAACGTCCCTCCTCTGGATTTCATATAGACCTCATCCCTAGTTGATCTTTTAGAAAATTTCACGTGTACCTCTCTCGCCAACCAGTGCCTTCTTATGTAGTTTGTCTGAAGGCAGTAGATTTCCTCTAATTGTTGCTGTATATCCTGTTTATCTTTTTCTGTTATTTCTGCTTTTATTTCTACCTTTTTTCCATCAAGGTCTTCATCTTTCTCTTCTGAGATATTTTGAAATCGCAGAAAGTATGAGGCTTTTTCCATCTTGAGAATTGCTAAAGAGTCAGACAGTTCTTTATTTATTTGAGCTGTTTTCTGTTCCATTTTCTCTACTTTCATTTCTACTGAGTCTATTTTAGCTTCTGCTTTCCTAATTCTTTGTTCATTTTCGGTTATTGATTGTTGAATGTCTCCAATTCTATCATTCATATTTTTAATGTCTCCCCTAACTTTTCCAATTTTGTTTCTGATTTCTGTGTGAAGTGATCTCATTTCTTCCTGGTTCTCTGCCATTTTTTCTTGTGTTTTTAGTAACGTTTCCCGTATCGTTGAAAACATATTTTTAATAGTGTTTAGTGTCATTTCCGTTTTTTCTTTCTCCTTTTCTTTTACTACCATACTGTCTAATGTTTTTTGTTGTATAGGTGATGCTGCTGCTGTTGTCGTATTTACAGTTGGTTTTTTCACTGTTTTCGTAATGGTGGAAATTGTTGACATCTTTAGTACTCTAGAGAAACTCTCCCAGGCTAACATATAATTTTTGTATGCTCCTCTGTTTCTTTTATTTCTTCAGCAAGGTTTGTTTCTGTTGTTATCCACTATCACACTTTAACCACACCTTAATCTGATCATTTATTAAGCATCTAGTTTTACTATATCAGTGGTTAACTATTTTTCAATTTTTCAATCAGTCAATTCAATCAGTTATCACCTCTTATTTGTAATATCAATCAGAAAATCTTAATTAATGTTAATTAAATTTCATCCAATCCCCTTCCCCTTTTTTCAGATTTATAAAACCATACAATATTTAAAGTTTATGACTTAAATAAGTTGATAAATAGGTTAATAAATAGGTAGATAAGTAGATAAATAAGTAGATAAGATTTCAATTTTAAGTTATGAAATATAAATTATGCAAGATTTAAATTGTAATATGTATATCTATTGTCACTTTTAAATGTCTAATAAATTACTATCTTTACAAATATACAACATGAGCAACATATCCAAATTGTTGGTAGGTAGGAAAGGATCTAAAGGGTCACCCCCCCTTTTTTTTCGTACTTAATGTTTTTAGTTCAATGGTTAATCCAATCTCTTCTGTGAGTCCAATATGGCTACTGCTTCCTGTTCAAAACAACTTTTCTTCCTTTCCATCTTGT